>NC_048225.1:646391-957586 GCF_002007445.2 Ailuropoda melanoleuca
AAAAAATAAAAAAAATAAAAAATAGAAAAAGAAATCTTAGACGGAAGAACGAACCTGTCAACATCAGGTGTGCACTCTGTGTTAATTTTCTGGTGTCACCGCTTCTCTCCCAGATGATTTAGCCGAGTGTGTCAGGTCCCAGTTCTTAGCCCTGTGGCCACGGCCTCTCCGCTCCTCCAGCTGGTTAGATCACCGACGCCTGCTTGCTCGTTCGTTCCGCAGCTACTTACGCAGCACGCACTTGGTGCCACACGCCATCCTGGGCCCCAGAGCACCAGTTATCTTCAAAATGGGTATCTCTGGCCCTGACTCTTTTATTAAATGGTTCTAGTTTTATGTCCTATTACTTGAGCGAGTCAGTGTTTCTAAAAGCTAACAGTCCTCTCCCCTTGAATAGTTTTTTTTTAGACAGCCCAGCTTCCGTCATTAGTTATTTTATAGAAGGAGCCTTATGGATCATGGTAAAATTGTGTAATAATGAATAAACTTAGATTCACAAGTCATATTCCAAGGAGAAAATAAAATGGCAGAATTTCAAAATATGAAATATTTTATCAATAGATAACAAAATCTGGATCTCGGTGGAGAATTTAACGATTCTATGGACAGGAAGGTGTCATCGACAAGTAGGATTTAATTTGTAAAACGCTGTTGGCGCCTTTCCCCACTTACTATAAAAGATTTGGGTGATGGCAATATCTTGTCTAACTTGGGAAAATAATTAAAATTTATCTTAAACTGGAATTTTGAAGAAATGTCACAGGTGAATGATAATTTAAGAAATAAACATTCTGTCATTTGAATCTCTTGATTCTGCCTTTCCCCAAGTTGGCTAGATTGAATTGGAGTTTTAGTTTCGTTAGGTTCTGAATTGGAGCGGGTTGAAGGCGCAGCAGCCGTGCGGAACACGGGACGCGGACTGTCGCAGACCTCCTCCGCTGCCTTCTCTCATCGCGTGTCCTGCAGCGTGTGCTTGCCTTGCTCCCTGTGCTGGTGGGGGTACTAGTCCCTCCCGCGGGTGTCCGCTGGGGACGTGCGGTGAAGGGACACACAGCGCAGAGTGCTGGCCTGACGCCGCGGGGACCCCCGCGCCTAGCGGTGCCCCGCGGAGCCAGCGGATCATGACTTAAGTGTCCGTGTGGAAGGGAGTCTGAGCGGAGGTGGAACGCGTTTGTGTTTGTTTCCTTCTTTTAACAAAGAGGACGTATCGTTGGTCCGGAAGAACAGAATGGTGCTTTTCCGGCACTTGAGCGACGTGGCCCCGATCCTGGATAGTCTGCTTGCCGCCAGAGTGATCGATGAGCGGGAGCGCCGCGCGCTCCAGCAGAAGACACACGCGTCTGCGCACGCGAGGGAGCTCATCGATACCGTGCTGGCCAAGGGGGGCTCGGCCGTCTCCGTGTTTAAGAGCTCTCTGCAAGAGATCGACCCCGTGTTGTACGAGCGCTTCTTTGGTGAGTGCCGCACACTCACCCTGGGGCACTTTCTAGGTTAGCTGGAAATACGCTGTTGTGACGAGTGGCGCAGGGAAGCCTTGGATCGCGGTCCTGCCCACCTGAAACCAACCTTACCCCGAATGTTAGCTCACTGGAACTGCAGATTCACGCTGCTCAGTTAAAAAAAGAAAATAGGCTCTTATCAATACTTCGGGATTACTGGAAATAATTCGATCGAATTTATAAATTTTGCCCAAAAAGAAGATTTTTGTTGCATTGACGTTATGACAGTTATTTTATAGCATTTGGGCAGAGTCTAAGCTGTTAGTTTAAAAATACCTGTTTTGTGACTCCGTATTAACCATAGTTGTTATTAATAACGCTTTCTGTGTCTCTCCCGCAGTGCAACAGGACATAAAGCACCTTCCCCCGGAAAACGCCTCAGGTAAAATAGCATTAACGATGTAAACCAGTGGAAAGCACGGGTTTTATTTTCCTGGCTTCATTAAGAATTCTCCTCTCTCGTTAGACCTGCCGCTGGAAGAACAGCTGAGAAGGCTGCAGGAGGAGAGGACGTGTAAAGTGTGCATGGACAGAGAAGTCTCCATCGTCTTCATTCCTTGTGGGCACCTGGTCGTGTGCCGAGACTGCGCCCCGTCCCTGCGGCGATGTCCCATCTGCAGGGCTGCCGTCAAGGGCATAGTGCGCACGTTTCTTTCGTGAAGAAGGTCCCGAACTCCGTCTACGCTTCTGAATTAATGGGTTCAACGTATTGTGATTTTGACATCCTTAAGATGTTTTATCTATTGCAACTCAAAGCTGTTTTATGTAAATACATAAATATGCGTGTGAACCCTCGCGCCCTGTGTGCAGGGACAGCACTGCGAGCACAGAACTGGCTCAGAGTCAGTGCTGCTTAGTCAGACCTGAGTGAAGCTTCGGGATTCTGAGGGCCCGGCAGTCGTAGTGAGAAACCGGAGCGCGAATGGTCTGCCTTCCTCCATCCATGTCCTGCATGGAGAAGGTCTTGCTGTTTGTTGAATGACTTTCTGGGCACTTGGTGCTTTGTAAAGAATTCTGTGATGAACATTTTAATAAAGCCATCAAAGTCACTCTTGCTCTTAAACTCCTTATTTCTGTATCTGTTAACTCCCTCCCAGGCTGCCTCCAGCCTCCTTCATGAAGACCCTGTGGGCGTTGAACTACATTTCGATCCCTTTCTCGAAGATGCTTCTTCATTCACACTGTCGATCCTGGGGAGGGGGAAACACCCCTGGCTTGTTCATTCAGGGAGTCTCATGCCTGCCCTACCCATCGGGAAAAGTTCCTTGTCTTGTTCTCAGCACTTTGCTGTGAAATCTGGGACTCAGTGTACGTGTTAGCAGCCTGGGCTGGAACCAACAGCCCATTCTATACCATCAGGGCAGCAAAATTCCCTTGTTTGCATTTACTTTTTGGTATTCAGCATGCCTGATTCGTAATTCTCTGTCCTTTGTTTCCTGTAGACTTATTGGGGCTTTGAAACCAGGAGTAACACTGTAATGGGGAATATTGTTGGGGGACAAGCAGAGGCCAATCGTCTAAAGAAGTTCTAGATGTCCGCTGGAGTCCTACAGAGAAAAGTGAGGAACCCAGCAGGGACGAGAGGGTCCATCTCTTGGCACTGGGAGACTTCCTCCTTTGGGGTGCAGCTGACCTTGCCTCTCTGTAGAAAGACTCCGGGGGCTGGCCATATACTAGCAGTTTCCTCCTGGGCACTCGGCTAGATTAATCGCAACGTTGCTTTATTGTTTAGGTCACTTGTAACCTACCATCGTTATAGGATAAATATTTAGAAAGTACATTCCCTTTTTGCAACATTCTTTTTTTTTTTTAAATCTGGTTCTTACTGCATATTACACGTAATATTTTAATTTGGCCGTCTGCACCGTCACGCTCCTGTTCACTGGTCATTTTGGTAACACATGGCGACATTGCCAACTCACTGACTCACAGGTTTTGTTACTCCCCTGTGTTAGTTAACTTGAAATTCTATTTTGGAAAACAGATCACTGTAGATAATAATGGCGGGTCAGTGTGCGTTCTGGAGTGCGTCACCTGCATTAATTTATTCGATTCTCTCCAGCCTCATCCCCTCTGTCCCGATCCAACCTGGTCTTCAGTCCCGTGTGTTGGGTAGATGGTTTAAACCTCAATATACAATATGTAATAAGTGCTGTAATTCAGAACGTCGCCCCAAGCTTGATTTCACTCTTGGGTCATGCTCAGGACACTCGTGTCACTCTTGTCACTTCCTGAGATAACTTGACGCTCGTTGCTGCTGGTCCCTGTTTCGTCACCGTCAATGTCCTTCAACCGTCTTCACCTCCTGATGTCTTATGTGTCCTAGTAGACCACGTGGCTGTTTACTAAGTAAATTCCAGGCAAAACTATCAGACAACGCTGAAGGGATTCAGTCTTTTAGAAGCAATGCTAATACCCTTGAAAGGAGTCGGTCTTCCTCCTTCTTTTTAAAACTGTGCCCATTCCCACTCCTGGAGTTGAGGAGTCAGAGCTCATTTCCACTTTGTACCGGGCAAACAACAGGTATTTTTTCAAATTGCACAACACACCTCTCCTTATCAGACTCTCACATGGCCTGCGTGGTTTTCAGCCTCATTTTCTGCCCCTTTCCCCTTATGACATCCCACACTTTCTAAGTGTGGCAAGCTTTTTTGCTTCAAGTCTTTGCCTGGAATGTTCTTTCCTTCACTCTTTACCTGGAAAATTCCTATCCATTTTTCAGGACTTACTTACCCTAGATGTTCCCTCCTGAGGGAGATGTTCTCTGACTTTCCCCACCTACATTGTCTCTCAGACTGTCTTCCCAACGGTCTCTTTGTTCTTTTTCTTTATGACACTGTATAACATAATTTGTTTTTATAAATTAATGTCATACTCCATTGTCAACATTTCCACGAGAACAAGAACCATGTGTTTTTGGGTTTTGTTTTTTTTTTTTTAAAGATTTTATTTATTTGAGAGAGACAGAGATAGTAGGAGAGCATTGGGGGGAGGACAAGCAGACTCCCTGCTGAGCAAGGATTTCCCCCCCCAACACGGGGCTCGATCCCAGGACCTTCAGATCCGAGGGCAGGCGCTTCACCCACGGAGCCCCGCAGGCGCCCGGAACCATGTGTTGTGTTTACCAGCATAGCACCGGCAGGTAGCACAGAGCCTGACGGAGAACAGGCCCTTCCTGAGCCTGCGACTCCCTGTGAGTGGGGGTGGGGTGTGAGAGGGCTTCCTTCTTCCCGAATTGCCACTATTGGTAATCAGAACTCAGACGCAGAATCACGGGCCGAGTACTGCAGCCCTTTAGCTATCAAAAGGTATCTTTAGAGAGGAAAGCTCAACCCAATTAAAAAAAGATTTCTGTGCGGGATGGGATGTGGGGCTGTGTTCTGCATGATGAAGCGAGGCATTTCGACTTGGAAAGAGCCTTTTAAAAAGGCACCAACACAGGGATTAGAATCCTGATAGTAACAGTGACAATGAGCAGACATTTCCGGAGCTTCCTGCACTAGGCATCTACACGACTTACCTGAGAGGCACTGCAATTTAAGGAAGGCAGTAGAGCACAGGGATTAACCCTGCAGGCTTTGGGTTCAAATCACTGCCGAGTCACCTTGAGTGACCTTGGGCTAATCACTTAGCATCTCTGTACTTCCGTGTGCATCTGTTGGAATGCGGATGATATAACAGCATCTCAAGGACCGTGCTGAGGGCTTAATGAGTTACTACACTCCCGTTGCTTGGAACGCTTGACAAGTGTTATTAAGTAGATATTGCTCTTGTTTTTGTTTTTTAAGATTTATTTATTTGATCAAGAGAGCGCAAGCACCTGAGTGGGGGAGGGGCAGAGGGAGAGAGAGAACCCCAAGCTGACTCCCTGCGGAGCACAGAGCTGGACGCAGGGCTCGATCTCCAGACCCTGAGATCAGGACCTGAGCCTAATCCAAGAGTTGGTCGCTCAGACTGAGCCCCTGGCGCCCCACTGCTCATTTTGTAAAGACACAAAACCGAGCTTAAGAGAGGCTAAGTGTATGGCCTGAGGTCTCCTAACTGGTGCGTGAGAGGCAGGAGGAGGACCTGGGAGACCTTAGGAACCTTCAGGGGTCATTCTGCCGGCAGGACGTCAGAGTAGCGACCAATAGAGTTTATCAGGCCAAAATCCTTGAGCATATTACATCATGACATATTGTAATATGGTGCGATACATTACCATATTCTATCGTACTGTTTTCCAAATAAATGGAGTGTTAGAAAGAAAACCACACAGGGCGGGATATCTAACCAACATGCAGTTTCAGTCCCCCAGGAACTAGTCTTAACCGGTCAGTCAGGAACTTCCCCTCCAGCACCACTGAGTCAGCCGCCTGGGCCCTCTCCACCCCCCAAAGGAAGATGAGGTCATCTGCATAAGACCCCCAGCTTCCCCCTACGGGAACAATCCTTTCCTTTTGCTAATGACTTTCTCACCCCGTCCTCCTTCCTGTAAAACCATTCATTTTGTACAGCCCCTTGGAGCTCCCTTCCGTGCTCTGGAAGGGATGCTGCCCAATTCATGACCCTTTAATGAAACCAATTACATCTTCAGATTTACTTGGTTGAATTTTGTTTCTTAACAGTAGACACTCTTATACAAAAGAACCATACATGGAAAAGCATTGTTAAATGTATTCATAAGGACTTTTTCAGTGATTTATCAGTCAGTGGATATTAAAAGTGTCGAATTATAGGGGCACCTCGGTGACTCAGTCACTTCAGCATCTGACCCTTGATTTCGGCTCAGTTCTGGATCTTAGGGTCCTGGGATCGAGCCCCGTGTCGGGCTCTGCACTCAGCGTGGAGCCTGCTGGACATCCTCTGTCTCTCTCTCCCTCTCCCTCTGTCCCTCCTCCCATGCTCTCTTTCTCTAAAATAAATAAATCTTTAAAAACTGTCAAACTATAATGTGGTTATCCTCAAAATATTTTAAGAAGTCTTCATACTTGAAATAGAATGAATTCTGGTGGAAAACAGATTTGTGTGGTCTGATAAGGTAGTCCCCAGCCAAGCTCCCAAGCACTTGAAATGTACCTTCCTCTGAATTGAGATGTATGGTTACTATTAAATATATAATAAATGTCAAAGACCTAATACAGAAGAATGTAATATATCTCAATAACTTACACTCATTGCACGTTGAAATAATGTTTCAGATACGTTGGCTTGTTATCAATATTAAAAATAATTTCACTTGTTTCTTTTTACCCAATATGGTTGCTAGAAATTTAAAATTACTTATGACATTGCATTTCTGTTGGACAGCCCTGGTCTACATAAATGTAATTGCTCTTAGTCGTACTGCTTTGAGACATTAGAGACCCATGAGAGTGCACACAAAGATAATATGCACGATAAATATTGTTTCTCTAGGAAGCTGCCCTGTTGCCAACCACACCCCCTCCTGCGTTACATTTTTTCTCCTGTTCCCTTACTGTCCCCGGCTCAACTTTATGATGACTTATCGCCTTGCGCAGGGTTTGCTTACTGGTCTCTTCTGCTAGCCTGTGAGCTCCTGGGCAAGGACAGTTTTAACATTTATGTCCAGGGGATGATGTTGTGAAATTTAGGTGAGGTTCTGTGGGGTGGCGTCCGGAGCCGATGACCAAGAAGCAATTCTTGAGGCGTCTCTGGTGCAAAATGGTGGTTTATGGAGGCACGGGGACGGGACCCGTAGGCAGAGAGAGCTGCTGCACCGGGGTCTGGAGGAGTGGTGAGTATATACTGGGAGTCGGGGAGGTGGACAAAGGGGGTGTCCAGAAGGACTGCCCTACGTGCTAAAGACCGTCAGGAGTCTGGAGGCCTGGTTACTGTCCAGCCAAGGCTGTTCGTCCCTCTAATGCGGCGCTAACGTGAAGACCGTTGGGAGTTTCCTGGAGGAACGTTACATTCCTCCTATCACAAGTCCTTGTCAATGGGCTGTAGGTTCAAAAGAAATTCAACTTTATTTACATTTTCTTCTGCCTCAGCCTCTCTCAATTTCGTGGAGGGGACGGTGATGTTAGGGCTTCAGGAAACTGAGTCATGGGTCTCTGGAAGTTAGGCTATCGATAAGAAAGCTTTTTCCTTGTAAATAGCGAGGACAGTTGCAAACTGAGGGACACTCCAGTCCTCCAGGACTGTGATCTCTCACAGTGAACCATTTGTTTTTCCTCAGGGCTGGCAGGAGTGCCTGAGGAATGTCACACGTATCACATGGGAGGGGGTGTGGGGTGCTAGTTTCTGCTTTGTCCTCAGCTAGCCCTCTGCTCCCTCATCAAGGATAGATACTCCATAAATATTTCTTAAATGAATGAATTAAATGATTTGCTCGAGGCCATATGGGTGTAGTTTTGGAATGTTGGTGGAGTCCGGAGCACAGCCAAGAAAGAATTCTTAAGGCGTCTTTGGTGCAAAAAGGTGGTTTTATTAAAGCACAGGGACGGGACCCGTGGGCAGAAAGGGATCCTGTCCCGGATTGTGACAGGCAACTGATTATATACTTTGGGGTTGGGGGAAGTAAAGGTAACAGAAGTTTCCAAAAGGATTTTCAAATGCTAAAGAAACCCTTCAGGATCCTGGAGGCCAGGCTGTTGTCAAGCTAAGGTGGTTTTTCCTCTAGAAAAGCATTAACTGTTAAGTTTGGGAGCTCCCGGAAGAAGGTCACACCCTGCCTGCCTCCAGCATTCGTCAATGGGCTGCAGGTTTTAAGGGCATTTCATTTTGTCTACATTTCCTTCTGCCTTTGTTTCCCACATCCATATAACTCAAAAGCAGCAGAGATTAAGCCCAAATCTAACGCATTGTGACACGCGTGATAGATTGCAAAGATCAGAGTGATTTTAAGCTGTCTTTTAAAACGTCCATGGTTTCAGTATTTACGCAATCTCCTTTACCTTGGGCATGGGGAGCATTGAACTCTCTAAGTCATCTAAAGTTTTGTTTATTTATTGCACATGTTCAAGGCTTTCCAATCATTCTACGGACTCCGCTGTCGGGATCCCTCACATGATTGCCATCTGGGAACCACAGGAACAGCCTTTCCTGCACCTGCATCAGCTTTCGGGATCCTAGAAACCTTTTTTTTTTTTTTTTAATTATATTATGTTAGTCACCATACAGTACATTCCCGGTACGTCTCCTTGTCAGGAAATGCAGAGAGAGCAAGGCCCCCTTTGCCTAGTATTCACCTGCAGGTGACAGATGGTCTTTCTCCACTTGTAAGGCTTTTCCTTAGGACTGTGGTTCCTTCTGGGATGAGTTCCGGGAGGATGTGGGGGCTGATCACCTGTGGCAGCCTCACTCCACCCGAACGTTATTTTAGTGGTGTTGTCACTTCCACGCAAGGGTAAGACCCTCCCAGCAGGAGACCTTGCAGAAGCCGAGCTGTGGGACCACCGCTGGAGGGGGCGGGCTCCAGGGAACTCCCAGGCGAGAGAGGCGGAGCGGAAGCTCACACGTCTAGGTGATGTCGCACTACCCCTGGATGGGGTGTCTGAGCCAGGGAGCTAGGACGGGCAGCAGCCGCAGCTTGGGGACCTTTATGGCCTACAGGTTTGTCTTTAGCTAGCAAATGCCGTGTATGCAAAGCAGACGGGCTCTAAGTGGCGCAAAATGCGGTTATTGGGGATGTATTTAAAGCAATTAGAAGTGTGAAATTTTGAGTCTGGCACAGGCAAGCTTTTGAGCCAATGGTCCCAGCCTCCTGTGAAGAAGTAAATGGTATGCGGCCAATATACAGGGGCTCCCCTTTAACCGACAAATAGAGCACCTTTATCGTCCTTTTAACTCATTGATTTTTGAAATGGGAGCTGCTGAGATTTTAATTCATATGAAAGGATTAAAGTTTACTTATTAAGTTTTTAAATGTTTCTCAAATTTAGAAAATTTGATTTTGATACAGACACAATTTTAAAGGCGTCATGAACATTCAGTTTCTCCACGAGTTAGCTCTAGAAGTCTCTGCTGCAGTCAGTGGGGTCAAGTGCGCCTGTGTAAAATAAGCTCATTAAATCAAGTGGGTTTTCAGATTCCTGTAGTTCCAGGACCCTAATGAAGGCTTTTATATGTTAAAACAAAGTCTTTAGACAGAAATATAAAGTGATTTTTAAAAAAATGGATGGAAAGATAATGCTCAGAATGCTTCTAAGTAACTGAAAGTGGGAGGAAGGAGCCATGGTGGGGCCCACACGTCCCAGGTCCTATGTGCTGGGTTCTGTTTATTCCTTTTAATGAAGCACTTCAAGAATTCGGGAAAGTATGCATTTCGTCCACGTACTTAGCGGCACCGGAATGTCCCCCCTCAAAAACGTGTCTCTCTGGTATGTGGATTATTCCGAGCTGAAGGCCTCGGAGAACCATCACAGGCAGGAAGAGCTGTAAAAACAGGGCGCAGGCTTTTCTTTCCCGAGAGGAAATTTGTATTTACAGAGTGAATTTCTATCTGTAGAGATGTCTGCCTCTGAATTATCGGGAAGAGGAGGACCCGGCGCCTAGCACTGCCTAAGGCACGGGCTTCAGTCTGCAATACGCGGGTCCTACAGAACTCCTGCTTATCCTCCTTCCCCGGCCATTTTCCTCTGCCTTTCCTCTCTCACCCAGGAGCCCCAAACCTCGTTTCCTTTGTTGGGATTTAAACCCAAGTTCTAAGGGCCTATGCGGCTTCGTCAGCACGGAGGGCTGTCTTCTGTACGTGTGTGATGCACGTTTTAATAAGCTTCCGTTTTTCTCTCGTTACGCTATCTTTGTCCCGGCTAACTTACAAGACCCAACCGGAGAACCTTCCCTACATACGTACTGACGTAGGCGAGGAAAAGTAATCTTCCCTCTACCCTCCTGAGTTCTTGACGGAGACACTAGCGAGAGCAAGAGACAGGTTTAGACTGTGTGGCTTGCGCATACACGGGAGACGTGAGGGGGAAGCGAGTTGCCTCCTGACGGGCCTGAGCCACAGCTGAAGACAAAAGAAAAAGGTGTAGCGAGGCCAGTTCTGGGAAGGTTAGCGGGAACAATTCAGCAAACTTGGGGGAGGTTCGTTATACAGATTGACATCAGCACGCTCTCCATCCCGCCTAGGCCCCCGGGCCCCATCTTCTGCCTGCCGTCCCCGTCTTAGCAAGAGTCCTGCTAAGGCTGCTTACTGAGAATGTCCCCACCCTGGATCTCTGACCACATTCTGTATCCCCCACCATTGACGTGTGAGCCCCTGGCCTGCTTTAGCAAGATCCCCCGCTGCCCTCGACGACTCTGCTAAGTCATTTCATGCCCCCCGGACCCCTCATTCTGCTGGTTGGCTGTTAGTGCTCAGAAGACTTTGCTGTATCCAGAGGCCAGCCTGCTGTCTCCCTGTTGCAATGCATTATTGCAACTGTCCCAAGTCTGCCTTCCCTGTCACATTTTAACAAGTGTCAGAATAGTTTCTTCTTTAGCAATACCACAGAATCAATCCTAACCTTCTTGTAAACTTAATTTTAAAAAATAAAATGTTACATATACAACTGATACATATGAAAAGATGTTCAACCTCATTCATAATAGAGCAATAAAAGTAGACTTACACTGAAATACTGTTTATCTAACAGAGTGGCAAACATCTGGAAGTCAGCCAGCATACTCCCCTGGTGAAGCTGTGTTGAAAGAAGGAACCACTACAGCCCGGGCTGCAAAACGCTAACACTCCTACAGACGGCAAGGGGTATTTGGCCATAGCTGGCAAAATTACATGTGAATTTGCCATTTGACCTAACAGTCCGACTTCTGGGAATATGTCTAAAAATAAGATGTATGTCCCTGATTATTCATTACGGTGCTATGCGTAATAGCAGAAGATTGGAAAGCACCCAGACGTTCATCAGTGAGGAGTATTTGAATACGTTATACTAGCCGAGTGTGTTATGGCACCTTCACACAACCGAGTACTGGGCAGAAATGAGATCTCTCTCTCTATATGCCGGTATTGAGTGATCTCCAGAATTTATTACTAAGTGAAAAAAGGAGGGAAAAAAGCATGCTACTATTTCTTTAAGAAAAAGGGAAATATGGATTAATATATGATTAACTGCAATTTAAAAATGAAAAAAAATGAACCATAAAAAAATGTTTAAATCATTACCAATGCAGCAAGAAGGGAGTAGAATGAAGATTTTTCAGTGTGAAGGAAGGGAGGGAAATATGATCAATGAGGTTAAATAAAACCTTGAATTCCTGTATTGGAATTGGAGTCCCTGCTGAGCAGGGAGCCTGATGCAGGACTCAATCCTGGGACTCTGGGATCATGACCTGAGCCAAAGGCAGACGATTCACTGACTGAGCCACCCAGGTGCCCTTGACTTGGTTATTTTTAAGTTACAGGATAAACTCTGGAAACTGAGTAGAAGTTGCCTTTTTGTAAAAGATGTTTCTATAATAAGGGAAATCCCCATTTGTAAGGGTGTCTTGGCTGTACCAGGAAGAGGGGGATGACCAAATCTCTAGAAATTCCTATCAATGGAGAAGACAAGGGCTTAAATCTGTATGGCAGTTTTACCCTTGTTTACTGTGCTTTTCTGGTAACTTCCCATAACTGACTCCCCACCCCCAACATCTTCTGTCTTTAGCTGAAGATGGGAGTTCAGGGTGATGGCCTGGGCCATTCCAAGGAGCTGCGCAGTATTCTGGTGTCTCCCATGGTACGCACAAGCCATACATGTGATTTAACTTGTGTTTGTGTTTCTCTGGTTGAGCTTTGGACTACAGGGGTGTCTCAGCCAAGAACCCGGAAGGGCAGAGGAAAAGCTATGTTTTGAACCCTGTAGCACCAATAATGACGAGAACCGCCGTGGATTACAAGTCACAAAATATGTTTAATCCCCAGATTCATAATGATAGCTGTTCACTTTCAGGGCTTTAACGAACGGAATTTCTTTACGTGGTTTTTTAATAGGTCACAGTCTAATTTTATTTTCCTTTGGAGTAACTCTTTGTTGAGCACTACTTACCGGTTAATCCTTTTCTCACTAATAGGTAATACCAATAACCCATCAAATTCATATCCGTAATATGTACAGAGGTTTTTTCCTGGGCTCTCAACCCTGTGGCTTGGGTCGTCCATCTGTGCGCGAATACTGTCTTAGTTACCGTGGCTTCATCATGTAAGTTGGTATCTGGTGCACAAGTCCCTTCAATCCTATTCTTCTTCCTCAAAATTGTCTCGGATCCTGTATTTTCTACATAAATGTGAAAAGTATTAGAATGGCAACCTCCGCGGAAATATACGTCCTATGTTCAAAAATCACCAGCAACTCCACGCGGGAAATATGAAGAAGACAAACTGAATAATTAACACCAAACCACGAGGTTATACAAGACTGAACGTTCAACAGCGGTATTTCTTGTACCTGAACGTTACTGCATACTTTTTGGGAGAAGTCCTTAAGGCGTCGCGTTTCTGCAGTGTGAAATCTTCCCCATACGGAAGTCCATTCATTATCTGACTTCTCCGGTCAGGACAAGAACCGAAAAGGAGAACCAGCCCTGCCTTCAGAACGGGCAACTCTCGCAGCGTGTTTCCCCAGCTGTACACGGAAGGCGCCGCCGCTTTCCGAGAACGGCCGGGAGGGCGCATGCGTGCAGGTTCGGAAGTGCTGAGTCACCGGAGCCGCGGCCCCGCCCCCAGCGCAGCCCCGGCCGTCGCGGACGTCAAGTGTCGGTGTCGGAGGCCGAGCCGCGCGGCTGTGCGGAGGGGACGCGACGGGAAACGGCTCGGGCTCCCGGAATTCCCCTGGCTGCCCCCCCAAGCGGCCTGCCGTTGGGACGTGATGGGAATGTGCCCCCGGAGTCCCCCGAGAGGATACCGCGGCGCCGACAGCGAACCGGCGGCCGGCTCTGCGGCTCAACCGCGCGGCTTACAGCCCGCTCCGCGTCCGCAGGGGCCGCCGGCTGGGCCAGACGGCGCTCACGCCCGGGCCGCGCTCCGGTCCCTGCCGCCGGCACGGAATCCGGCAGGGTAAACACAGAACACACACTGAGCGCTCACTCCCAAGACATTACAAAGTCCAGACTGTAATTAAGCTTTAATTAGAGTCCCGCCGCTCTCCCGGCCGCCACCGGGCCGGCGCCATCCTCACGCGCAGGCGCCACGGCGCAAGCGCAGAGGCCAAACGCCGCGCCGCAGGGATTCCGCCGGCTGCCGGGGGGCCCGACCCCGCGGCTCGGCGCGGGCCACTGCGCCTCAAGAGGGTGTGAGGCGCAAACGGAGAAACACCGCCGCAGGGCCGGCTACGGGACGGCACCGCCCGCCGAAGAAGGCGCGTCCGGCCGCTCTCTGACGCAAACTCTCGGCGCCCTGGCGCGGCGGTGACGTCAGCGTGCGTCAGCGCGTGCCCCGCCTGGGCGGGGCTGGGGACGCCGGAGCTGAGCCGGCCGGCCGCATCTCCGGGGGCAGCCGCGGTTCGGATTCACGGAGGCCGCCGGCCGTCGCGCCGTTTCCGCGTGTGCTGCCCCGGCCCCGCGGTGAGTGCGGCCCCGGTGCGGGCGCGGGTTGGGGGCGCCAGCCGGGCGGGGAGGGACGGAGGGAGGCCGCGGCCTTTCGGCCGGGCGCTGGGGCAGGGGCGCGGCGGGCTCTCCCCGCTCGCGGACGCTTTTATGTCGGGCTCTCCCCGCTCGCGGACGCTTTTATGTCCGCGGGGAGCCCTGGCCCTGGGACTCGCGGGCTGCGGCAGGTTTCAGGGCCGAGCGGTGTGGGGGCCGGACCGAGCTCTGGCGGCGTCCCCGCGGGGTGTACAGCCGGGTCCCGGGCGCGGGGAGGGGGTCGGGGGAGCCCTGTCCGCCAGGCTGCGGTGTCCCCGAGCCCGGGGCCGCTCGGCCGCTCGTGCTGTTGGGTGTGCGCGCCGGCCTCTCTGCACAGTCTAGGGGTTTATGTTGGCGACTTCGTGATGCCTTTCCCTCCTGGTCACTTCCCTGGCTCTGGACAGACTTGACAGTAAGACGCAGCGTTCCTGCCTGATGGCTGCCGTGCGTGCTGGTTGGAGCGCAGGCTCTCCGTTTGGCCCAGGGGTTTTCCTTTAGCTGCTAGACCTTGTCGCCGGTAGAGGGGAGGCCAGGAGCGAAGTAGCTGCCTGTGTGGACGTGTCCGTCTGTCTTCGGAGTTGGACGTTTTTAAAAAGCACACTTAGTGCTACTGGGCATTTATTTTAATTAAGAATTTTTCCAGTTTGAAAATTTTGGTGACAAATTTTTGGACTTACGATGTGTTATCTAAAGTGTAAATCATTTTTAGACTGTACTGAATACATTGAAAAGTCTGAATTCTCTTTACCATGAAAATATAGCTTTCTGAAATAGCTTTTTTTTTTTTCTTCTTTTCAGATTAACAGCCTCGACGAGTCTACTTTTTTCTCCCCTCATTTCTTTCCCCGGCAGTAATAAATCCCATTATGGAGAACCAGAAACATTATAAAGGGATATAGCTTGAATTTTGTGGAGTGTAATTTTGTGTATGATTATAGTTTTAAAGTAGCAAGGGTTTTCAGAAAGAAGGCTAGTAGGGTTTATTGATATTTTGTGCATAAACAGTTTTGTTTATAATATATCATGCATATGTGATAACACTAGGAAGGATAAGCTGTATCGTGATAAGTTGATTTATGTTTACAAAATGAGTGATATAGATACATGATTTTTAAAGATAGGCTATTTAATTTTTAAATGCAGTGTTAAAGTTCCTGTTGTGGAAATTTTGTGGTTAAATAGTTTATGGAGAAAATACCTTCAGTTGATCAAGTATAATTGGTATGCAGAGTGAGGAAGAAAGACAAACCATGATGCTGCAGAAAATGGAAACAAATGCAGACAATATTTAACAAAGGTGGAAGAGTTTAGCTTTAAGCAGGATCTGTTTGACATCATACACACTAAAACAGGTGTGGGTTCAGCAAAGCTTGTGGGTGTTGATATCCCCAAAAGTTGTTACTGGAGCTAATACAACCCACTTAAGTAAATACTGTTGTAGTGATCACCTGTGTGAAACTAGCCTTCAGATAATATGACCATATAAAGACTTTAATTCTTGTTTGCTAGAACGAAACAAGATTTTAAAAAATACCGTATTAAAGGGCTTGAAAGAAACCTGCATATAGTTTTTCCCACTTGTAGCATAGTCAGTAATTGGCTTGATAAATAGGCTTTGTAGCTTGTAACTAAAAGCATATTGAAGGGATAATTTAGGTACTCTATAATTTAGAATTTTGGGAATATCAACCTCCTCGAAAAATGAAGCAGTTTTAACATATTTCAGTAAGTGTGCCAATTTCAGGTCTTTATGTTAGTATTACACCAAATAATGAGCAGTTAGCCCTCGAGTTACGTAAGGGTTAATCCGAAACAGTACTAGATGATACCTTGGTAATTTAGGGCAGATACTCATCCCACCTGAGTGTAAACTCAGGCAGAAATCCCATGAAGAAGGTGTAGTGAACTTTACATAAGTAGGAGCCTGTTGTTTGATTCTTTTACGTGGTAAAAAAACTAATTTCATGTGAAGATAGAAATTTCATATGAAGATTTTTAGCTATTAAAAAGTAAAATCACTCATGCACAAAACTACTTCCCGAAGACTTATCCCAGGTTCTTCATGTCAGAGAATTAAGAGTACCATGGAAGATAGCACGATCTTATCAAATCAGACAATTGGCAGCAAACAAAAAATAAAATATGACTTCTCATGTGAACTCTATAGAATGTCTACATACTCAACGTTCCCCACCGGCGTTCCCGTCTCAGAGAGGAGTCTGGCCCGGGCTGGTTTTTACTACACGGGTGTGAATGACAAGGTCAAGTGCTTCTGTTGTGGCCTGATGCTGGACAACTGGAAACCTGGAGACAATCCTGTTGAAAAACACAAACAGCTCTATCCTAGCTGTAGTTTTATTCACAGTCTGGTTGCTCTTACTAGCCGGGATTCCACCTTTAAGAATACTTCTCCAATGAGAAACAGTTTTACACATTCATTATCTCCCAGTTTGGAACATGGTGGCTCATTCAGTGGTTCTCATTCCAACCTTGCACCAAACCCTGTTAATCCTAGAGCAGTCGAAGACTTCTCCCCATTGAGGACTAACCCCTACAGTTATGCAATGAGTACTGAAGAAGCCAGATTCCTTACTTACCACATGTGGCCGTTAACCTTTTTGTCACCATCAGACCTGGCAAGAGCTGGCTTTTATTATATAGGACCTGGAGACAAGGTAGCCTGCTTTGCCTGCGGTGGGACCCTGAGTAACTGGGAACCAAAGGATGATGCGATGTCAGAACACCGCAGACATTTTCCCAACTGCCCATTTCTGGAAAATTCTCTGGAGACGCTGAGGTTTAGCATTTCCAATTTGAGCATGCAGACACATGCAGCTCGGCTGAGAACATTTGTGTACTGGCCATCTAGTGTACCAGTTCGGCCCGAGCAGCTTGCAAGTGCTGGTTTCTATTACGTGGGTAAGAAACTAATATGTGGTTGTATGTTTTATCAAGCTCACTTTGTTTTACGTATTAGGATGTGTATTTAAGGTCAGTCTGTTTTCTTCAGGTCGCAATGATGATGTCAAATGCTTTTGTTGTGATGGTGGCTTAAGGTGTTGGGAGTCTGGAGACGACCCGTGGGTGGAGCACGCCAAGTGGTTTCCAAGGTAATTATTTTGAAAGGTATTTCTACACAAAACTGCTTGCAAGAAGTAGGTGTGTTTGCAGGATTTATGTTTACATTTCAATATAGCAAAGCTGCTTTTATGCTGTTGGGGAATTGGTCTTCTCAAGCACCAGATCTGGGGCCTGTGGCTGGCTCAGTGACTCCTGGTCTGGGGACCATCAAATCGCACGGTGGGTGTAGAGATTACTTAATTAAAATATACTGAATTTTAACATTAGTTATTTTGATAAAAATGTTTTAGAATGTTCTCTTTTCTTTTGTTAGCTACGTATTCAGGATATAATTTAACTTGCTATTATTTTTAAAGATTTATTTATTAGAGAGTGAGCGCGAGCGGGAGCGCTAGCAGGGTAAGGGGCGTTGTGGGGGGAGTGGGGAGACAAGCAGACTTGATTCCGGGCTTGATCTCAGGACCCTGAGATCATGACCTGATTGGGAGTCAGATGCCTAACAGACAGAGCCACCCAGGTGCCCCTAGTTTAAGTTATTCTTGAGGACTCATCTACAATTATGGCCATGCGTTTTATCTGTAGGGTTCCCATTTTTGCTTTTAAGAACTCTTAAGGATTACAAAGATGTGTAAAATAGCATGAAAGAACATATGTTGGAGAAAAAGTGAGAGAAAAGGATAATAAGAAGGGACACAAAATGACCCTGAAGAAGGCAAATACAAACATGCATATAATGAAAGCTAAGTCTAATCGTAAATTATTTTTTTGTTTTATCTTGTGATAAGATCTTGTGATATCTTAGTCACTCTGTCTCCAGCAGTATGTCCTGTTTTCTACTGTAGCCTACAAAGAATTGAGAGGCAGTATCGTTTGTGGAAATAGAATTAGAAATTCTTCATTTTTGAGGAGCTGTGTGAACTTGGACAAGTTATGTGACCCATTTGAAACTCTGTCCTTATCAGTATAATGGCGTTGGACTAGATAATTTTTTAAAAATTGTAAAAAATACATAACAAAATTTACCATTTTAACCCTTTTTAAGTGTGTAGCTCTGTGACATTAAGTATGTTCCCATTGGTCCTCCATCATTACCACCAGACTTTCTCATCTTCCAAGCTTGTGCTCATCACACGATCTCTCCATCCCCATCCCCCCAGCCCCTGCAGCCACCGTTCTCCTTTCTGTCTCTCTGAATCTGACTGGGCACCTCCCATCAGTGGGGTCGTACATACAGGACAGTGTTTCGACCTGTGAGTGCCTTTTTTAATGATGAGGAGTCTCTTGACCCCCTTCAGGAAATTAAAACGTCCGTCTGTCATTTTGTTTTATATAAAGATAAACTTGAAGTATTTTATTATGGATCAGTACATTGTTAAGAGTTGGGTTTTAAAATTTTGTCTTCAGTATTCATAATACAGCAAGGTAAGATTTGACTTTCTGACTTTCAAAAGTGACATGTTTTGTTTATATTATTTAGGGAAAAATGTACTTTGTCAGAATTTTCAATGACTTAATTATGCTTGGCTCTATGGGATTGTGTACCTAAAATTTGAAATTTAATAACAGTATTAAAAAGACAAAAATAGCTTTCCAGTTGTGGTGTTTGAATTACTGCGTTTTGTCCTTTATAAAACAAAACAGAACAAAATCTTGGTTTATTTCCTGAATTTGTGTTTTGTTTTAGACGGTTAAATAAGGGAAAAAGACTTAGGGTGGTTTGTGTAAACATTTCAGGAACAGCGAATTTCAATTGTGGATAACCTCTAATCTTAGTAAATGGAAGACCAGAATGGATAATTGTTATCTGTGTATTTAACAGTTCACTTGTCACATATTTGAGTGCTGGCTGGAGGATGTAGCAGTGATGAGGACAGTCTTTGTCCTTACTGAACTTAGAGTAGGGGGATCTATAAGCCAGGGCTCATTGTACTTGCTGCTTTAATCTTAATGTAAGTTAATCGGTCCCAGAGTAAAGATAATTTAAAACTGCATGTTTAATGAGAGCATCGTGAGAACTAGCTGTTTTATCTCCGCAACAAACTGGAGTTGTGAGTGTGCTTCCGTGAGCTCTGTGGATTCTAGCCCGTCAGCAGTAGAAGGGCGCCTGGGTTCCAGCTTGGAGCGATAAGCAACAAAGGCACTGTAAACATAGTAAACATTTGTGGCAGGTGTTTTCCTTTGGCTTGGGCGACTAGCTAGGCGTGGGATTGGTGGGTTGTGTGGCAAGCTTTCACTTCCTAAGAACTGCCATGTTATTAAGTGGCTGTGCAGTTGTAGATCAGCCGTCAGTCTGTGAGGTCTCCCGGTGACCCTGTCCCTAGCTGTCGTTGGGATTGTCAGTTTAGTGTAGCCATCCCAGAAGGTGTGGCAGGATACTTCTCTGCGCTTTTCATTAGTTCCCTTAATGATGAATGATGGTGGAGTGCTTATTTGCTTTCTACATAGCTTCTTTGGTAAAGTGTCGAAATCTTTTGCCCATTTTAAAGTGTTTTTTTTTTTTTTTTAATTACTAAGCTTTGAGGGTTCCTAATACATTCTGGGTACAAGTTCTTTAACAGGTGTGTTTTGCCCACTTTCAGTTTGTGGCTTGCCTTTTCATTGTTTCAGCAGTGGCTTTTGAGGATGTCATTTTATCAGTTTTACTTTGTGTGGGTTATTCTTTTGGTCTCTTAGCTAAGAAATCTTAACTGACCTAAGGACAAAACCATTTTCTGCTGTCTTCTAGAAGTTGCATTGTGTTAGGGTTAACATCTGGTGACGTTCTTCGTGAGTTTTGGGCACAGCATGGTGTAGGTGGGGGCTCGTTGCCTTTGCGGGTCGGTGCTGAGCTGTTCAGCTTATTGAGACACCGAAGGGATAAAATGGAAGTAGCTGGTAGGTGAACTTATTCCTTTGAGCAGCTCTAGGAGTTTGTGAACAAGTTTTTGGGAAACACTGTCATATTGCATATAGACAAAAATATTTCTCTGTGTTTTGGAAGGAGGATTTGTGCTGCAATGGTAGTGGAAGAGGGGACCCCCAAGAAAGATAAGCAGTTGTTATGTTGTGAAAGATCACGTTTTAGGAATATTAATTACAGCTGCTGAAACTGTGTTAGTCCCCAAACGTCGGTTGTCCAGAACAGCATTTTTCAAGTCTTAGGTTGTGCTCCTTTGAGGTCTAAACCCTTTTATTGTTATTCGTTTAATGTGATTAAATAGAAAACGCCCAGAATGCATCAACACGTAGTAAGAGTTAGTAGCGTTTTACGAGGATTTTTTTCCTGCCCCGTATGTGTGTGCACAAGGTTGTGCCGTAAAATGTTTATACTGAGGACACAATCAGAGTTTGAAAGCCACTTTTCTAGAAGATCAGGTTATATATATATATTTTTTGGTGTATAACACTTTCAAAAGTAATTTTCATCTGCTATTATAGGTGTGAGTTCTTGATACGCATGAAAGGGCAGGACTTTGTTGATGAGATTCAAGCTCGACACCCTCACCTTCTTGAGCAGGTGAGTAAGTTTTTATATTTGGCAACGCTGAGTTCTCCTAAATGACAGTGACAAAGAATATCAGGAGTAATATTTACATCTGTTTTCTTACTAAGTATGGTTAATTGCTTTATGTCCAATTAATGACACCTTTAATTTTTATTTTTGTAACCACCTTGCTTGTTCAGGGCCTTTTAAAAATTTGTAGGGGTGCCGGGAGGCTCGCTTGGTTGAGCATCTGAATTGCGGTTTCGGCTCCGGTCCTGATTTCAGGGTCCTGGGATCAAGTCCCGTGTTGGGCTCCACGTTCAGTAGGAATGTGCTTGAGATTCTCTCTCTCCCTCCACCCCTCCCCCTGCTTGTGCTCACTTGCTGTCTCTAAATAAATACATCTTTATTATTTTTTTTTTTTAAAGATTTTATTTATTTGACAGAGATAGAGACAGTCAGAGTGAGAGGGAGCACAAGCAGGGGGAGTGGGAGAGGAAGAAGCAGGCTCATAGCGGAGGAGCCTGATGTGGGGCTCGATCCCATAACACCGGGATCACGCCCTGAGCCGAAGGCAGACGCTTAACCGCTGTGCCACCCAGGCGCCCCTAAATACATCTTTAAAAAAAAAAAAAGATTTTCTTCCTTTTAGGCTTCTGAAAAATCACTCAGTCTCCCCCTGGCAAATCTGTGGTGGGATTGGAGGAGGATATGTAATGTCTCTTCCATCTTTTCCAGAAAAACAAATAAAAACAACTTGTTAGGAGTTAGGAGCCTCTGAGAGTGATCCAGCTGAAATAGCTTTTAAATGGAAGGAGGAACCATTAATATTTTTTCTCCTTTCCTGAAACTAAAGAAATACTTGAACTCTAATTTCATAGTAGGTAAAGTTTAAGGGGATTTTTATGATGATTAAGGTAGAACAGAGCAAGGTAAGTATATAAGTTACCTAGTTTTCGGAAGAGTATGTATGTTACTTAAGGTAAACTTATCTTGGTGTTGCTCTGTTTAAGATCGTTTGAGATTTTTTATTTTACCTATTAATTTTTCTCCTGTTTCATAGCTTTTGTCAACATCAGATGCTCCTGGAGATGAAAATGCCGATCCACCAAGTATGTATGAAAATATTTCAAATGTAGAATGGGAATTTTTATAAGAATGTTAAGCACAAAAGTATATAAACAGAGGATTTGATTCCTGAGGACATAGGAAAAAGTGCTGGGAAGTTAACTAGTAACTATTACGTATCTGCTAAGACTCATGACATTTTTATAGCATTCTAGCAAGTATACTAATCTTTGTTCTTCAAGTGCTCACCTTCCAACTGGGGAAACAGGACATATGCAGAAGAGAAATAACCATCACAGAGAGCGCAGAGAGTGCCACATGAGAAGTATGAACAGTAAACCCTCCGAAGAGGACAGTTTGCTGTAAGCCAGTATGTTTGGAAAGGGCCAGTTGACGGATGATAGAACAATTGGGCTAGATATTAGTTATTCGTTAGGTGTGTAGTATTTTAATGCAAGGATAGGAAATAGATCTGGTTAGAACTTAGTTTTGGCCACATCTGGCATTTAGTTTATGTATTTACATATGTTAGGGTGTCCAAGATAAGATAACAGTGCACCCTTTCCTGGCATATACCATGACTCAGATGACTCAGGAGGGTTGTTGAGGATTTGGATTTGGTATTTGACATGATAACTACTTCCTGTGTATAGAGGTGGAAAAGATAACAGGGCTGACTGCTCTTGCTTTAAATTTATAACCATAGCTTTCTGTGGGCCGCACTGCCACCCTTTGCAGCTCCCTGATACAGTGACTGTCACTTTCTGTCTTTGGAAGTTTCTACGCTCTTTTCTCTAACTTGCAGCTCATAATCTTGCGTCACTGAGGAAATAAACACAATCAAAAGAGAGCTACTCCCATTTCCTCCCAGCAAAGCCACCAGTCTGAGATGTATCCATACCACTAGCCTTTCTGTTCTTTTCATGAAGGAACTAAGGCCAGCTTTTCTTGTCCTTTGTCCTCTGAGTCTCCAGCCTGCTGCCAGGTTCAGAACTTCGCCTTGGCAGTGCTCTTCCCTTCTGTCTCCTGGCGTCAGTTTTTCAGTCTCCGGAATATTTATTTCAGCATACGAACTTAAGGTACCGTAACCGGTCCTAAGAAGACCCTTCCTTGAGCCCGTGTCATCTTCTAGCTGTTGTCTCGCTTGTCCGCTTCCCTTTACGACCAAATGTGTAGAAAGATTTATCTGTGCTTACTCTCTTTTTCCCATTCTTTCTTGAACTTACTCTGCTGAAAACTGCTCTTGTCAGGGTCACCAAGAACCACCGTCTTAGTTAATCCACTGCTTGACCTGTTACCAGCATCTGAAACAGTTGAGTGCTTCATCCCTTTCGCCCCTAGCTGTGTTGGGATAGAATCCACGTATGACACGATGTCAGTTTAAGATAAGAGGTGGCATGATTGATACACGCCCATTGCTACACGGTCACCACGTTAAGATTAACATCCTGGACACCTCCATAATTTTAGGGTTTTTGTGTGGTAAGAGTATTTAAGATTTGCTCTTTTAGTAACTTCCAGGTGTGTAATGCAGTCTTGTCATCTGTAGCCAGTACACTGTGCATTAGATTCTCAGAACTTACTCATCTGATAAAGTCCATCGTGTCATTGCAACAGGCAGGGTTTCCTTCTTTTTATGGGTAAATAATATTCTGACATATTAGCATGTTTTCTTTATTTGGATCTGCCGATGAACAGCGAGAGGCTGTCCTCATGTATTGGCTGCTGTGAATCACGCTACAGGGAACGTGGGAGTGCAGATAAATCCTTCAGAAAGTGATTTCGTTTCCTGCTGATAAATACACAGAAGTGGGATTGCTGGATCATAGGGAAGTTCTATTTTTTTCCTTTTTAAAAAAATGTAAAATTTATTTTAGAGAGCATGCATTCGCACGTGGCAGGAGGTACAGAGGGAGAGGCAGACTCCAGCAGACTCCCGCTGAGCGCAGCCTGACACGGCTGCATCTCACGACCTGAGATCATGACCCGAGCCGCAGCCGAGAGTCAGACGCTCAACTGACTGGGCAGCTCAGGTGCCCTGGGAGGTTCTATTTTTAATGTTTTGAGGAATCTCAGTACTGTTTTCCACAGTGGCTGCGTTACTTCACGTGTCCACCAAGAGTGTACGAGTTCCCCTTTCTCTGTGTCCTCGCCAACACTTGTTTCTTGTGTTGTTGATTCCGGCCATTCTGACAGGCATGAGGTGGTGTCTCATTGTGGTTCTGATTGATCTGTATTTCCCTGACGATGAACGATGTCGAACATCTTTTGATGTGTCTGTTGGCCGTCTGGGTGTCTTTGGGAGAATGTTATTCATGTCTTCTGCCCATTGTTTAGTTGGGTTATTGATTTTTTGAGAGTTGAGTTTGATAAGTTCTTTATAGATTTTGGATCCTAGCCCTTTCTCACATAAGTCATTTGTAAATATCTTCTCCCATTTTGAAGGTTGCCTTTTAGTTTTATTGACTGTTTCCTTCACTGTGCAGAAGCTTTTTATCTTGATGAAGTCCCAAAAGTTCATTTTTGCTTCTGTTTTCCTTGCTTCTGGAGACATGTCTAGCAAGAAGTTGCTATGGCTCATGTCAGAGAGTTGCTGCCTGTGTTCTCCTCTTTCTCCTCTAGGATTTTGATGGAGTCCTGTCTCACATTTAGGTCTTTCATCCGTTTTGAGTCTATTTTTGTGTATGGTGTAAGGAAATGGTCCAGTTTTGTTCTTCATGTGGCTGTCCAATTTTCTCAACACCATTTGTTGAAGAGACCGTCTTTTTTCCATTGTATATACCTTCCTGCTTTGTCGAAGATTAGTTGACCATAGAGCTGAGGGTCCATTTCTGGGTTCTCTGTTCTGTTCCATTGGTCTGTGTGTCTGTTTTTGTGCCAGCACCATGCTGTCTTGGTGATCCCAGCTTTGTAATACAGCTTGAAGTCAGGCATTGGGATGCCCCCAGCTTTGGTTTTCTTTTACAACAATTCCCCTGGTGATTTGGGGTCTTTTCTGGTTCCACACAAAATTTAGGATTATTTGGTTCAGCTCTTTGAAAAATGCTGGTGGCATTTTGATAGGGATTGCATTGAATGTGTGAACTGCTCTGGGCAGCACAGACATTTTAATAATGTCTGTTCTTCCAGTCCATGAGCATGGAATGTCTTTCCATCTCTTTGTGTCTTCCTCAATTTCTTTTTTTTTCTTTTTTAAGATTATTTATTTATTTATTTATTTGACAGAGACAGCGAGAGAGGGAACACAAGCAAGGGGAATGTGAGAGGGAGAAGCAGGCTTCCCGCCGAGCAGGGAGCCCGATGTGGGGCTTGATCCCAGCACCCTGGGATCATGACCTGAGCCAAAGGCAGATGCTTAACAACTGAGCCATCCAGGCGCCCCTCTTCCTCAATTTCTTTCATAAGCGCCCTGTAGTTTCTAGAGTACAGATCCTTTACCTCTTTGGTTAGGGTTATTCCCAGGTATCTTACAGTCTTCGGTACAGTTGTAAGTGGGATCAGTTCCTTGATTTCTCTTTCTGCTTCATTATGATGTACAAAAATGCAACAGATTTCTGTATGTTGATTTTTTATATCTGTTCTCGCAGGTTTTTGGTGGAGTCTGTCAGGTTTTTTATATAGAGTGTCATGTCATCTGCAAGTAGTGAAAGTCTGACTTCTAACTTGCTGATTTGGATGCCTTTTATTTCCTTCTGTTGTCTGACTGCTGAGGCTAAGACTTCCAGTTCTGTGTTAAATAGTAGTGGTGAGAGTGGACATCCCTGTCTTGTTCTTGACCTTAGAGGAAAAGCTCTCAGTTTTTCCTCAGTGAGGATGATACTAGCTGTGGGTTTTTCGTACATGGCCTTTATGATGTTGAGGTATGTCCCTCTAAACCTTTGCCGAGGGTTCTTATCCTGAGTGATGTCCTATGTTGTCAGATGCTTTTCTGCATCTATCAGAGTGATCATATGGGTCTTATCCTTTCTCTTCAGTATCACACTGATTGATTTGCAAATATTGAACCACTCTTGCAGCCCAGGAGTAAATCCCACTTGATTGTGGTGAATGAGTCATTTAATGTACTGTTGGATTTGATGTGCTAATATTTTGTTGAGAATTTTTGCATCCATGTTCATCAGGGATATTGACCTGTAGTTTTCTTTTTTGGTGGGGTCTTTGTCTGTTTTTGGTATCATGGTAATACTGGCCTCATAGAATGAATTTGGAAGTTTTCCTTCCTTTTCTAGTTTTTGGAATAGTTGAGAAAAATAGGTACTCACTTTTCTTTAAATGTTTGGGAGAATTCCCCTGGGAAGCCATCTGGCCCTGGACTCTTGTTTGTTTAGGGGATTTTTGATTGCTGATTCAATTTCTTTGCTGGTTATGGGTCTGGTCAAGTTTCTTATTTCTTCCTGTTTTAGTTTTGGTAATTTATGTGTTTCTAGGATATACCCATTTCTTCCAGGTTGTCCAGTTTGTTGGCATATAGTTTTTCATGATATTCTCTTAGAATTGCTAGTATTTCTGTGGTGGTGTGATTTCTTTCATTGGTGATTTTATTTATTTGGGTCCTTCTCTTTTAAGTCTGGCTAGGGGTTTACCAATTTTATTAAATCTTTCAAAGAATCTGCTCTCGGTTTTATTGATCTGTTCTGTTGTGTGTTTTTTGTGGTTTTTTTTTTTTCTCTATCCTCTATTTCTGCTCTAATCTTTATTTCCCTCCTGTTGGCTTTAGACTTCTTATTGTTCTATCCCCAGCTCCTTTAGGTGTAAGGTTAGGTTGTGTATTTGAGTCCTTTCTTGCTTCATGAGGTAAGCCTGTATTGTTACAGACTTCTCTCTTAGAACCGCCTTTGCTGCAGCCCAAAGGTTTTGGACCATCGTGTATTCATTTTCATTTGTTTCCATGTAGGCTTTTATTTCTTTGATTTCCTGGTTGACCCATTCATTCCTTAGAGCATGTTGTCTAACGTCCATGTATTTGTGGTCTTTCCAAATTTTTTTCCTGTGGTTGACTTCAAGTTTTATAGTGTTGTGGTATGTATTTGTTGAGGCCTGATTTGTGACCCTGTATGTGACCTGTTTTGGAGAATGTCCCATGTGTACTCGAGAAGAATGTGTATTCTGCTTTAGGATGAAATGCTCTGAGTATCTGTGAAGTCCATCTGGTCCAGTGTATCATTCAAAGCCATTGTTTTCCTTGTTGATTTTCTGCTTGATCTGTCCATTGATGTGAGTGGGGTGTTAAAGCTCCTACTTTTACTATATTAGTGAGTTCCTTGGTTCTGAATTGTTTTATGTATTTGGGTGTTCCCAAGTTGGGGGTATAAATATTTACTATTGTTAGATCTTCTTGTTGGAGAGACCCCTTAATGATGATATAGTAGTGAGCTTCTTCATCTCTCATTACAGTCTTTGGTTTAGAATCTGGTTTGTCTGATACAAGTATTGCTTCTCCAGCTTTCTTCTGACGTCCATTTGTGTGGTCGATGGTTCTCCATCTCCGCGTTTTCAGTTTGGTGGTGTCTAGGTCCAAAATGTGTCTTTGGTAGGCAACACATAGATGGGTCTTTTTTTTTTTTTTTAATCCATCCCGACACCATATGTCTTTTGATCGGAGCATTTAGTCTGTTTACATTCAGAGTAATTATTGATAGATTTGAATTTAGTGCATTTTATTACTTGTTTTGTAATTGTTTCTGGAGATTTTCTCTGTTCCTTTCTTTGTCATTTTAATCTTTCCTTTCTGCTCAAAGAGTCACCTTTAGTAGTATTTCTTGCAGGGCTAGTTTATGATCATGACCTCCTTTAGTTTTGTTGGTCTGGGAAACTCTTCATCTCTCCTTCCGTTCTGAAAGACAGCCTTGCTGGGTGGGGTATTCTTGGCTGCTGACTTTCCCATTCAGCATGTTGAATACATCATGCCCCTCCCTGCTGGCCTGCCAGGTGGCTGTGGGGAGATCTGCAGCTGGTCTTACGCTTCTTCCCTTGTAAGTTAAGGACTTCTTTTGTCTCGTTGATTTTAAGACTTTTTCTTTGTCAGTGTGGTTTGCAGAATTCCCTGTAGTGTATCTTGGTGTGGGCCTGCTTTTGTTGATTTTGATGGGAATTCTCTGTGCCTCCTGGATCTGGATGTCCATTTCCTTCCCCAGATTAGGGATGTTTTCTGCTATTATTTCCTCACTTAAACCTTCTGCCCCCCTTTCTCTTCTTCTTCTGGGACTCCTGTCATACCCACATTATCATGTTCAGCAGAGTTGCTGATTTCCCCACGTGTGTTCTGGTGTTCCATAATTCTTTCTTCCTCTTTTGTTCAGCATCATTATCTTCCATTACTCTGTCTTCTGGGTCACTAATTCATTCCTGACATTGTAGCCTGCTGTTCCTTGCGTCAGGCCTGTTTCCATGATCAGTTATTGCATTTTTCATCTCTGACTGATTCTGTGTTATTCTCTTATCTCTGCAGTAAGGGCCTCCCTGAAGTCTTCCATTCACTTCTCAAGCCCAGCGAGTAGTGTATCCTTACGATTGTTGCTTTAAACTCTCCATCAGGCATGTTACTCCTTTCTGTTTCACTTAGATCTCTGGCCATAGCTTGTCTTGTTCTCTGATTTGGGAGAAATTCCTCCATTTTGGCATTTTGTCTAAGTCTCTGCCTTCTTTCGTGTGTTACAAAAGCCTGTTATGTCTCCTGCTCCTGAAAATAATGGCCTTACGGAGAAGAGGTCCCGTAGTGCCCAGGGCCTGGAGCTTCAGGGAGTGTCTCAGGTGTGTGTGGCATGCCCCCTGCTGCTGTGGTTTGGCTGCTCTGTCCTTCGGGCAGGTGGTCTGCAGAGGCTCTCCTTGCTCGCTGTGGGCAGTGTTTGGTACCTGGCCTGAAAGTGGCGAGTTTTAACANATTCATTCCTGACATTGTAGCCTGCTGTTCCTTGCATCAGGCCTGTTTCCATGATCAGTTATTGCATTTTTCATCTCTGACTGATTCTGTGTTATTCTCTTATCTCTGCAGTAAGGGCCTCCCTGAAGTCTTCCATTCACTTCTCAAGCTCAGCCGGTAGTATCCTTATGACTGTTGCTTTAAATTCTCCATCAGGCATGTTACTTCTTTCTGTTTCCTTAGATCTCTGGCCGTGGCCTGTCTTATTCTCTGATATGGGAGAAATTCCTCCGTCTTGGCATTTTGTCTAAGTCTCTGCCTTCTTTTGTGTGTTACAAAAGCCTGTTATGTCTCCTGCTCCTGAAAATAATGGCCTTATGAGGAAGAGGTTCTGGAGTGCCCAGGGCCTGGAGCTTCAGGGAGTGTCTCAGGTGTGTGTGGCATGCCCCCTGCTGCTGTGGTTTGGCTGCTCTGCCCTTCGGGCAGGTGGTCTGCAGAGGCTCTCCTTGCCCGCTGTGGACAGTGTTTGGTGCCTGGCCTGAATGTGGCAAGTTTTAACAAGGTGTGCTCTGCTCTGCTTGTGAAATGAGACCTGACACCAACTCCACCAGAACTGAGGCCTTGCAGGACTCCCTGGTTGGGAGACATGTGGGAGGGGTTTCTGTTTGTCTTCTGGGGAAGGGGCTTGCCTCTCTGGGACTGAGGCAAGCCTGCCTGAGAAGGGCCTTCCCGGCAGAGCGCAGGGGTGTGGGACCTGGTGTAAGCAGGTTTGGCAGCCGGTGTGGGCACTGCTCTGTTTACTGCAGGTGGCTCCGTGTTTATGCTGAGGGGTGGGGAGGGAAATGGGGCCAGCGGGCTCCTTTGTACCCAGAGAGGCATCTGTCTGAATGTTACTCTCCAAGAAGAGGGAACACTCTACCCCCTGTGTGCCCCAGGCACATTTCAGGTTTTTCAGATCACTGTTTCCATGCTGTCCATCTCCGGGTTATTTGCCTGTCTCCTCTCCAGCGGTAGGGCAGTGCCTTCCAGGCTCTAGTCCAGCCCAGCCCAGCCCGCTGACCCTGAAAACTCCAGGCTTTAATCCTGGCTGGTTGCAAGAACTCAAGAAATTCAGCCCCTGTCATTTTCCCAGACAGTGGCTTTGGGGAAACGTTCTTGTGCATTTTCCTGTGTGCTCCCCTCTCTCCCCCTTCTTTGCAACCAGGGCTCCCTCCCCTCCGCAGCTCCTGCAATCCATTTCTCCCCCAGACCATGTCTCCACACTTCCTACCTTCTTCAGTGTGGCTTCTTCTCTCTCTTAGTTTTGGTGTGTGTTCTTTCAGTCATCAGGGTGATTTCTGGGGTATTTAGGATGATGTGATATGTATCTAGCTGAGTTCAAGGGACGAGGTGAGCCTGAGGTCCCCTGCTCCAGCACCGTTTTAGCTGTCCCTGCCCCCAGTTTCATGTCTGTGTTCATCAAGGATATATATTGGCCTGAAGTTCGTTTCCATGTAATGACCTTGTCTGTCTTTAGTGTCAGGGTGATGCTGGCTGCATGAAATGATTTTGGGATTGTTTTCTTCTCTGCAGTATTTGGAAAGAGTTTAAGAAGGGTTGGTGTTAATTCTTTTTAAAATCTTCGGTAGAATTCATCAGTGAAATCATTGGATTTTGTTGTGAGATTTTTGATTACTGCTTTTGTTATATATGTTATTGCTGTGTTCAGATATTTTATTTTTACCTGATTCAGTCTTGGTTAAGCTGTAGGTTTCTAGGAATTTATCTGTTTCATGTATATCGTCTAGTTTCTTAGTGTGTAATTATTCACAGTAGTCTCTTGTGATCTGCATGTTTGGTGCATCATTTGTAATGTCTGTAATTTTTTTCTTTTAAGATTTTATTTATTTTTGACAGAGGGAGACAGCCAGTGAGAGAGGGAACACAAGCAGGGGGAGTGGGAGAGGAAGAAGCAGGCTCCCAGCAGAGCAGGGAGCCCGATATGGGACTCGATCCCAGGACCCTGGGATCACGCCCTGAGCCGAAGGCAGACGCTTAACAGCTAAGCCACCCAGGCGCCCCTAATGTCTGTAATTTTGTAGGAGTCCTCTCTTTTCTAGTTTGGCCTAGCTAGAGGTTTGTCAGTTTTGTTTATCTTTTCAAAAAAACCAACTGTTTGTGCCATTGATTTTTCCTTTTGTTTTTACAGTTTCTGTGGCATTTATTTCTGCTCTGATCTTTAGTATTTTCTTGCTTCTGCTGACCATCGGCTTAGTTTGTTTTTTATTTTTAAACTAGTGAGTTTTCTTAAAAATTTAGGGTAGTTAATATACTGTGTTATATTAATTTCAGGTATATGATATGATTCCATATATTACTCAGTTCTCATCAAGATAAGTGTACTCTTAGTCCCCTTCACCTGTTTCCCCCATCTCCCCTCACCTTATTTTTTTGTATTGTGGACGTATAAAGTTAAGCTTTTTTGTTTGTTTTTTTGTTTTTGAGAGCTGTCATTGTTTTCTTTTTTTGTTTTTAAAGATTTACTTATTTTAGAGGGCGTGTGCGTGGTGAGCTCATGGGGCGGGGGAGAAGGAGAGAGAATCTCAAGCAGTGTCTCTGCTGAGCAGGGAGCCTGATTGGGGCTTAATCCCAGGACCCTGAGGTCACGACCTGAGCCAAATCCAAGAGTTGGATGCTTACCCAGCTGTGCCACCCAGGCACCCCAGAGAGCATTCATTGTTCTTAATTTAGCTATTTATTGCTGAAAACTTCCCTCGCAGATCTGCTTTTGCTGCACCCCCTTAGCTTGGGTGTGTTGTGTTTTTGTCTGTCTCAAGTATTTGCTGGTTTCTTACTGATCTCCTTTCTGCTGGTTGGCTGTTCACGAGTGTGTTGTTTAATTTCCCTGTTTGTGAGTCTGTTAGTTTCCTTCCTGTTACTGATTCCTAGTTTTATGCCACTGAGGTGGAAAAGGTACTAGATTTGACTTCAGTGTTTCCAGTTTGTTAGGGGAAGCTGGGCTCTGTCCCGAGGGCTGTTCCACGAGAGCTTGAGAAGCATGTGTGTTCTGTGCGGTTGCGTGAGGCCCGCTTGGTGCCCTGGTGTTCAGCTCTGTGGTTGCCCTGTGAACCTTGTGTCTGGTGCTCTGGCCAGCGTTGAAAGTGGGCTGTTGAAGCCCCTGCTTGTATGTATTCGTCTCTTTTCCTTGCTTTAGTTTTGTTAATATTTGCTTGAAATATATATTTATTTAAAATTTTATTTATTTATTTAAGAGAGAGAGAATCTCAAGCAGATTCTGTGCTGAGTGCAGAGCCTGACGTGGGGCTCGATCTCACGACCCGAGCTGAAACCAAGAGTCGGCTTCGCTGACGGGCCCCAGGCGCCCCTTAAATGTCCAGGTGCTGCAGTGTTGGGAGCGCACATTATGCATCTGTTATGTCCTCTCGATGAGCTGACCCTTCAGAGAGACAGCCAGTGAGAGAGGGAACACAGCAGGGGAGAGGGAGAGGAAGAAGCAGGCTCATAGCAGAGGAGCCTGATGTGGGGCTCGATCCCATAACACCGGGATCACGCCCTGAGCTGAAGGCAGACGCTTAACGACTGTGCCACCCAGGTGCCCCGTCTGTGTCTTTTGATTAGAGAGCGTAGTCTTTTTACGTTTTAAAGTAATTACTGGTCCTCTGAAGACTTACTACGATTTTTTTTTTCCAGTTCCTTTGTTCATTTCTTCCTCTTACACTACAGTCCTTTCTGACTTACTTTCTGTAGCAGCGTGCTCTAATTCCTTTCCGTTACATCTTGTGCATCTGCTCTGGGTTTTGTCTTTGTGCTCACCGTGACGTTCACCTAAAACGTCTTAAGAGATGGAGTCACGTGCTTCACGCTGGCAACACCTTACCTCACCGCACACGTGGCACTGTTGATGTCCTGCCTCTGATACGGATCCAGTACCAAGTTACTTCAGCTCTAGTTGTTCACGTTACTGTGTTTTAGCTGGGACGCTAGAGGTGCAGGCATCGTAGAGGGTGTTCTGGATTCGACTCCGTATTTACCTTTACCAGGAAGTGGTACGCTTGCGTGTGTTTCCGTGTTGCTGCAGTGTCCATTTCAGCTTGCAGGTAACCTGTGAGCACTGGCTGTAGGGCTGCTTTAATGTTGGGTAACTCCTTCAGCTTCGGTTTTCTGGAATGTCTATCTTTTTTTTTTTCCTTCATTTCTGAAAGACGGTTTTGCCTTCATCGTCAGTGTGGTCTTGTTTTCTGAGTCTGTCAGCCGGCCTCCACGGTCTCTGCGGAGCAGCGTGTGGACAGCCAGAGGGTGTCCCTTGTACGGGAGCAGATGTTTTTTCCTTGCTGTTTTCACAGTTCTTTTTTTTTTTTTTTTTAAGATTTTATTTATTTGACAGAGACACAGCCAGCGAGAGACAGAACACAGGCAGGGGAGTGGGAGAGGAAGAAGCAGGCTCCCAGTGGAGGAGCCTGATGTGGGGCTCGATCCCATAACGCCAGGATCACGCCCTGAGCCGAAGGCAGCCGCTTAACGACTGAGCCACCCAGGCGCCCCTGTTTTCACAGTTCTCTCTTTGTCTCTGTCTTTTCACATTTTGACTATTACACATTTGAAAATAATGTTAGGGTTGGTCATGCTTGTGGTTCTTTGATTTTACTGTTGCTGGAAATACAGTAACAGAACCAGAAAATCTCTCCCATGATTTGGGAAGTTTTCAGCTGTTATGTCTTTTTTTTGTTTGTTTTTTTAAAGATTTTATTTATTTGACAGAGAGACACAGTCAGCGAGAGAGGGAACACAAGCAGGGGGAGTGGGAGAGGGAGAAGCAGGCTTCCAGTGGAGGAGCCTGATGTGGGGCTCGATCCCAGACTCCGGGATCACGCCCTGAGCCGAAGGCAGACGCTTAACGACTGAGCCACCCAGGCGCCCCACAGCTGTTATGTCTTTAAATAAGCTTTCTGCCCCCTTTTCTCCTCTGGGACTCCTACGATGTGGCTGTTCATTTGTTTGGCGGTGTCTCATAACTCACATAGGCTTTCTTTACCTTTCCATTCTTTTTTCTGTTTCCACAACTGGCTGATTTCAAATAATCTCCCTTCGAGTTCTCTGATTCCTTGTTCTGCATGGTGAGGTCAGTTCTTGAAGCTCGCGACTCAGTTTTCCAGTTCTGTTATTGTATTCTTCGGCTCCAGGATTCCTTTTTGGTTCTTTTTTTGTGGTTTCTGTTACTTTATTAAACTTCTGAAATGTATTATCATTTCTTTTATTTTTCTACCTTTGTTCTCTTGAATTTCGTTGAGTATAAGATGCTAATATTTAGTGTGTTAGGCAGATTGTAGATCTCCCATTTCTTTGGGGTAAATTACTGGGTCTTTCTTGGTTTCCTTTGGTGCTGTTTTGCGTGCTATAAGTAGCCTTTCATTGGTGTCTGTGCCTATGACAGAAACATCTCTCCTAGTCTTCACAGACTGGTTTTGGCAGATACTCTTTTCCTGTCAGCACCCTTGGCTGGTACCTGGCTGGGCCCAGTTTTGAGGCTGGTGCTTGGTCTGTGGTGGGGTCTGTGGTGGGAGACTTGTCACCAGCAGCTCAGGCTGGTGTGGACTTTGGCCCCTTGCTGGACGGTACTGTCTCCAGTACGTTGTTCTATAGGATGTTGGGGTACGCGTCTGCTGCAGGGTCCAGAGTTGGGGCCTCAGACGGCAGGACTGTCACCAGATATGCAGATGGGTATGGCTCCGTCTAGGTCCGTGGAAGGGCTCCTTTCTGGTCATTGATGGGTCCCTTGGTTAGCGGGACAGGCCGTGGGCCATGGCTGAGTGGGGCCGGCGCGGAGCCCAAGGGCTGTGGTTAGTTCTACAGCCAAGACTGAGGCCTGCACACCTGGCTCTGGAGGCACACGTGGGCATGTCCCCTGCCAGGTGCTTTGGTGGGCAGGATTGCTTCCAGATGCTGTGTGGAGAGGCTGGAGCTGTTGCAGGAGGTGCAGACAGGAGTGCTCCTCCCTGGGTCCTGGTGCCGGTTGTGTTGCTGTGGCCTGAGGCTAAGCGCTTTCAGGAGCTCCAGATGTGCGCTGAGCAGTGTCTCCTGCTGGGCCCCTGTGCTAGCAGGACTGTTTGAAGATTGAGGCTGGGATAGGTGGGTCCCTCCGATTCTACGTTCTGATCGAGTGTGGTGGATTCACCTGTAGTGGCTCCTGGACTGTGGCGGGATCCAGTTCACAGGCAGTTTCTGTGTCTGCAGCTGGAACTGAGGTCTGTACGTCTGTGTGCCAAAGCATGGGTAGGCCTGGGTCCTCTTCGTTCTTTTGTGTAGGGTGCTGGTGACAGGATCAAGCTAAACGGGCCTGTAGCCAAGTCCTGAGGGTATGGAGCTGTTCATGGGTTTGTTGCCAGGCCCGGGGTTGGCAAGTCAGCCTCTGGGTGCAGGCCTGTCTTGTCACAACAGTTGTCCTTGGTATTGGGCTTCACTGGGGTTTCATAATCTTCTGCCTGCATCTCAGAGCTTTCACAACAGCACCGTTGTTTGCAGGTGGATTCCAAATTACTGTTGAGTCACAGTACAAGCGGGGGACGTCTTTTTTGGTAGTCTTGCTGACATGACTCTCCTGCATCCATCTTAAGACACCTTCGCTTGGCTTCCTGGACACCACATTCTTGGTTTTCCTCTGTTTCTCTGGTTAATCATGAACAGTCTCCTTTGCTGGCTCCTTTTTGAAACCACAAATGATGGACTGCTTCTCAACACTTGGACCAAATTTATTTCTTCATTTCCTGAGCTCCAGGCTGGCACGTCCAACTACATGTTTAAATCTCTACTTGATTATAATGGGTGTTTCAGAGGTGATCCGATTAGAGCAGACCTTTTCTCTTGTCTTTGATCCCTCAGATTTGCCTGCCTGGTCTCCCCCATCTCAGTTAATGGCACCTACCTGCTGAGGTCAGAAAGTTGACTCAAGTCAGGCATCATCCCAGCTCCTGTCTTTACTTGGCGTATTTCATCCGTCGGATGTCCTTTTATCCCCGCCTTCCTTACATGCCCCGCATCTTTGTGCGTGTCTCCATTTCCACAGGACACTGTCAGCCCAGTCCTCACTGCCATCACCGCCTTCGTGATGACCTGGCCGGTCTCCTCGTTCCATCTCATGAACGTTTTATCACAGAGCTGCCTGAATCATCTTCTGAAAACACAAACCAGGTTTTATCATTCTTCACTTCAAATGCCTGCAGAACATTCTAGCACCCCTAGAGTGAAAGATGAACTGGCGAGGCTCTGCACGGTCTGGGGTCACCCTCCTCTCTGCTGCTCACCACTTTCTAGTTTTGTTTTGTTTTTTTTAAGGCTTTTTAAAATATTTATTTGACAGAGCACAAGGAGCAGGAGAGGGAGAAACAGACTCCCTGAGCAGGGAGCCCAATGTGGGACTCGGTCCCAGGACCCTGAGATCATGACCTGAGCCGAAGGCAGACGCTTAACCCACTGAGCCACCCAGGCGTCCCTGCTTTCTAGTTCTTGAATGTCAAGATTTTGTCTCGATTAGGGCTTTTATGCTTGCTGTTCTTCTTTCCTAGACGATTTCTTTCAGGTATTCCCGTAACTCCTTACCATTGACGGGTTTGGAGTAGTGTTGCCTCTCCCCACAGGCCTGCCGTGTGTGTTTGAGCCGCGAGCAGAGTGCCAGTGGCTGTCGTGAAGTCATGTTTATTGGAACACTTCTCCAGCAGAGGGCAGTCCAATGTCTTGAAGGATGACGTCTTTGTAATTTCCACCGAGAATTTCGGTGTTGGTCAGCATGACCCCGTTCCCGGAAAACGCTTCCCTGATGACCCCGTGTCCGTGGTCCTCGTCCTGCCTCGTTCATTTAATCACCTCACACTGCTTTGTTCTCTTCAGAGTGTCTGTGGTGACCGGAGATCACATGACCGCTGCTTCAGCCGCGTCTTTACTACGTCGTTAGGGGTGCTCTTTACTACGTCGTTAGGGGTGCTCTGTGTGACCTGATGGCCCGCTTCACTCTCCTTCCCATCTGTGTTATTCCCCCGACTCCTCTGTCTGCCTGTAGGTCCTTCAGGTGCCAACTCTGATCCCAGCTTTCGTGAAGTCCTGGTGATTTCTCCCTGCTTTCCTGGCCAAACCTACAGTCCTAGAGTGTATTGGTTCCCAAAAATGATTGTACGTCAGAATCATTTCAGGAGTTTAAAAAAGACATGGATTTCTAAGCCCTGTCCTTACAGAGTCTCTCATTAAGTAGGTTCCAAGGTGTAGCGTGGGAAGTGATATTTAAAACAGTATTGCTTGTTGTGCTGTCTTGATTCTCCGTGGTCACACTTTGGTTGGAATTGCAGGTAATTGGTGCGTGAAGCTCATGTGACTACCAGGGTGTGAGCAGCACGAGAGTAAAGTTGTGCCGTGGTCGTGATTTTTCTCTGTATTTTGACATTTGTGGAATTCAGCTTTGGTACATGTCTTTTCAAATAGTTGTCCATTTTGGACCTGGAGAAAGTCCTTCAGAAGACGCCGTCATGATGAACACCCCCGTGGTGACGGCCGCCTTGGAGATGGGCTTCAGCAGAAGCCTGGTGAGGCAGACGGTGCAGAGTAAGATCCTGACCACCGGGGAGAACTACAGAACCGTCAGCGATATCGTGTTAGCGCTCCTGAATGCTGAAGATGAGACCCGAGAAGAAGAGAAGGAACGACAAGCTGAAGAAATGGCATCAGGTACTTGGGAATGTTGGTCGCCCGGCCTTCTCTGTGAGGCCCGGAGGACTGGGTGACCCATCGCAGAGCGCTGGCGTCTGTCTGCTACCTGCTGGCGGCAGCCGCCAGTCGTCTCCAGTGGTGCCCCCTTCCGCGCGGTGGGCCGTGCTAGAACAGTATCCTTAGAAGAGCTTTCTGTTTCAGTAAGATCTGTGAGTGCTGCCAGTCAGAGGATTTTAGCATAAGATCTTGAAGAAGATGGCTTTCCTTCCTCATAAATAACAAATTTAAATGGTTTGAGGAAGGAAGCTTTTAAAGTTGAATGCAGGTCTTATTTCAGTTTTTTGAAAAAATTTCCTTGAAATCCTATTCTTACCATGGTATTGGACTCCCCGATCCTTGCTCAGTGGTCCTTCTACAAAATACACACCTGATGGGGAGGTGCTGGGGCTTGAGAAGCCCCTGTCCGGCCCAGCGACAGTGGGGAGCTGATCAGGGAGCTGACTGTGCTGCTCACGCAGGGGACGCTCTGTGTGTTGAGTAGTCGCGCCTTTGACAAACATGCATGGAGCACGCATGCCCGTGTCGGATCTGTGCCTGTCACCCCTGTGGTGCTTGCTGCTGGGGCTCATGGGCAAGCTGCGGCATCCGCCACACGGAGCGGCCGCACAGGTGAAGGCTGCCCAGTGCTGAGTGGGGGTGTGGGTCGAAGACACTTTCTGGTGACGCTGCTGAGTGATGCTAGGAGTGGGTTAAGAGAGCCTCTTGCGGGGCGCCTGGGTGGCACAGCGGTTAAGCTCAGGGCGTGATCCCAGCGTTATGGGATCGAGCCCCACGTCAGGCTCCTCCGCTGTGAGCCTGCTTCTTCCTCTCCCACTCCCCCTGCTTGTGTTCCCTCTCTCGCTGGCTGTCTCTATCTCTGTCAAATAAATAAATCTAAAAAAAAAAAAAAAGAGAGCCTCTTGCGCTCATGGAGAGGAGCGGGGAAGTCTGATTGCTAAGTTGAGACAGTTGCACTGAAACCCTGGCTCTGTCAGAAAGCAGGTTGTGATTCTGCGAAACAGAGACAATAGTACGAATTGCATGGAGTCTCTGGGAATTAAATGGGAAGTTGGCAGCAAGACACTTGGCGTAGTGCCAAGCACATGGAGACGTTTGTGAAGTGGATGGGCGTGGGAGTGACGGGGCCCAGGGCACATAAGGAGTGGCGGGGCTGGCCTGGGGACCTGGGCGTGTCCTTGTGGGACAGGTGACGCTTGCGCTGCGGCCGTGCTTCTGCAGCCCGGGGTGAGAGGAACATCATCCAGGAGACTGGCTCTGACGTGGGGGAGGTCGCTTGCTCTTGGAGGTTTTTTCCTCCGGGGTTGGACATGAGTCGTAGTCGTACCTGCCGTCTTTAACTGACAGGATCTCCGGTATCAAATAGGGAGTTTGTACGAAAGTGATAGGATGCAAATAGAAATCAGTATTATTAATTCCATGGGGACAGCAGGGTTTGAAGACCTGTAAATACCTCCACGTTAAGAAATGATAAAGACAGGCCCTGTGTGTTGTGTGGACTGTATGATATGCCTTAGCTAAGTCTTCCCGAAGTTCAAGCTCCGATTTATTTAGGGCCTAAATTACTTGTCGGATTGGTTGTGAGGGACTATGTGTGTATACTCGGAGCCCTTTAAAATCTAATGGATTTTTTCTTTTTTCTTCTGTAAATGAAGATGACTTGTCTTTAATTCGGAGGAATAGAATGGCACTCTTTCAACAGTTGACTTGTGTGCTTCCTATCCTGGATAACCTTTTAAAGGCCAATGTAATTAATAAACAGGAACATGATATCATTAAACAAAAAACACAGATACCCTTGCAAGCAAGAGAGCTGATCGACACTGTTTTAGTTAAAGGAAATGCTGCTGCCAGCATCTTCAAAAGTTGTTTGAAAGAAATCGACTCTACATTATACAAAAACTTATTTGGTGAGTTTTTGGTAAAATTATTTCAGAAATCTGTGGGATTGTGTTCATGCATATGTTTGACAAACAAGATAAATCCAGTTAGCCAGCTCTGGTCTGTGCATTGAGCCAGTTCTAAAACGGGTACGTCTCCTCATTGCCCGCGTAGTGTGACTGCGTAGTCCGTGATCTGTAGCTAGTCCGTGTTGTTCAAGAACACGAGTAGTGGGGGAAGCAGTCTTACGTTTGGTAGAAAAACGCCTCCTGTGTGTTTTTCTTTCCTCAGTGGACAAGAACATGAAGTATATTCCAGCAGAAGATGTTTCAGGTAAAACAAAATGAAGGCTTAAGACCAACAGGACATATTACCCCCTTTTTTTTTTTTAACAGGAGTTAAAGTAGAAACAATTTCACTGAAGTTTGTTGTTCTTACCAGGCCTGTCGCTGGAAGAGCAGCTGAGAAGGCTGCAGGAGGAGAGGACGTGTAAAGTGTGCATGGACAGAGAAGTCTCCATCGTCTTCATTCCTTGTGGGCACCTGGTCGTGTGCCAGGAATGTGCCCCGTCTCTGAGAAAATGCCCCATCTGCAGGGGGATAATTAAGGGTACTGTTCGTACCTTTCTCTCATAAAAGTCTTTAGAATATTCTTGACATTTGAAGCCATCTGAAGTGGAAATGAATTACTGGTTCTTTAGGACATTGTGTTGTATTCTGCTTTGCTACTGGTGATCTTGTTTCAGAACATTAGTGTCCTGTGTCCTGTTTAATCTTTGTTTCGATGGGAGGTTGTGTTGGATGAGCTGTGTTAGTGTGCGCGTGCGAGTACGGGAGAGGCTGCGGGGGAGCCTCGGTGCCCACGGTGTCACGTCAGAAGTGCCTGGGATTGGTGTTCTTTCTGGAAGCTTTGAGTACGACCTGAGAGTGTGCAGTTGGCAAGAGCTGGAACCGGAAATGCTGGAGTTTGCCACAGTTACCGTGCCAGATTCTCTTTGGTGTTTTTCCACTTGCGTTTTAAAATAAGGACTTTTTTCTTATTGGTAAATAAGCTTTTCCCTAATTTGTGAGAAACCTCTTAATAAAATTCTTTAAAAAGGCTGCATCAAACATTTTTTTCTCTGACTTAAAATGTATTTTCTCCATGGCTTAATAGGGTTATCAGGGTTAAATGAGTTAATGTGCAGTAGTATCTGTCCCATTGTAAGCACTCAGATGTTAGCTGTTAAATAAAAGTGGAATTCATAAAACAAATTACTAAGAAGTGTTCTTTGGGGCGGGGCGCCTGGGGGGCTCAGATGGTGAAGCGTTTGCCTTCGGCTCAGGTCATGATCTTGGGGTTCTGGGATGAGCTCCGTGTCAGACTCTGCTCAGCAGGGAGTCTGCTTCTCCCTCTCCCTTTGATTCACCCCTCGTTCTCTCTTAAGTAAACAAAATCTCAAAAAAAAAGTGTTCTTAATGTGATTTATGAAATTCTTTTAAGATGAGAATATCTGTCTAGTTGCTTTGTGCATTTTAATTAAAATCCGTGTTAAAAATTAGGTAAATCTGCATTGACATTAAAAACAGTGTAATCACTTCGTTGCATGGATGTTGGTGGGAAGAGGAGGTGGACACAGGCAGGGGTCTGTGTCTGCTCCTTGGCCCCGAGCATCCTCATCCTTTCTGAGATCTGGGTCCACGGCAGATTTCTGAGGCCTGGGGAAAGAGCAGGTCGTAAACACTCCATGTGTCTTATCCTGTGACTTCTTTAGGTGCTTTACATAGATGCCCGGGGAGGAGGGAAGATCGTCCGGGCCCTCGTCTCGCTGTTCGCGGCGTGAGGTGGTGATGCACTGGTGGGTCCGTGGCCTTGCGTCGGTGGGAGGGCTCTCCTTGCCGTTAGAGAAGGAGTTTAGAGAGGGTATGAAATCATTTTAGAAACGTTTCTTTTCCTTTTTGCTCGGTAGCTACTCTGTATTGAGGGACCACTGTGGTTTTGGGCTGAATTGTGCCCCTAAATCCGTATGTTGAAGTCCTGATCTCCCTGGTATGTCTGAGTGTGACTGCCTTTCTAGATAGGGCCTTTAGAGTGGTAAGTAAGGCAAAATGAGGTCTTCTGAGCCCAAATGTAAAAGGACTAGTGTCTTCATAAGAGCTCAGATCACAGACACGCCTGGAGGAAGGAGCCTGTGAAGATGCCAGAGGAGGACAGCCATGAGGCCACCAGCAAGCTGCAGTGAGAAGCCTCCGAAGAAACCGTGTCTTCCAGCATCTGGATCTCTGGACGTGCGGCCACCAGAAACGGTGAGAAAAGAACTTTCCGTTGCTTGAGTCGGTCTGGTGTTTAGTTAGGTGGCCCTCACGGGCAGTGCCAGGGGCCGGCAGCTTCGAGTGCGGTAGCCCGCAGCCTTTCCGCAGGTACAGAGTAAAATTGGAACACAGGTCGACCTGACTCTGGCTTGTGCTTTTTGGACCAACTGTTCTAGTAAGCCGTATTCATATTTTTAAAAATGGCATGGGCTGTCATCCATCATATTATTTGAAGTTCGTTTATTTGAAAGTTTACCTGATGTGGCTTTGTTCAGCTAGTCGGTCCTCATAATGTGTAAGAACGTCTGTGTTTTTTGCATTCAGTGAAAGTACTGCATGAAGTACAAGTAAACGGTGACACAATATTTTACCCCCGTGCTGAATCCTCTCTGCCTGGAGCAGAGAGAGGGGCTTTAGTCTCTCCGAGGCTCCTGGCAACGAGAATCCGTCGTAACACGTATTCGTGGTGTTGAACCCGTAGGTGGGTGTCAGATGCTCCATTCGGTGTTATTTATTGTATTGTTTAACCTTAGAACCCTGGGGTGCGTGTCAGCCGTGTGTTGGGATGTGCGGCCTTAGGCTCAGGGACCTGAGCTGGATTGCTGGAGAGGTAGGTGCGGTCTGTGAATCGTGTGGTTGGACCTCGAACAGCACAGGTGTGAACTGTGTAGGGCCACTGTAAGCACGTTGTTCAAGCAAATATACTGGGCGGTTTTTTTTTTGAGACTTGCAACAATTTGAAAAAACTCTCAAACTGTATAGTCTAGAAATTCCAAAAAAATATGAAGAAAAAGGTGTTGTTATACCGTGTATAATACATAAGATCCCTTGTTAACTGTCGCTGGTAAGGCTTCTGGTCAGTAGGAGGTTATTAGTAGAGTTTTTGGGGGGCGGTGCGAAGTTACACAGAGACTTGCGGCTGCACGAAGGGGAGTCAGCGATGGGTCAGCTGTGTGTGGTCCACATGGAAGGGAGTCCAAAATATTGACCTTCTTAAAATCTTCATCTCTCATTCAACTACACATTTGGGTTTTTTAACTTATCTTTGAAAATAATTTATGGCTCTATTTCTTTATCTTCTTAATATAAACGGGGGAATTGTGTAGTCATTTGTCAGACCTCTTGCTTCTGCCCTGGGAGTTCCCCCCACTCTCTCTCTCGAGAGCCAAGTACCGGAGCTGAGCAGAGCGCTCTCCTGTCCACACCTGGGCCTGCCGCCCAGGCCCTTTACTTGCTGACCGCCGTCCCGTAAGTCAAAGGACGTCTGGCCGTCAGCTTTGAAGACAGATTGACGTTGTTTTCTAGAAGTGTTCTGTTATGTGAAATAAACCTACTGATGGATGGTAGCAGCTCTTAAACATCTTGGTCTCAGAATCCCTGTACAGCCCTAAATACGCCTGAGGACCCCAAAGAGCTTGTATGCACATGGGTGTATCTACTGATACTTACCAAGTTAGAAATTACAGCAGATTTTAAAAACACTTAATAATTCTTTTAAAAACAAATATTCCTTTTAAAAAATGCACAGTACATGTTAATATAGCACTTCACAAGAAAAATAATTATGTAAAAAATTTAGAAGAATGGCATTAATTTGTTAGATTTTAGCAAAGATCTGATGTTTGGCTTAACAGACGGCTGGATTCTTGTACCTGCTTCTGCATGTAATCCGTTGTAATATGTTGGCTTGGGTTTCAGTATATGAAGAAAAATCGGCTTCTCAGAATATGTATTTAGAAAAGGAAGGAGAATTTTTCAGATAATTGTGGATATTGTTTTTGATGTTACACCGAAACTTTTGAAAGGTATTTGAAGTATGGAGTCTAAAATCGTGTCAATGGACTTAAGAAATTTAAGTTAAAATTTTTAGAATTTATTAATTTATACATTTTTTTAAGATCTATTTTAGGTTCATCGCAAAATTGAGCAGAAAGTACAGAGTTCCTGGGGCACCTGGGTGGCTCAGTTAAGTGTCCAGCTCTTGATTTCGGCTCAGGTCATGGCCTCAGGGTTGTGAGACTGTAACATGCAGGAGAGTTGCACTGCCCTAAAACTCTGTCCTCCTGTTCATTCCTTCCACCCCCCAGCAGCACTGATCCTTTAACTGTTCAGTGATCTTTTTGTTTTCTCTTACACAGTTGACGCTTTGTACAACATGAGGGTTAGGGACACAAATCCCCCAACACAGGCGAAAATCTGTGTATAATTACTGACTGCCCCAAACTTAAGTACTAATAGTCTACTGTCAACTGGAGCTTTACTCATGACAGTTGATTAATACATATTTTTTATGTCATGTGTATCGTGTGCTGTATTCTTAAAGCATACTAGAGCAAATTAAGTGTTAAAAAACCATCAGGAAAATACATTTACAATACTGTATTGATACGGTACATTTATATAATCACTGAAAAAACTCCACATTCTAAGCAGACCAGCGGCGATCACAGCCGTGTTAAGGGTGAAGTACATTAAGTTTCCTCGGTGAATCTTGCACTCTGCATGGATCTTTAACCCGCGTGTAGTCACGAACCGTGATGCCTTTAGTCCTTTGGAAAATACTCGCTGAATTGTGCGGCTTTCTCCGTGCTGACGCACCTCATGGCCTGTTATCAAAGGGTCCCCTTGGTGAGTCTCCCCATCAGGATCATCAGGGCGAGTCTAAGGTTCGGGAAGCCCTCCAGCTCACAGGATACAAGTCCTATAAGGTTTTCATGTTAGCTTAAAAATGCAGTTTTTATCATCAGCGACACGCTCTGAGAACACGACGGCCGGTTCCGTCCGCCAGGACTTCTTTGCCCTTCTCAGCGCACACGCTGCGCCGTTCAGCCTGCTGTCGGGTCACACAGGTGCTGCTCCGCAGTCGTTCGGTCTGGAGTGGAAATACTTAGATGTGCTTCCCATTTCGTCCCATAATATTAAAGCGACAAACGCTCCAGGTCGGGTTTGATGCAAGTTTGACCATGTCTTTGTCTTCTGTGCAGGGGGCAGTGTCTGTTACGGAGCACGGGCAGGGGCGGCTGTGGCCGCTGGCACACGGGAGCCCCAGACGCGGACCCCACTGGCTGTTGGCGGTGATGGCGCTGCTGCATTCGCACGTCAGTGAGAGTGGCAATCCCACGGTGAGTTGTCAGAGCCCCAGAGTGTCTCAGACCCTCGGAGTTCATGGATCCCGTGAATGGTCCCGGTCAGTCCTACTCTTTACACATGAACCCAGGAGGAATTGGACTGGGGAGGACGTGCATTCTTGGTGTTTCTTCCATCACTGAAGTTCTCTTGGTCGGGCTGTCCGCCGCGGTCTCCATGCTTTTGGAGGAAGACTTGGGTTGTTGAGCTGTGTCCTTCCCCTTCGGGCTCTGTGGGAGGCAGGGTGCCTGCAGTCTGCTCTGCTCCCCTGCGATGCTGGCTTCCTGGGTTTTCAGTGCTCTCAGTCCCTGGTGGTAAAGGCTTCCTCTGGGATTTGGTGTTGGAAGATTCACCTGTTGTGTCCCAGAGTCTGTATCAGTAATGAAGGTGACATTTTCATCGCCGTGTGATGACTGCTTTCATCCCTTACTGGTCCTGAACTTGGGTAAAACAGGTGTTATTTATGGGGCCCCCCCAGACCCACAGTGGACTCTGCTGTCTAGTTGGTGTGTCGTGGTACGTGTGATTAGCTTAGCAGAAATGGGAAAACTGTGACAGTATGTGCTAGACCCTGTGGTCTTTCTGGTGAGAATGGTGTCCAGACACGTCTCAGGCTGTGAGTCCTTGGAGATGGTAACCCTCCACAGTTCTGGCCACAGTTTAGAAGCCACACGAGGTGCTGCTTACGCATGTAAGGTGAGAAGAGCCGGATTTCCTGAGTAATAATGCTTTCGGCAAGTCCTTTATCCCTCTGCTCCTCGGCTTTTCTCTGAGGGTCAGTTTCTGCCCTTCCTGTGGGTCAGAAGGTTAAGTGGGATCACACGTGGGTGCCACATGGGAACTGTTCTCTCAGTGGGCTCTGCTCACGGCAGGGGCGGTGGTCCCGTCCCCAAGTAGCGTAAACGGAGTCATAACTTGCATTCCTCGCAGTGTTGTTGTCGCTGTTGTGTTTTAAAGGCCAGGTAGAATTTGACTAGACACCTGGGAAAGACTCCCTCAGGATGAGTATATAAAGTAAAATGTTGAAATCCTCCGTGACTCCCCACCAGGACTTGGACTCTCCCCGGTGGGAATCCCCGTGCGTTTACCGTGCATCGTGCGTGTGCACACGAATGTTCCAGCTACTTCGTCACTGGACAGCAGGCCTCGAAGGTCTGTATTTCCAAGTCAGCAGGCAAATACCCAATGAGTTTTCTATAAAGACAGAAATCATGATAGCAGTTTCAAAGCTACAAGGAAATTAAAGATTTTTCTGTCCTCATGGGGTAAATAATCTGTACAGCACTTCCCATGATGACGGGCACAGTTGTGTTCCCACCAGAATTCACTATCTCTTGAGGAAGCTTTTCCATTTTGAGGCGATTGTGATTGCTGGAGTAATTCATACTCTAGCATAATTTGGAGTCATTGGGGTACATTTTACAGACACTGACATCGAAAAAGCACGAGGGCAGGTATGGAGATTAGTGATGGGTTTGGAGCCGAGCGGAACGGCGGTGCCAGAGAACAAGCGTCGTGAGAACGGGGAGGGCTCTTGTAATTTGAAGCACGTCGCTGCAGTGGCGTGGATACGGGAGACCGGGGCTCTGTCCGCGAGGTGCATTGTTATCCACACGTAAGAGGAGTTCAGGTTAAGTGCTCTGGGGATTTTTTCAGATAATGTTAGTGAAAGTAGTGATCAGTTACTTTGTTTGTAACTCGTCAGTTAACATACAGTAGTATTAGTCTCAGGTGTGCAGTGTAGTGATTCACAGCACGTCCGTACATCACCCGTGCTCATCACGACAGGGGCACTGCCCCGTCCCCCCCTGCCGCCTCCCCTCTGGTCACCGTCAGGGTGTTCTCTGTAGTTCAGTCTGTTTCTTGGTTTGTCTCTTGGTTTCTTTTCTTTTTTTCCCTTTGCTCATTTGTTTTGTTTCCTAAATTCCACATATGAGTGCAATCGTATGGTATCTGTCTTCTCTGACTGACTTTGCTTAGAATCGTACTCCCCAGCTCCATCCATGTCGTTGGCCAGCGACAAGATTTCATTCTTTTTTGTGGCTGATATTCCACTGTATTTCCACACCACAGCTTTATCTACTTGTCTGTTGATGGACATTTGGCCTCTCTCCATAATGTAGCTGTTGTTGGTGATGCTGCTATAAGCATCAGGGAGCATGTATCCCTCAGAATCAGTATTTTTGTGTCCTTTGGGTAAAAACCTAGTGCAATTGCTGGGTCGTAGGGTAGCTCTATTTTTAACATTTTGAGAACCCTCCATACTGTTTTCCACAGTGGCTGCACCAGCTTGCGTTCCCACCAACAGGGTAAGACGGTTCCCCTTTCCCCTCATCCTCTCCAACATCTGTTGTTTCCTGAGTTGTTAACTTCAGCCATTCTGACAGGTGGGAGGTGGTATTTCCCTGATGATGAGCAATGTGGAGCATTTTTTCATGTGTCTGTTGGCATCTGTGTGCCTTCTTTGGAGAAATGTCCATTCTGGTCCTCTACCCATTTTTAAATTGGATTATTCATTTTTTTGGGTGCTGAGTTTTGTAAGATCTTTATAGATGTCAGATACCAGCCCTTTATCTGTAATATCATTTGCAAATATCTTCTCCCATTCTGTAGGTTGTCTGTTAGTTTTGTCAACTGTTTCCTTTCCTGTGCAAAAGCTTTTTGTCTTACTTTTCCAATGAAGACATACAAATGGCTAACAGACACATGAAAAAATGTTCAAAATCATTAGCCATCAGGGAAATTCAAATCAAAACCACCTTGAGATACCACCTTATGCCAGTTAGAATGGCAAAAATTGACAAGGCAGGAAACTACAAATGTTGGAGAGGATGTGGAGAAAGGGGATCCCTCCTACACTGTTGATGGGAATGCAGGTTGGTACAGCCACTCTGGAAAACAGTGTGGAGGTCCCTTAAAATGTTAAAAATTGAGCTACCCTATGATCCAGCCATTGCACTACTGGGTATTTACCCCAAAGATACAGACGTAGTGAAGATAAGGGCCATATGCACCCCAGTGTTCATAGCAGCAACGTCCACAATAGCTAAATCATGGAAGGAGCCCAGATGCCCTTCAACAGATGACTGGATTAAATAAGTTGTGGACCATATATACAATGGAATATTACTCAGCTATCAGAAAGAACGAGTTCTCAACATTTGCAGCTACATGGACGGCACTGGAGGAGATAATGCTAAGTGAAATAAGTCAAGCAGAGAAAGACAATTATATGGTTTCACTCATTTGTGGAGCATAAGGAATAGCAGGGAGATCGGTAGAAGGAAGGGAAGAATGAAGGGGGGGTAAACAGAAGGGGGAATGAACCACCAGAGACTGGACTCTGGGAAACAAACTGAGGGCTTCAGAGGGGAGGGGGGTGGGGGAATGGGTAGACTGGTGATGGGTAGTAAGGAGGGCATGTATTGCATGGTGCACAGGGTGTTAAACGCAAGTAATGAATCATGGAACTTTACATCAGAAACTAGGGATGTATGGTGACTAACATAATAAAAAATTATTAAAAAGAAAAGCTTTTTGTCTTGATAAAGTTCCAATAGTTCACTTTGGTCTTTGTTTCCCTTTAGAGACGTGTCTAGCAAGAAGTTGCTGCCTGTGTCCTCAAGGATTTTGATGGATTCCTGTCTCACACTGCGGTCTTTCATCCATTTAGAGTTTATCTTGGTGTGTGGGGTGAGGTAATGGTCCAGTTTCATTCTTCTACGTGTGGCTGTCCAGTTTTCCCAGCACCATTTATTGAAGAGACTGTCTTTTTTCCTTTCGATATTCTTCCTGCTTTGTCAGAGATTAGTTGACCATAGAGCTGAGGGTCTGTTCTGGGCTCCCTATTCTATTGCATTGACCTATGTGTCTACAGTTGGCTGTTGAGGATTAAATAGGATTAGAGTATGCTAAGTTGGACAACAGAGGTATTGGGTAATATTTTCCAGGCAGAGGGAGAAATACAAAGAAAGACAAATGCATCAGGCATTTTTGGACAACGAAGGTGAATAATGGGAAACAAGGTTGGAAAGGTAGGATGGGCATCAGATTTCAGAGGACTACAAATTATGGGCTTCATTAGTATAAACTGTACCATTCCATGAACACGGGATGCTTTTTCTTTTTTTTTCTTTTTTTTAAAGATTTTATTTATTTATTCGACAGAGATAGAGACAGCCAGCGAGAGAGAGAACACAAGCAGGGGGAGTGGGAGAGGAAGAAGCAGGCTCATAGCGGAGGAGCCTGATGTGGGGCTCGATCCCATAACGCAGGGATCACGCCCTGAGCCGAAGGCAAACGCTTAACCGCTGTGCCACCCAGGCGCCCCGGGATGCTTTTTCTTTTATTTATATTTTCAGTGTCTTTCGCCAATATCTGGTTTTCAGGGTAGAGCTCTTTCAGTTCTTTGATTAAATTTAATCCTAAGTATTTTGTTTTTGGTGCTGTTGTAAATGGGATGGTCTTTATTTTTCAGATACTTTGTCAAAGTCAGTATAGAGAAATGCCGCTGTTCTTGGAATGTGGGTTTTGTATCCCGCAGCTTTACGGAGTATATCCATTAGCTCCAGTAGGTTTTGGTGGAGTCTTTAGGACTTTATGAAGACATGTTGTGTGCAAATGAGGACTGTTGTGGCTAGGACTTGGGTGCTGTGTGGAGTAGTGGGTACCCCGCCTCCCTCCTGACCCTGAGGACCGCTGGAGGCCTGTCCTGCGTGGACTTCTCTACGTGGAAGGACATCCCTTCGGCATCTATGGTTTTGTCATGAGATGTTGACTGTTGTCAGTGCTTCTGTGTCTGCAAGCACCCAGACCGCACAGTCTGTCAGTGCTGTGTGCTGCACGGGTTTACATGCGTCCCAGGGATGAATCCCGGGTGGACGTGGTGAGCGAGCCTGCCAGTGGGCTGGGTTCCGTCTGCGTTTATACTCAGGAGGGATTTGCCTTCACGTTTTCTGGTTTGTCCTTCTCTGGCTTTGGTATTAGGGTGATGCTGGCTTTTTAAAATGCGTTTCGGGGCGGGCAGGGCCCAGGCTGGCTCAGGTGGGGCCTGTGACTCGTGAGCTCAGGAGTCCACGCCCCACGAAAAGAATTTGGGCGTGTTCCCTCCTGTTTTGGGAAGGATTAGCATAAATTCTTTGGTAAACTACCAGTGAGACCACCTGGTCCTGAGCTTTTCTTTAGGAGAATTTTGGTGAGGGATTGGGTCTCCTTACCCCTCACTGGTCCCCTGAGGGTTTCTGCTGCTTGGCTAGAGCTCTTCTCAGCTGTGGCGGCCGGCCAGGGGCTCAGCCCCTTGCCTGGGCAGGGGCAGACCGGGCTTCAGGGCTGCTGGGGTTCTTTTGAGGACCGGGACGAGGCAGAGCTGCAGCGGGTCCCCTGTGGACACAGCACCCTGCCCCCCCATGTCTATCAGGTCCCCAGGGGTTGGGGCCACACTGGGGGCTTGGGGGACACCGTCCACATCTTGCTGTGCAGGTCTGTATAGCTCATGTATATTTAACACGACTATACCTGTTTTCTACCCAACAGAACAAAGAAGTGGCATGAACTGAGCAGCACTTGTCCAACGTTGCTGTTCTGGAAACTCTCCGGGTAGGACTGTTGAAACATGGATTCAGGGGGTCTGGGGTGGTCCTGACGAATTTCTGCTTCTACCAGGTTTGCAGGTGAGACTTTAGTGTCACTTTACCCTTAAAATATGCCTCTTTACTTGGGGCTTTTCATTTCTCTGGAGTTTGAGGAAATGAAGCAAAACCACACACACAAAACTCTTAGATGGAGAACAAAATTTTATTCTAAAAATAGATCTCAGTAACAGTGAAAATACCAAAAGCTGGTCATTATAATAAAAAGAAAAGGAATTTAAGTTTTTCTCCTGAAAAATACAAAATTCTCACTAATATATTGCTAACTCTCATTTCTCTGTATGGGAAATACTCAGGTTTTGGATTATCTAAAGTCCTAGATTGGATTCTAATAGATCTTCAAGTAAATACATTCTCAATGCAAGCAGAATTAGGACATGTGCGCCCCAGGGAAGCCATGGTTCGCACCCCCACTTCCCCCTTTGTGTGCGGGGGCAGAAAAGAATAACAGTAACAGCTTCCAGACGGAGAAGACAGTTTTTAGACCCAAAGCACAGGCAGCTGGCCAAGTTATCTAGTGACCCAAGTGCTGCAGAAAGAGGCAGAATTTAAAAGGCCCCCGTTGAACGAGACAGAAGCATCTACTTGTAGCTTACGTCTATTTTGCAAAGAAATGAAAGCAGCTGGAGACCAGGCAGGTGCGTGGTATGTTACTAACTAGCCCACCTCTCCCTGCACACTGGGGCAGACCAGGCTTCCTGCCACACTGTGCGCCTTGCACACCTGCCCTGTCACCTGATCCTTGCCTCAGCCCAGTGCACAGTGAATAGAAATGATGCTTTTATAAAAATTCTTGGCATTCTCTGAAAACCAAAAGCTGATCACAAGTTACATTTAAATCTTATTCAATATAGACGCAGGGTCACAAGGACATCTCTTAGCTTATTTTTGGATTAGCAGAAACAGGCTGTACTTTTAGTAAGATGGTATTTCTATCTTGGGTGGTCACGTAGTAGGACTAAATTTTTTTTTTTTTTTTTTTTTTTTTGCCAAACTTGACCCTGAGTTTTGGCTGCTGTAATATAAACTATAAGACCGAACCCTCAGACCGACATTGGGGGACACCAGTGTCCCTCCAACACTGTGCTTTCTGTGTTACCATAATACAGCCGAGTGCCCCTCCACGGGAGACGAGGCCTGGAGAGGACCAAAAACTTAATCCCAATACAAAGGTTTTTTTCAGTATAAAAATGCAATTTCCCCAAATCTGAGTAAAATCAACCGTGCACAAAAATGCAGCACTGTCGTCCTGCAGGCGGAATGGGCTGAAGAACAGAGCTGTGGTTGGTGGTGCCCCCCCTCCCCCGACTGAGCCCTGCAGCTTGTTAGGGAGGCTTACACTGCGTTACGTGGTCCTTGCTACGTGGAGTTCTGCAGCTCTTACAAATATTCACTACACATAAGATTAGCTTGCATATGAAATAAAGCCCTTTCCAGTAGTGACACTATTCTCACAGTAGCAAAAAACCTAACTCAACATCGCAATTTACTGAAATCACCCGGAGGCAACAGTACTTAAGTGGTTGGAAGCAGTTGTCGTAGGAACACAGGCTCCAGCAGCGCCGAGCCCCACAGCTGGGTCTAGTTCTGAGTGGGCCGGGGGGCAGTGCATGTTGCTTCTAGACCAAGTACTAAGCTGCAAAAGCTGGCTTGTTCCTCGAGTTTCTGCCGTGTGGCATTTGTGTGAAAACCCTGCGGTCCGTACTTGTGGACTCGGTGGCACTGTGCCCTTCAGTGAGGTTGTCGTCCAGTTACTGCCCAGTGGGACCAGTGCCACAGAAAGGGCAGACTTCTCTTACTACTTAACATGATTGGCTCCAAATACTCATTTAAAAAACCCAAATCAAACCCTTTTTACCTTTAGTAACAGTGAGGAATCTTTACATGTTTATATAGCGTGTTGTACGTTATATGCATGGCCTGTGTACTCTTTTCAAGAATGATTAAAATTAATCGAGAGGGCAATTATCAATCTTCTTTCCGTCGGTCCTCGGATTTCCTTAAATGATGGCATCGTGTTCGTCACTGTAATGGATCAGAAGTTAAAATTACTTTGTTTTGCATTTGCGTCAAAATGGTCTGGTTCTCATTTTTAAATAACTTCACGTTCTAGGATCAGCACTGTCATTTCTTTACGGCTGTGGGTTCCAGCCGACCTCTGCTCCGAGACTTCCACCCCCCCAGCACCCACGACTCCTTGAACACGTGCCCCGTGTCATGTGCGCTATGACAGACTCTCAGGTCATTACCCTGTTTCGTTCAGGACCAGGAGCTAAGGCAGCGTGGGACGGACCCCTGCCGCGTCCCCGGTAGCGCCACGCTGAGCACCAGGCCCCCTGCGTGAGCGCTCACTACTAGATACACGAGGCCTCGGTTTCTTTCATGGGACCAGCATAAAGTAACTTCGAAGCAACCACTGGCTTTGACATGCACTAAGGAGAACGGCCGAATGAACCCCAAGACCGTAGCGTGCACCCTAACTTCAGATGTTCTCGCCGGCACCCTCCCGGGGCCCGAACAGGTGTTTCTTATGCTTACAGGCCCGAATGAAAAGGGACAACGTGAGTAAGTACAACATTTTCATAGGCACGTACATGCATTTGTGTTTGCAGATAATGAACGATTTGCTGTGGGCACAGAGGATTAATGGAATGCGATTCCTAAACCTGGGGTCCTGTTCTAGCATCTTGTCGTGGTATTTAAGGAAATACAGAGATAAGTTGTGGTCAAACTCACATGGTTCTATACCGAACGCCTCTTCTCGAATAATATGTTCTGCATCCGATGTAAAGAAGCGACAGAACGCCCAGTGTTAACACAATACCGCCAAGAAAGCTGCCAGTATCAAATTTTGGTCCTGGATTTCCCTTAGAGTTAATAGTGGGTGTGACTAGAAGAAAACGAAAACGAGGCTTCAGTTGCTTTTACACAACCTTCCTATAATGAGCCGCCACTCCGACTTTCTACCTGAGAAAGCCTGCTTTGTGCTGGGTGACGGCTGGGCTCTGGGTCCCTGCAGCCGATCCAGCACCTCTCCCCCCGCACCTGCCACCCCAGCATCTAAGGGTCTTTGTGCTGCTGGACCCCGACCCTCAACCACAGCCCCCGATGTGGGGAAATGTGTTTCCTTATTGGTCCTCGTAAGTGTTCACGCCTTAACCACAGGTCCGGGCATGCCGGCAGTGGTCCTGCGGCTGGATCCTGTCCAAATGGTTCTAACTGAAATTTCTCCTTTGGAATAAATTGGGGGACTTAAACTATTTTGGCTTTATCACATTGAAAGCCCTGGAGACATTATAGTTGATTTTGGAACATAAACTGTAGTAAGACTGGAGTGGAAACCAGAATGCTGCCTGTGCTGATAAATGTAGCCACGAGCTTGTACGTGCAGCTGACCTCTGCATACGTGACAAGGTCAGTGCTGGCTGACAGCAGTGCTTGCCGGAGACCACATGATGAGCTCAGTGGCAGAAATGAACCACGGTTAACCGCGATTGGGGTTTAGAAACCCAGGGGCTGATGCTGCCTAGTTCTGCCCCAGTAACGAGGGAGCTGGTCTAGGCAGGACACTTTTTCAAACCACGGAAGGTACAGTTCCCTGCTAGGACACGGCCCTGCTGTCATCCTGTGGCTGATGTATGCAACAGGACACCCCGTCCGCATTTCTGCTTTTGCAGAACGGCACGATGATGGCACGTGACCCCTACGTTCAGCACAGAAACAGGGTAGCTTTGATACCTACTCGTTACAGATGAAGAAACAGATGTGGCCGAACTGTTGTGGGCTGTGGTGGTGGCTGTGGCTGGCGTCATCTGGGTCGTGTTCTGTGAAACTGAGCTGGTGTTAGTCCTGTTTGCAGAGCCTCCGGGTGCTGTGGTTGTAGCTGTTGTGGATGTCAAGGCCGTGACAGTCTCTGTCTTGGAGACAGAAGACACTGGAGTTGTCGACTGCCTCACGGTGCTGGCGGGCTGGCTCGTGTGGTTGGAGGTCACAGCGGTGACATTCTCTGCAGGAGGATCGAGAAACGTTAGCACTGGGGCCAAGGCTCAGGTCATCGACCCGGTCGCAGTGGGCTCCGTGGTCAGACACAAAAGCAAGAAGACGCTGAGCCCGCCAATACCAGCGCTTTACAGCAACCCAGTATCTCAGATGGTGAACGACCCTGCGGGATCCCAGGCTGCGTTTCCACCAAGTTAGGAACTAGTGGAAGGTAGGAAATAACCCAGAGGACTGTGTTCCTTCAGGACGAGGACTGTGTCCGAACCATCTCTGTCGGAACCTCGTACTGCCGTCTTGCCACAAGTATTGTGGACGGACGGACGGACGGGTGGAAAGAGGAAGGAAGGGTTTGTCAAGGAGCGGTTTCTGTGTCACCTCCTTCCCAGGAGCATCAGGACCAACGAGCACGAGCTGTGTGTTAACCCCCACGCGGGACAGGAGCAGAGTGCGTCTCTGGGAAGGTCAAGGTGACTTCCTGCGTGCGCTGGGACATCACCTGCTGGCACCCAGCGTGGCTTCTTGGAAATCATCTCCCTCAGCCTGTCTCTGAAGGCTTCATAACGGCCAGCACCTGGGCCAGCTCCTCGGGTCATACCTCACGTGGAGGTCGTCATGAAAAGTCAGGTACCGATCCTGTCACTACTCCCCGAAACGCCTAAAAAGAAAATCCCTCGCTTCCCATTTGGAAAAAGGCTTCCTCTTAGCTGCGTGTGTGTGTATCAGGTGTGCCGCGACCAAAGCCTGCTTGACACGGTACCTTCTTCGTAACGTCACCACCTCACCGCCTTTCCGGCCCCGGGCGCCTTAGTCACTGTAATTTAGTCTACGTTGTTGAGGGACTGAAAAGGCTCTTCTCTCTTTGCCCCTTTAACGTGAACGGACAGATTCCTGCATTGGTGTCGCGTCTCTGAGCATCCCTGCAGGCTTACTGCTCCCTTCTGCCACCTGTGTCACTCTGGCCATCTGAGCACCAGCGGAGGGCGCCCGGGCTGCCGCCTCCGTCCCAGCAGCGCCGACCCGCGCCCACACAGATTGCTTCCTCCACCAACATCCCATCTTCCCGTTATTTTGGATTTTTTCTTAAAAGAGTTTGAATTTTTTTTTTCTCAGTTTAACTGTACAGGCTTATTTTAATAGTGCTGCTTATTTGCCTATCAGCTTTTACTATTCGATTCCTAGTACATTTTCTCAACTCTGGGTCCCTACTGTGTGGTCTCACCCACAAAGTATTATTTAATTTTTTAAAAAGGCCAAAAGAATCATTTTGTACTACACAGAGCAATAAATTAGTTATTCCAAGTAGAGGATACAAATAAGAACTTGAACTAATCCGAATGCTCCATATGGACACAACAGACTCTAGAACGGAAATCTTCCCTTTTTTTTGAACTAGTGCATGAATGTGAGTGTAGTGAAACAGCACAGAACCAGGGTTTGTATCACATCTTCACAACACAGTGATCTTGGCAGAGTAAAACAATGAACGCAGTGCTGCTTTTGGATACACCGCATGCGCACACACACAAGTGTACGCACACATACACGTACGCACACAAGTGCACGCACACATACACGTGCGCACAAAGTGCATGCACACATACGTGTACGTGCACACAAGTGCACATACACGTACGCACAAAGTGCACGCACACACGTGTACGCACACATACACAAGTGCACACATACACGTGCGTGCACCAGCCTGTTCCCCCCTCTGCCAGCAGAAACTCTTCAGAGCTACTGGACAGAGTCGGGTAAAAGCAGGGAGCTGCAATCATTTTATCCAAACCAGGGATACTTGGTCTGGCAAAGTTGTCCTTTGGAAATGAAGAGTTTTCCAGAAAAGCAAAAGCCCAAGTAGTTTATCACCACCGGACCGGCCTCACAAGAAACGTTAAAGGTGCTGATGAGTAACGGAAACCTACGGAAGAGTAAGGTACGATTCAGACGAATCTAATGTAAAGGTGGTGGACTCCTGACTTATAAGCCATACGAAGGTTAAAAGACAAAAGCAATAAAAGTAGGACCACAGTAATTAGTTAAAGGATATAAAGTATGAAAGATGTAACGTGACGAAGTCATAAAACACTGGGGGGAGGGAGCCGAGAAACGTAGAGCTTCAGAATGCACTCAAACGTAAGTGGTCATCAGCTTGAGACAGACTGTCCTAAATGTAAGTTGTTAAATCCTCTCCCAGTCGCATGTAATGTGAAATGAACAAAGCCCAAAGTTGGTCACAGAGCAGTGACCTACAGGAGACGCACAATGAGAAAGAACTCCAAGCACACCACTGAAGACACCCCTCAAACCGCAGAAGGAACAGAGGAACATAGCAGCCAAAAAAAAAAAAAAAAAAACCATACCTATCAACAATTACTTTAAATGCAAGTGGACTACATTCTACAAAAGAAAGCGTGGCTGAGTGGCTGAAATAGAAGGACCCAGCTGTATGCTGCCTACAAGAGACTCCAGACCCAAAGACACAGACTGAAAGTGAAGGGACAAAGGGTTACTCCATGCAAATGGAGAACAGGAGGAGGCTGGGACAGCTACACTTCTGTCAAAGGGGTTTGATGTACTTTTTTTTTTTTTTAAAGTAGGCTCTATATCCAATGTGGGGCTTGAACTTATGGCCCTGAGATTACGAGTCACATTCTCTACCAACTGAGCCAGCCAGGCACCCCCAAAGTAGACTTTAAAACACACAGTGAAATAAGACAAAAAGGGCATTAAATAAAGAGGTCAATCCCACAAGAGCATAAAACATTTGTATATATTTATGCATCCAACATAAAGACCATAATGTATAAAGCAAATCTTAATAGATCAAAAGGGAGAAATAGAAACAATAATAGCGGGGGACTTTAAAACCCTATTTTCATTAAGTTAGGTCGCTGGATGGACGCCTGGGGGTTCAGTTGGTTGTGCATCAGACTCTTGGTTTCGGCTCAGGTGGATGATCTTGGGGTTATGGGACTGAGCCCCACATCGGGCTCTGCATTCAATGGGGAAGTCTGCTTGAGAGTCTCCCTCCCCTCCCTCTCTGTCTGCCCTGCTCTGCTTTCTCTCTAAAATAATCTTTTTTTTTTTTTTTAAGATTTTATTTTATTTATTTGACAGAGATAGAGACAGCCAGCGAGAGAGGAAACACAAGCATGGGGAGTGGGAGAGGAAGAAGCAGGCTCATAGTGGAGGAGCCTGATGTGGGGCTCGATCCCAGAACACCAGGATCACGCCCTGAGCCGAAGGCCGACACGTAATGACTGCGCCACCCAGGCGCCCCTCTCTCTAAAATAATCTCAAAAAAAAAAAAAAAGTTAGAAAAGTAAAATCATTAGAAAAGTAAAAAACAATATTGGCCTTAAACAATACTTTAGACCAAATGGACTTCACAGACATACATAGAACATTCCATCCTAAAGCAAGAGAATACACATTCTTCCCAAGTGCACATGGGACATTCTCCAGAATAGATATGATTTTAGACCACAAAACTAGTCTTAATAAATTAGAAAAAATAATACTGAGCATATTTTCCAACAACAATGGTATGAAACTAGAAATTAAGAGAAGAAAACTAGAAATTCACAAATACATGAAGTTTGAACAACACACTACTTAACAACCAATGGTTCAAAGAAAGCAAAAAGTAAATCAAAATATACCTTGAGACAAATGGAGTAAAACATACCAAAACTTATGGGTTGCAGCAAAAGCAGCTCTACGAGAAAACTTTATAGAGATAAAAGTCTACCACAAGAGACAAGAAAGATCTCAAACTAATTTTATACCTCGAGCAACTAGAGAAAGAACAAAGCCCAAAGTTGGTAGAAGAAAGGAAACAAAGATCACAGTATAAATAAAAATGAAAGACTAAAAAGATCACTGAAACAAAGAACTGGTTCTTTGAAGGGATGATCAAAATTGACAAACCTTTAGCTAGAATCCCCAAGAGAAAAAGGACAAATCAGAAATCAAAGAGATGTTACAATGGATACTACAGAATTACAAAGGACCACAAGAGACCACTAGGAATAATTATATGCCAACAAATTGGACAACCTGCAAGAAATGGATAAATTCCTAAAAACAGAACTTTCTAAGATTGATTCATGAGGAAAAAGAATTTGAACACACCAGACCTATTACTATTAAGGAGATTGGATCAGTAAACAAAACCTCCCAACAAACCAAAGTCCAGGACCAGACGGCCTCACTGGTGAGTTCTGCTCAATTTCTCAAACTCTTTCAGAAATAGAAGGGAACACTTCTAAACACATTTTTACCAGGCCAGCGTTACCCTGATAAACAAAACCAGATCAGGATGTCACAAGCAAAGAAATGTAATGCCCGATATCCTTGATGAATAGAGATGCAAAAATTCCCAAACCATGTTCATCAATCTATTAAAAGGATCCTACATCATGATCAAGTGTTATTTATTCCAGGGATGCAGAGATGGTTGAGCAGAACTCACCAGTGAGGCCGTCTGGTCCTGGACTTTGGTTTGTTGGGAGGTTTTTGTTTACTGATCCAATCTCCTTAGTAGTAATAGGTCTGGTCTGTTCACGTCTGTGCAATTCAGTGTTATCCATCACATGAACAAAACGAAGGTTAGAAATCTTATCATCTCAACAAATGCAGAAAACGCACATGATAAAATTCAACATGTTTACAATAAAAACTCAATAAAGTAGTTATAGAGGGAATGTACCCCAACATAATAAAGGCTTTATATGGCAAACCCAGAGCAAACATCATATTCAGTGTTGAAAAACTGAAAACTTTTCCTAGAAGCTCAGGAACAAGACAAGGACACCCCCTCTTGTCGCTTTTGTTCAACATATATTAGAAGCCCTAGCCAGAGCAATTAGGCAAGAAAAATAAAAGGCAAATTGGAAAGGAAAAAGTAGAACTGTCACTATGTGCAAATGACACGGTATTATATACAGAAAACCCTGAAGACACCACCAAAATAACTGTTAGAACTAATACATGAATTCAGTTAAGTTGCAGGATACAGACATCAGTATACAAAAATGTGTTGTATTTCTAAACAGTCATAAGGAACCTGCAGGAAGCAAAGTTAAGAAAACAACTGTGTTAAAACTGCATCAAAAAGAAGAAAATACCTAGGAATAAACCACGAAGGTGAATGACCTACATACTGAAAACTATAAAACACTGATGAAAGAAATTGAAGATGACACAAACGGAAAATTATTTGTGTTCAGGGACTGGAAAAATTAATATTGCTAAAAATCCATTCTAGCCAAAGCTTTCTGTAATTCAGTGCAATCACAATCAAAATTCCAATGGCATGTCTCACAAAAATGGGAAATCCTGAAATTTGTATGGACCACAAAACACTCTAAATAGCCAAAGTAATCCGGACAAAAGAACAAAGGTGGAGACATCATGCTTCCTAATTTCAAGCTATATTACAATCTGCACCAATCCAGACGGTATGGCACTGGCATAGAAACAGACACACAGATCAACAGAATCGACCACCCAGAAGTAAACCCATGGACATACTGTCAGTTAATTTATGCTCAAGGATTCAAGAGTATACTATGGGGAAAATAGTGTAAACCACGATCCTACACCGTATATAAAAGTTAACCTCAGATGGACTAAGGACTTAAATGTTAAGACTTAAATCATAAAACTCCTACCACAAAACATAGGCAGTAAGCTCCCTGATGTTAGTCACAGCTATTTTTTTGATTTGACCCCAAAAGCCAGGGCAACAAAAAACACCCCAAAATAAGCAAATGGTACTACATCAAACTAAAAAGCCTCTGCACAGCAGAAGAAGCCGTCAACAAATGAAAAGGCAGCCTGCTGAATGGAAGAAGATATTTGCAAATCATCTCATAAGGGGTTAATACGCAAAATACATAAAGAAGTCATTCAACTCAACGGCAAAAGAAAAACTGTCCAATTAAAAACAACAGGTGGAGGATGTGAAGAGACATTTTTCCATAGACATACAGAGGGCCAACAGACACATGAAAAAATGCTCCACGTCCCCAATCATCAGGGAAATGCCAATCAAAACCACAGTGGCTATCATCTCACACCTGTCAGAATGGCTAAAATCAGCAACCCAGGAAATAACAGGTGTTGGCGAGGCTGTGGAGAAAGGGGGACCTCGTGCACTGCTGGCGGGAGGGCAAGCTGGTGCAGCCACTCTGGAGAACAGTGTGGAGGCTCCTCAGAAAGTGAAAAGTAGAGCTACGATATGATCTAGAAGTTCCATTCCCAGTTATTTGTATCCTAAGGTAACAAAAACACTAACTTGAGAGCGCGTCCGCACTGCCACGTTCACGGCAGCATTACTGACAGTAGTCGGTTACGGACCCAGGTGTCCGCTGACGGACACACGGATAAAGAGGTGGTGAACGTACGGTGGAGTGTTACTCAGCCGTCAGAAAGAACCTTGCCGTCTGTGACAATGTGGACGGATCTCGAGGGAATTAGGCTAAGTGAGAGAAGTCAGAGAAAGACAAATACTGTATGATATCACTTACATGTGAAATTAAAAAAATTAAGCTCACAGACATGATACACTGGTGGCTGCAAGGGGCAGGGGTGGGGCCGGGGAGCAGAATGAATGAAGGGGGTCAGAAGGCACAAACTTCCAGTTACAAAGTAAGCAGGTCAAGGGGGGTATGACGCACAGCATGGTGACTGTACTGTGTCTCTGAAAGGTGGTGGAAGAGTCAATCTCAATGTTTTTTGTGATGAGGATTTTTACCTACGAATGCTGGCAAGTGGTGACGAGTCACTGTGACCATTTCACGGGGCAGAGATCAAATCTGCACGTGTACACCTGCAGCATGTTTACCAGCCATACTTCTAAACGTGCTGATGAACTCTAACCACACACAATAGTCTTGAGGGTCAAAGTTGTAACTGGAACTGTTTTAAGAAAGGACATTTCATAAAAGGCTCAGGCCAGCAGGAAGCTCCATTTTATATATAACAGGAGAAACAAAGAAAAATGAAAGACCCAATAGGGAGAAACAATCTATGGAGCTGGAATTTTGGCAACTTGAGGGAAAAGAATGAGCAGATTAAAAAAAGAAGATTTTATAATATTAACAAAGTTGACTTCATCAACAATATACATTTCTATCTAAAACTCAGTACTTTCCAAGAGCATATGGCACATTTAGCAAACAGGAGTCTGAACGTCCTCACAAAACAAGAGCCAGCGGGTTTCAAGGATTGAAAGAATATGAATTTTGGCCATTGTGAATTTAAGCCAAAATCAACATTGAAAAGATAACTGCCCAGTTCCTAAAACATTAGAATATACTTCTCAATTACCCATAGATTAAATTGTAAAAATCACAATATCAATTTTAAAACCTTTTGACAGTGAGCCTACGACATACCACAACTTGTGGGCTACACTCAGGCCATGCTTGGGGAGGAATTCACCACCTGCACGCACACACCAGAAAGGAACCTCGGTCCACGCACACTTCTGAGGTCAGACCAGCCAGGAACACACACCCCTGCGGGAATCCCACAGATGTTTCCTCGGGAGGAAACGGGCGAGCTGAAGTGTACCTGCAGAGGCTTCCCGTGAGGCGCCGGCCCCCCCGCAGCAGGAGAACGGGCCTGCGGGACACCCCGCTTTGTCGCGGCTCTGCTGCGAAGAGCAGCTCAAGATGGTGCTTCCAGACACGCGTTTAGTTATAAGTTTGTGCATTCAAAGCTACGGCTTTTCAGCTTTCCTGTCCATCGTCCTTAAAAATATAGATCATACTTTAACACTTTGATGACTCGTGCGTTCCCACACAGCTTCAATCGCCACGTGATTCCACGAACATCAGCACCATACTACGTGTCGGGCACTGAGATACGGTCATTAGTACACCTCCCAGACCGATCGGGTGGAGAGCTGGACCAGTGGCGACAAATCAGCCTCTCACGGTGAGCCCTACAAATGAGGGAGCAAAGTGCTGTCCCGTTAAAGCTGAATTCAGTTAAATTCAGCACTTGAGTCAACACATTTTGCCTGATTATAGAGCAAACGTGTGTTTACTGGTTGCCTGTGTATAAGACATGCTAATTATCACGAGTGACATGAAGAAAACCCAGTCTAAGGGCATCTCCGCCTGGTACGGACTCAGGCGTGTATTGTTATTCACATACAGCGCACGTGACGGGGTGTGCCACAGAGAGCAGCCGCAGCGAGAGCAGAAACAGCGCCGGCGTGAACGGAGGAAGAGCGCAGAGGAGCAGCTTCCATGCAGGTCTGGGTTGGGAAGGACAGGAGGTGGCTGTCCTGCGGGAGGGAGCCGTGCACGAGGACACATGTGCGCAGGGGTGCAGCGGGGAGCGTGAGGCGCGCACCGATTCGCTGAGCCTTTACTGAAAGGTAACGCGTGCCAGGTGCGTACCAGACGCGGCAGAGAACACGGTACCCCAGCGTCCCCAGCTCTCACGGGTTCTGCTTGGAGCGGGAGTGAGGTGCCGAGACCATGAGTGGGACACCCATGGATGGGAAAGGGGGACAGGACAGGCGGCTGGGGGCCAGACCTGCTCCCCTTGATGGAGGGCGGTTGTGCTAAGAGCGGCATTTAGGCTGAGCTGGGGCAGGCGGGGGCCCAGGGGCACAGTGGGGCCCATGTCACCACGTCAGGCGCTGGGGCAGTGGCCCAGAGGTGCTAATTCTTTGTGGGGCCCTGGCGCCCCTGCCACCCCGTGAGCGCTCTCGTGATCTGCTACCCGCTGGTCAGAGACCACACACAAACTCTGGCTTGCAGGCCAGTCGGCCACCACCTGTTCAGAAGAGAAGTGTTCCTGGAACGCGGCCCCTGACCTGTTCACGACCCGTGTGCGGCAGCCGTCCCGCGGGGACACAGCTGAGTGTAGCGCAGACCACGCGGCCCCGGACGCCCACAGTGGCTACTCCGGCCCTTCACGCGAGAAGGGGTCTAGCTCCTCATACAGGTTGTCGGTCAGTTAAGTGTTAACAGCGAGTAAGACTCACAGAGGAATTTGTGGTTTCGCATCGTAAAGCATTACTGCGGTGATTTTGTTAGAAAACACTGGTCTTGGCCGTCGTGCTTGTTCTCAGGCAAGTACCGGCAGCGCGTGGCTTCAGGGCATCACGGTATCCCTCCCCCCGGACGCTGCGTGCCAAGTGTACTGGTGGGGCTCCGGCGTGGGGACGCCTTGCGTGGCCATGGTCATCTCCCTGATGTCTGTGGGTAAGCGCTCTGGGGAAGCCGTGGCCGGTGCCGACAGCACACGGCACGGGACTGCTGTGACCAAGCCGCTCCCAAAGCAGGACGCACCAACCACACGGGGTCACTGGGCTTAAGACAGCTTATCTGTCGCCATGCACTGGGGCGGGACCACAGTCAGTGTCCGACCCCGTCCAGCCCGCCCTCTGCCCTGACGGGACCCTCAGGAGCTGCGCTAGGCTCGCTCGCTCTGCGGCTTCTGGTTTGGCCAGAGGGAAAGAAAACCCCATTTGCTGATGCTCTGCAGTCTTCCTTTACTGTGTGGGGACGGACCTGACTGGAAGGAGCCCTAGAGCTGTCTGCCCTGCTCGTACGTGTGGGATCAACGCTCAGCCCGTATTGATTCTGAGCCGGACGCTGTTCTCAATATTCCACAAACGCTAGCGACTGTCCTCATTCCCCTGGCAGGCAGACGCCCGCTCATCCTGTTTTACAGATGTAAACCGAGGCACGCGGGCTCAGAAACGTGAGCACGAAGCAGTCCGAGGAGCCAGTCTGACTTCAGCGTCTGCTCTCTGTCCCTGCCTTTGGCCGACAGCTGTGCGAGTAGAGTCGCCAAGTTGAAAAGCTTTGGTCGGGGCCAGTGGCTGTCGCGGCCTCGCGGTGGCCTTCAGCAGTCGCTAAGAAAATGCTGGTGAACAGACTCTACCCAGAACAAAGAGCACTCTCAGAATCCCTCCGAGTTTCAGCAGACCTCAGCGGGGCACGTAGCAAACACTCCCGACGTTCCGTGCTCTACAAACCGACAGCCAGCACACCCCACGCGTGTCTCCATGGAAACACCAAGCAGAGCTGCTCACGCCCCCACGGATCGGTTCCTTGTTGCGGCTCGGCTAACATGTTTGGAAAGCGGCTCTGAAATAACGTCATTGGAGCGATTATTTGCAGCCCCAGAAGGCTGTGCCGTGGAGCTTTTGCTCAATTACAGGAGATTTATGCTCTAACCACGGAGCACGAGCTCGTGTGACCTGCAGCTGCCACGAGAGAGTGTAGTCGTGAACGAGCTCAAAGTGCTGCCACAAAGACACGCAGCACAAAAGCCATCTGCTCCGGTCGGCGCAAGGGAAAAAGCAGAGACGACAGCCGTGCAGTCCGCAAGCCGTCAGGAAGTCATCTCAGTTCCCTGGATAAAGGGATCAGGAAATACTCAATACAAACATGTTTTCTTGCGAGACTAAAGAGAAACGTCCACTTTGCAGTTACCAAAAACACTTATTTGTTCAAGTGGCAGAAACGGCGTCGGGACCCACGAGGTAGTTGGCGGTGGGAGCAGGGAGAAGGTGCTGAGGTTTGCTGCGTGCTGGTCACGGTACGCAGGTGCTTGCACGGTTTTAGTTTTTAGAAAATGTCACGGGGCCTGTATAAGAGCACTGAAAAGGGGGTTTGTTCCCTGCAGTTCACAGGGGGGAAGGCGGACTCCAAGGTTCAGGTCTGCCCCATGTGGCAGCAGGAGGAGCTGAGCAAACCGCCACGGGGCTGTGGACATTTCCGCTGGGGAGGCTCCCCTGCGTTCCCTTCAGCTGTCCCGCCGCCGACCGCCATCACCGCACTAAAATCGCTACCTGCAAACACACGTTTGTACCAAAGACTCCACAGGGACGGTAAAGTAAGCGCATTGCAGATTTCTAAAAACTTAACGAAAGCCTCTTTTTAAGCAAAAAAAAATTGAAAAAAAGCTAACTAAAACTGAAGACCCACAAGAAGATACAGAGAACCACATGACCATCCGTGTTCTCACAGTCCTGATTCGTAGAAACCTGCTGAGGAGCGCCATCCACGGTGCAGTCCGCGGAGAGACCACCATCCTGAGTTTATCCTGGGCTCGTGTTATTCCTTCACACGATTTCTAAGCCACGTAATACGGTTTGCCACGCGCTGAAGTTTTATACAAGTGGCTTCACGCCAGAAGTATTGTGTTCTCACTTCTGCTGCTCAACGCTATGTTGACTGATTCCATTCACGTTGAGTCCACTCCACCGCTCACGTGTTTAACTTCGGCTGCAGTTCGGTCTCACGATGCTGCTTGTGTGTGACGAACTCCAGTCCGCCCAGAACAAGGCTCAAGGGCAAAGTGTGTTTGCACACGTGCCAGCTCTTGTGTGTTGAGGTCTATCCCGTGGGCCTTCCCATGCAACCAACCCCACGACGGACCCAACATCCCACGTCCGAGAGTCTGGCCACCCGGCGCAAGCTGGTAAAGCTGCACGCACGCGTGTGTGTGTGTGTTCACTGCAGACTAGTTACAAGAAGATACGCGCCAATGGGGGTGGGGCTGAGAAGGCCGTGGGACGTCCATTCCACGGAACCTAACAAAGGTGGCTATGAAGGACACGGGGCTGCATACACGGCGACGGGTTCACGTGCCCCCAGCTCCTTCGATGGGCCTCCCCGCACGGTGAAGCCTGACTGCGCTTCCCTTGTGTGGACACCTGACTTAGAGACCTCCTTCAAGCGCACATAGGGCAGCACAGGTGACGCTATGCAACTGCTCAGGCTGGATGTCAAGGAGGAGAGCTTCTGCCGGGCTCTCCAGGATTTAGGGATCGCTGGGACCACTCAGTCTGGGGGAAGCATGCCCCCAGGTCGTGAAGACGCTCAAGCAACACCAGGACTAGAGGAACGGAGTCCTGCCAGCTGCTGGCCTGAGGCACTGCAGTGAGTCACCTGAGAAGGGAGTCCCTGAGCCCCGCTCACGCCCTCCTGATTGCTGCCTCCAGTCCCGCGCCAGAGAAGCACCGGGCCAAGCTCCTGCCCCGTGCCCGAACCAGAGGAACCTGGAGAGGACCCAGAGTTCCAGGCTCTGTCCGCAGCCAACAACCAGGACTGCACAAAATAGCATTCTGCACTCGAGTCCCGAAAGCAGGTGCAGGACACCGTGCATACACCCTTCCGGGTTTTTCGCACCGGCAATATTCCTGGGGAATTACCGGGAAAGGAAGGGAGGGACGAGATCCGTCTTTAGTTGTATGTGCTTCCAGGCTGCCCAAGATATTACGCGTACCCATTATTAACTTGTACAGTTTTTTCAAAGCTCATGATGACAAAATAAAAATAAAGAATCAATTGAGATTTAAAAAGCCTCTCAGCCCCTATTAGGGAAGAAAATTGCTGTAATTTTAGACACACTGCTAACAAGTTCTATTATGTGCTTTTCTCGCTGACTGCTGATTCCGAGCAGCAAATGGGGAAAGGCGGGGCCCGGAGAGGGTGGCCCAATGCCAACGCAAGACCCAGAGTGGAGGCCGGCAGAACAAAGCTGAGGCGCCACGCGAGCGTCCGAACAAAGACGGCTGGTGCTCGCAGCCCCTGAGGACAGAACCGTCTCCCAGGACTGGGGAGATGAATGCACTGCATATAAGCCAGTTAAGGTTTACTGACTACTCCATACTGTGTCATTTTACCCCACAATAAGCCTTGGGGCCTATGCAGGGGTTTTTACTACAGATTTGGAAACAAACCCGGGGCACAGAAGACTCCCGTGCTCAGAGTTCGACTCGGTCATGGTATCACACCCCCCATGGCGTGCTTGCAAGCTCGCCTCTCAGACACACGGGTCTCTGGCAAATGAGGAGGAGGGAGAAATCGTGTTTGCTAATGTGCACAGTGGGGATGAAGTCAGGCGTGTCTGCATCGGTTTGTCTTCTGGGAGGGAGCCTGTGTCTCGCAGGGTACGTGGTCGTCCCCAGAGCATGTGGGGGCAGCTGGGGCAGGACAGGAACGCAGGGTTCCCGGGATGGCACAGCTCTGCCTCCTCCTCTCACGTGGCTGCTGTGCGGCGTCCGGGAAAGGGGGGGGGCAGTGCAAGTCCCAGGCCCGGCCTAAGCACCTGTTCACCCGTGGTCGCCGTGGTCACGGCCCCTCCCCACCATCTCACCAGGGGACATGCACCCCCTCCCCAGCACAGTCTCCAAGGATGTGTGTGTCCTCCCTCACCCCGTCTGTGAGCAAAGCGTCCAGGGGCGGCTTCCTTCGCGGCTCTCCTGCTCCGCGCGCCCCCACGGCCTCTGCACATGGCATGTTCATCGTCATCAGAGCTGCCTTTTCAGTGGGATTCGGCACCCTACGAGCAGTGTCTGGGCCCTGTGATGCCCGCAGCTCCCACCGTACGTGGCACCGAGCCCAGCACATATCAGGATCCACACGGACATGTGCAGAGAGGACAGAGCGAGGGGACAGCAGGCGTGGGGGCCGAACCACCAGGTGCTGTGTCGGAGCCCAGGCGGGTTCCTGCACGCTGGCGAGAGCTCGCACCCTCCGCTCCTGACCGCGGCGCCTGCGCCACCAGAGCCAACACTCGCTCACATGGCGCCTCCGACGTGCACACTCTCACGTCACTTGCACAACATCCCTGTCAGGTAGGTGCTCCCGACAGGGAGACTGAGGCACGGAGAGGGGTCAGCTCACCTCGCATCCCTTTCCTTTGAACTACGCAAGAGAAAGGCAGGGGACGGAACCACACACCCGTCGACAGGAGCCAGCAGTTTCAAAATGCTGCCGGGGCCCAAGCGGACTTCCCGAGCAGCCTAAGACTCTACCTTCCGCCTCTAAAAATCTTCACAAAACTCCTGCGGGTTAAGATCAGCGCAAGTTTTACTCCCCCCCACCCCCAGTATTCATGTTTTAAAGGCTATTAATGCTTATGTGCCCCCCGCCCGGCCCCCAGGGGAAAGCAGTTTCTACTGTGGACCATCTGCAAGGTACCCGTTGAGCTCATCAAACGCTCGGTTACCTGCAGGTCCGGGCTGCATGGGAACCTGCCTCCCTCAGCCGCTGTGCGCGTAACTAGTACGTTAACAAAGTGCATCTAGTAAGGTTTTTTAAAAAGCAAAACAAAACCTATCTAAGTAAAACCCCTTGTTCTGGGTGCAAGATTACCTACAATCAGTTTCCTTACGGCAGCTTTTTCCCTAAAGAGGGAAACTTGAGAAGTTTTAGCTATCTCAAGGAAGTTCTAAAAATTGCCTTTAACTTCATAGTAATGGAAGAAACCAGCCCGTTTACAGCCACTAAGGCATGCAAGGATTTTAGGATCGCCGGTCACGGCTGTTCCAGGGCGAAAGCAGATTTACTTACTAGAACACGGACATCAGGACTGAATGGGCTCGCGGCCTCCTGCTGACCGAGGCTTGCTGCTCGAGTCCTCGCCGCGCACGCGGTCACAGCTAGAGAACGTCTGCTGGACTGGCGATGCCCTCGCCACCGCAGAGCCTGAAGGACTCCCGCACAGGCCCGGACGCACACGTGCCCCGCTGGGCAGCCCACTGTGGATGGAGGGCCGTGTGCCAGGCCTGAACATAGGTTACTCGATGGACACAGGGAGTCAGGATGGCAGCAAACCACACCCGAGTCCTCCAGGGGGGACGCACCGCCGTCTGCTGAGGGACAGAGCACCCAGTCCAGCCGCAGGGCTTTCCGTGTTCTCTGCTTACAACCCTTATCTGCGGTGGGAACGCACAAGTATCTTATCTCCCTCTGTATCTAGGTAACTAAGGGACAAACACTATTGTTCACAGCTGGCTTCTTACAGTCTCCTAAAGAACATGCCTTTGCTCCGCTTTATTCTTCAGGGACAGGGAGGCTCGGTCCTCCTTGGGAGCTCCGACCCCGTGGCAGGCAGGACACTGCTCGGCTCCGCCCTCTTCCTTCAGGCACGGATGTGTTCCACCCTTTCCTGGTGAACTCGAGGGGCCACTGGTCCCTGGAGACCCTGCAGGCTCCCGGGCATACTGACCTCCTCCCGGGGAGGCCCTCCAGCTCTGAGCTCAGCCCTGCGCACACTCGCTGTGCTGGGGGACGCACCCTCCTTCTCTCGGTCATCCGCGGCTGTGCAGTGGCCCTAGATGGCAGAGGTCTTCTGGTGTCAAAGGGAGCCATGCCATCCCCATACACGGAGGTCAGGTCCTGCTCCCTGGCCTTCGCTGATTCTGGGGGGTTCATGGAAGGCGGCCTGGGTCCCTGTGAGGCAGCACCTGACCACAGGCGTGACCACAGGCATGACAGCTCTCAGGAAGTGCGAGGGAAATGCAGACACATGCCGGTGCGTTCAGGAAGGCGAGGGCTGTGCTCTCCGTGCTGACATGTCAGCACACACACCTTCCACGAGTCCCCCTAGTCTTCTAGCAACACCCTGTAGGTAAGAACTCACCGGGGGAAATGGGCTGCCGGTAAGCAAGGCCATTCTAGAGCACTTACCCCTTGTGAGAAATTCCTGCTCAAGACGACACTTCACAAAACTAACTGAAAAAGACACTGTGGGGTTCACGGGACGTGACCCATCAGCAGCTCAAAGTGCCACATCTCTGTCACGGCTCCCACACGAAGACAGAGAGAAACAGCAGCTCAGGCCGCAGACCCGCGTCAGGCCCCACCATCCCTGCGTCCGCGGCGGGTGAGCACAACCCCAAGCGTCCGGGGCTCTTCCCGCAGGGATGCCCCTTCGAAGGCGCGGGGACGGCCGGCGAGGGCTGCAGACCAGACCCGCGGGGCCCTCCCGCCAACGGTGTAAGTGAAAACAACGGTCGTACGGACAGCCACCCCTTGGAGAGATTTTTGGTTCGTTCCTGGCCCTGAAGACGTCGTAACTCGGGGGATGTCCACTCTCGTTTTTTTCCTGCTCTTCATCATGTCTGTGGTTTCTCTAAAGTTTTTAAAACAGTTTTCCTTCCGACAGAAGGCACGTTCACCCCGTGCCCGTAGGACAGATGTATGAAGCGATTTGAAAAAGACAGGTTCTGGAGCGTAAAGGGGAAGCTTCTAAACTTAGACCTCTCTCTTGGAAACGGTGTTCAACACTCGTCTGTGAGCCTTTCACTCCAGCCTTGAGAAAACATTTCCTACAACTAACCAACGTGAACGCGTGAATGCCTGTGTCTGTCTGCGGCAACGTTACTACACGGAAGCCAACTGGAGCACGTCCGGTGCCGCGATGAACTGAAATCAAGCCTTCTGCGAAGCAGAGCGTTCGCGTGTTACACGCAGCGCCCGTTCGGGGGGAACCAGCACAGACGCCCTGGAGTTACGGGCACGCAGCACCTGAAGCAGGTCGTCCACCAGGTGTCATGTGCAGCCGAAGGTGCGGGCAGCACGGCCGCCGTCACACCGCGCACGGAGGGAGGGGACGCTCTTCAGAGAGAGCCGCGTGAACTACGTATGATGCCGCGTCTCGGCAACACGGTGTCCTGGCTGCAGTTACTGCACACGGTTCGATCCCCAGGCTTCACCTGAAACAGATGCTCTGGGAGTAAAAAGCACGAGGTCACGACAAACTTGGATTACACAGCAACACTTCCAGGAAAATGTACCTAGGACAGCAAACCTCAACTGCAAAAAAGAAAAAGAAAGGCAACACCTTCTCCTTGTTAAGTCGGAGGGCTCACTGAAGAACCGTCTACCTCCGGAGCTCATAAAGCCACGGTCACGCGCTTGAGCAGGAGGACCGTCCCCAACGCACAAACGGAAGAGAAAGCCAAGTCTGCACCGGAGGCCAGGCGAGGTTTCCTGCGGACACCTTCTCGATCTATGGTCTCCGTACAGTCATGCCCTGAGGAGTCCCTCGGATTTTGCCGTTAGGACGTGATAAATACCATCTATTTATAAGCAGTCGGGGGTTAGACAGCGGACTTTCTTGGGGGGATTCAGGGGTTTTGGTTCTCCACCTCTGCCCGTATCATCTGTGGAGGGGATGTTCCTGTCTGGCAGAGGTCGTGCCTTATTTTGGGGTCCCCCTGGTTCTGGAGAGCACGTGGCACATGGGATTGGCCACTCCTGCCCGGGTCTCTCAAGGGCACGGGGCGGGGTTTTGAACGGGTCAAGGGTTCCGTGGTCTGGCTGCTGGGCCGCGAGCCTCCGGTATTCCTCGGGCACCGGAGCCGCATGTAATGTACTCAGTGTGAGAAGAGGGACTCTCGTCAGCAAGACGCAGGTCAGCAGGATTCACAGTTTAAAGACTTTCAAAGTTCAGCCCTTTACTTATAAATACTCGTATTCCTCCTTTCCCTACAGTTTCTGAAGGACGTGTCGATGGAGAGCGACTCCCACAGCACTGTCTGCACATCTGTGTGTCACGACATCGTGGACAGTGAGGGAGCCTGGGTGGCAGCTCCGGGTGCTTGTGACTGTGCCCCTACCCCCGACAACCACTGACAACTATTCCACACCAGACACACTGACGGGGCCCCAGAGACCACGGCAGACCCCGTGAGACGGGGCAGAGAAGAGACCACAGGCCGAGTGCCTCCCCCAACCCGGGGCCAGTGCAGGTTCCTGCAGGCGGGGAAGAACCCAGGCTGGAGATCCAGTTCCCCCATTTTGCAGGTGGCTTTCTGGGAGCCCCCACTCAGGTTCTGCCCAACGGGGATCTTGGCAAACTGATTTCCCACCCGCAGCACCCAAGCAGCCAGGCCAGCCCGCCGCTCCACCCTTCTCCAGAACCAGGGAGGGATACCGACTCGTGAATGTGGGGGTGCGCAGCTCTGCCTTCCTCGGTGCTCAGATGAAGACCCTGGCTGGCCTGGCAGGGATGCAGGCTCATACCCCAGGGACTCTGGAGCGCTCCTGCCCAGGACACCTGCAGGCAGCCTGGGTCCCACCGATGCAGGGAAGCTGAGTCAGCCCAGCTCTGCTGGACCAGAAAGGCCTGAGAACACCTGCAGTCTGCATAGCAGCAGACAAGGGTGAGCATCTGCAGGACCGAGCCAGTGGCCCCATCAACCAGAGTGCTTGGGACGCACAGGCCACGGTGAATCAGAGCCTTATGGGCACTGGAGCTAGTTCTTGACGAGTCTGTCGACTACTTGTGGCCCCGCCCAGGACTGCTACTGCCCTCAGCCCACCCGACCGGCCGGGGACACAGAGCAGAGCCCACCAGATGCTGCATAACCCTGCAATGGCCTTGCTTCCAGGGACGTGGCCTTCACCTGTCTGTGGAGAAGCACAGCAGCCCCTTGGGGTCCGGGCACCCCGAGCACAGGACCATCCTCCTGCCCCACCCAGGGCAGAGACGCGAACTTCGAGCCCCACCTACTGTTGCTTCCAGCACCAATGCCGACGGTAAGTAGCCGGACCAGAATCCTGAGCATCCAGGCTGCCCCAGAGCCCATCCTGCGGCCTTGTGTGTGGTCCTGTCCATCTGTCCTCGGCCAGGGGCACACGCTTCCGTAGACTGCACGGCCTGGGCAGCAGCTGCACCTGCAGCAGACCCTGACAGCAAGCCCCACGTGCCCGAGCTCAGCAAGGTAGCAGCAGATGCAGCCACAAACCCGAACGGAGCCGAGTGGTCAAGAGCACTCTGTCCAGCCGTGAAGACCAGGAGAGGGGACTGCTCGCTTCAATGCACAGAACCAACGGAAAAAAATCTAGGCAGTGTGTCACCAAAGGAAACATAGCTTTCAGACACTCCAAACCCAAGGAGACAAATGGATATCCAGGCTCACGAGGCCCCAGGGAGCCCAAAAAGGTCAAACTCTAATAGGGCTACGATGCCAAGACACTTTAATCAAGTTGTGAGAAGTCTAAGATAAAGATTGCTTTAAAGCAATAGGGAAAAGGGAAATTAGAAGGGAAACCCACAGTGTTCCAGGCCAGGAGGGAAGGGGATGATATAGTCAAAATATTGGTTTAAGGGGCACCTGGGTGGCTCAGTCGTTAGGTGTCTGCCTTCGGCTCAGGGCGTGATCCCAGGGTCCTGGGATCGAGCCACACATTGGGCTCCTCCGCAGGGAGCCTGCTTCTTCCTCTCCCACTCCCCCTGCTGTGTTCCCTCTCTCGCTGTCTCTGTCAAATAAATAAAATCTTTAAAAAAAAAAAAAAGGTTTAAAAAAAAGCTGCCTCTGTCAAATAAAATCTCTAATAAAAAAAAAGAAAAAGCAAAGGAAAAAAAAAGCTGTCAGGCAAGAATCGTACACTTGGCAGAGCGGTCCTTCAGAAATGAAGGAGAGATAAAGATTTCCAGGGCAAACAAAAGCCCGGGGAGCTCATCACTACTAGACCTACCTTGTGAGGAACGCTAAAGGGAGTTCAAGTGGGATTTAAAAGATGCTAGTTACCACAAAAACATAAAAAGGTGGCATTAAACTCGGTGACAATGGTATACGTTTATAGAATTTGACAATGTACATAGTCCATTGTGGACTATGATGGTCGATTTTATATTGTGGTGACAGTGATGCACGTTTTCGAACTCCACTCCAGAAGTTCAGTAAAGATCTGTTATTTTCACCTTCATGTTACAGCATGAAAAAAACACGTAAACTAACATTAATAAACTCAAACGTAAGGGGGAGCAGAAGTAAAATTGTAAAGTTTAGGAATTCTATTGAAGTTGTTATCAGTTTAAAATAGGATTTCAGATTTAAAGATATTTTATGTAAACCTCATAATAACCACAAGATAAAGTCTATAATTACACAAAAGAATTTGATTAAGAAGTCAAAGCAAACTGACACCAAAAAGCAACACAACACAAAAGCAGGATATGAAAAAAGTAGCAAGGGCTTAACAGCACAGCCAGAAATCAACAATGAGGCAAAAATAAATTCTAACCTATCAATAATTAAACTTTTAATGTAAATGAATTAAATGCTCCAATCAGAAGACACAGAATGGCTGAGTGGATAAGAAAGCAAGATCTATGATGCGTTGCCTACAAGAGAGTCCCTTTCCCATAAAGACACACACAGGCTGCAAGTGAGGGGGTGGGCGAAGTTATTTCAAGCTGTGTATTTGAAGAATCAGCAGTAGCTACACTTCTGTGAGACAGAAACATACTTCAAACTGACAGCAGTAACAATACACAAAGAAGGCCATTATGTAATGACAAAGGAATCAATCCATCAAAAAGATGTAACAATTGCAATTACTTACAAACATCGGGGCACCTGAAAACATAAGGCAAAAACTAACAGGCAAAAGGAGAAACAGTACTGCAGTAGCTGGGGACTCTAATTCCCCACCTCTCAACAAGGCGTAGATTAATAAGGGAGCAGCAGATGTGAACATTATACACCAAGTGGACCCCACAGACATAAACAGAACATTCTATCCAACAACAAAACACACTCTTCTCAAAAGCACGTGGAGCATTTTCTAGCACAGACCATGTTAGGCCACAGAACAAGTCAGCACATTCAAGACAAATCCTACAGGCATCTACTCTTACCACAAAGCAATGAAACTACAAAGAAGGAACAAGAGTAAAACAAGAAAATTCACAAATACATGAAATTAGACACTCCTGAACAACAAATAGATCAAAGAAGAAATCAAAGGGGAGTTAGCAAAGAATGAAACTGCAATATACCAAAACTTAAGGGATACAACAAAAGCAGTTCAAAGAGCAAGGTTTATAGCAATCAATGTCTACATCAAGAAACCAAGAAACAAAGATCTCAAATAGGCAACCTAACTCTATGCCTTAACAAGCGAGTGAAAGAACAAACCAAACCCAAAGGTAGCAGAATGAAGGAAATTAAGTTTAGAGCAGAAATAAGTGAAATACAAAACATGAAAACAATGAGGTTAATAAAACTAAGGGCTGGTTCTTGGAAAAGACAGATTTGACAACCCTTTAGCTAGTCTAAACCAAGGAAATGGGCAGACCCGAGTCAACATTACAAATGAATAAAAAAGACTGTAAAATGGCCTCTACAGAAATCCACAGGGTCCTAAGAGGCTACTGTGGACACTTGCATGCCAATAAATGGGGAAACATACAAGAAATGGAAAAATTCCAGAACCATACGAACTTCCACCAAGACTGTCTCAGGAAGTAATAATAAATCTAGGCATAACAATTACTTCTAAGGGGATTCAATCAGAAATCGAAAATGTCCCAACATTGAAAAGTCCATAACCAAATAGCTGCATTGGTGAATTTTACTGGTGAATTTTACATAACACTTAGAATTTAACACCAATCCTTCTCAAACTACCCCCCCAAAAAAAGCAAAGGGAACATTCCCAAACTCATTTTCTAAGGACAGCATTATGCTGATACCAAAGTCAGGAAGGATACGACCAGAAAGGAAAACTATAGATCAATATCCCTGATGAATACGAATACAAAAATTCTCAGTATAATACTGGCAAACCAATTTCAGCAGCAATGATTAAAAAGATAATCCACCATGATCAAGTAGGAACTATTCCAATGATGCAAAGCAGGTTTAACACCCACAAGTCAATGTGACATGCCACGTGACCAAAATAAAAATATGATCTCATCAGCTGCAGAAAAATCATTTGACAAAAATGATAAACGGGCACCCATTTACAATACAAACTCAACAGAGGGCATATAAAGGGAACACACTTCAATGTAAGACAAACACAGCTTACATCACATCTGAGATCAGGAACGAGATGAGGGGCCCACTCTCCCCACTGCTACTCGACCTAATACTGAAAGTGCTTGTCAGAAATCAGGTAAGAAAAAGAAAAGGCATCAGATTTGGAAAAGAGTAAGTAAAACTGTGTTTGCTGATGCCATAATTTTATACGTAGAAAATCTGAAGTGTTATGCACGAAATTTATAGATCTAATCAACACATTTGTAAAGCTGCAGAATAAAGTTAACGTTCAAAAAGCAGTAACATTTCTAGACACTGAAGAATTATCTAAAAAGTAAAGAAAACTGTCCCACTTATAACAGCATCAAAAGTAATGTAATACATAGGAATAAATTTAATCAAAGAATTCAAGTATCTTTATGCTGATAACTCCAAGGCACTGCAGAAATAAACGGAAGAAACAAATACTCAGAAGGTATCCTGTGTCTATGGATTGAGAGAGTATTTATAAGGTGTCAGCACGACCCGAGCCATCTACAGACTCAAATTCAGCCCTATCAAGAGTCCAGTGGCATTTTCTTAATGACACAGAAAAGACTATTGTGAAATTTATATGGAACCACAGAAGACTCTGATGAGCCAGAGCAATCCTGAGAGAGACTAAGTGGGATCCTGAGAGAGACTAAGTGGGATCCTGAGAGAGACTAAGTGGGATCCTGAGAGAGACTAAAGTGGGATCCTGAGAGAGACTAAGTGGGATCCTGAGAGAGACATCACGCTTCCTCGTTTTGAGCCGTATTGTAAAGCTAGAGTATAAAACAGTAGGAACTGGCACAAAAACACACACACACCCCATCGGAACAGAACTGAGAGCCGGAAATAAATCGACGCACGTACCATCTGCTATTATCTTACAAGGAAGCCAGGAACACTCGATAGAGACAAGACGGCCCTTCGATAAACGGCCCTGGGAAAACTGCACAGTCACAGGTTAAAGACTGAAATTAGACCCTGACCTGGACACACTCACAAAATTAATGTGGACTAGATTAAAGACGTAAACGGAAGTCCAGAAACCTTAAGGCTCCTAGAAGGAAACAGGGAAAGCTCCTTGACATGGGTCTGGGGAAGGATTCTTCGGACACTCCATGTGTGAACGAAAAAATAAAAACCAGAACTCCATCAAACTACAAACGTGCACAACAAAGTAAACCATCAACAATATGAAAAAACAACCTATGTAATGGGGAAAAAAAAATCTGCAAACCAAATATGTGATAAGGGCTTAATATTAAAAAATAAATAATACGTAGGGATCGCAATCAAGATGGCGGAGCAGGGGGCTCCTGAGCTCGCCTCCTCCCACAGACAGACCACGCTGCAGCTAGATACGGAGTGACTCTGAGAACAACCTGAAGAGAAGCAGAACAGTTCTTCCACAGCCAAAGACAGAAAATAAAACTTCACAAGGTCAATGAGGCAGAGACAGAGTCTGGCTGGAATCCACGAGCCTTGTGCGGGGACCGCCCAACAGCAGGGACGTCACAGACACAGGCATTCTTCATGCGGAGCACTGGGCATCCCCAGCGCTGGGGTCCTGCACCAGGGACGGTGGCCTTGTCACGCCTGGCTCTGCAGGACAGGGGGCTAACCTGGGAGAGCAGAAGGGCTCCGCTCTGCAGGGGTCTGCACACAGTCGGCACTGGCTTGGAGACCCAGCACAGAAGCAACAGCTTGAAAAGCGCCTGGGCCATTAAGTGAAGGAGGGCTGCTGACTGACTTGAGCGTGTGTAATGAAGGCGCAGGCCTCGTTATGGAAGTTTCTCTGGGAACGAAAGGGCTAACAGATGACACTGTCTTGCCCTCCTCCTGCCTGGCTGACCACACACTGGTGGGTGCCAGTTCTGACCCTCTCCGTCCACCCTGTGAGCACTGCTTCTGCAACCCCACTGCTCCCCCGTGGGACCACCTCACCCCAACTGTGCGCCTGGCAGGAACCCATGCACGTTGGCACCCACGCCACCACACTTGGTGGAAAACCGTGTCTGGGACTGGTGGCCCCTCCAAAGCAGCCCCAGCCCCGCCCTACCCAGTGAACAGCCTCAGACAGGACCAGCACCCCATCCGAGTGCCCCCCACCTGCCACACACAGCACAGCGCCTCAGGACCAGCACCCCTCCAAAGCAGCTCCTGCCTGGGGTAGGGGGGAACCCGCCCACCAGTTCACCTGCAGCAGTCACTGCCCAGCCACAACGGGCAGCACGTGAAGCCCACACAGGGGACGGGGACGTCCCTGGAATGCCTAGTTCTGACAGCCTGGGACACTGTGCTTCTGGGCCCCGAAGGATGCCTTCTACGTAAGGCTGCTCCCTCAAGTCAGGAGACATACCTAATCTACCCCAGACAAGCAATGAACACTGAGTCAGGCAAAATTAGGACACATGGGAGTGTGTTCTAAGTGAAAGAACAAGACAAAACCCCAGGAAAAATAACTAAATGAAACAGATAGGCAATCTACCTGAGAGAGTTCAAAGTGTCAAAAGATAATCACCAAAATTAGAAGAGTGGATGAACACATGGAGAACTTCAAAGAAACAGAAAATGTAAGAACCAAATAGAGTTAAAAGCTGTAATAACTGAGATGACAAATACCCTAGAGGGATCAACGGCAAAGCAGTAGATACAGAAGAATGGGTCAGACGTCTGCAAGACGGGGTGGCAAGCAGGCCAGCCCCACAGCAGAGAGGATTTGAAAAATGAGGACAGTTTCAGTGACGTCTGGGACATCAAGCACACCAACATTTACATGATAGGAGTCCCAGAAGGAGAAGAGGGAAAGGGCAGAAAACATATCTGAAGAAATAATAAAGTTTTCTATCCTGGGGAAGGAAACAGACATCCAGACCCAGGAAGCACAGAAAGTCCCAAACGAGATAAACACAAAGAGGTCCCCACCAAGGCACAAAGTTAAAATGTCAAAAAGTAAAGATAGAGAAATCTTTAAAGTAGCAAGAGTAAAGCAACTAGTCACATAAAAGGCAATAGTCCGCAGACCATCTGCTGATTTTTCAGCACAAACTTTTCAGGTCAAAGGGAAAGGAATATATTCAAAGTGATTTAAGGAAAAAACCCCTACAACCAAGAATACACCACTCAGCAGGATCATCATTCAGAACTGAAGGAGAGATGCTGAGCTTCCCAGGTGAAGAAAACCTTTTTAAAAAGAGATCACCCTCACTAAACCAACCTTACAAGAAATGCTAAAGGGACTTCTTACAGAGGAAATGGAAAGACCATAACTAGGGAAAACTTAAGAACAAGAACCTCACTGGGAAAAGGACACATATAATAAAGGTAGTGAATCAACTGCTTATGAAGTTAGCATGAATGTTAATAGAGAAAAGTAGTAAAAATAAACTCTAATCGTTAGAAGGTATACAAAACAAAACATGTAATATGATGTCAAATACATAAAATGTGGAGGGGGAGTAAAAATGTAGTGTTTTTAAAATGTGTTCCAACTTCAGGGACCATCAACTCAAAGCCGACTGCTAAATATGTACGTGGTATCGTATATGAACTTCCCAAACTGATAATGAACGCAGGCAAACCTCCTTTTATCGTGCGTCACGTCATCGTGCTTAACAAGTACTGTTTCAAAATAGTTTTAACAAATTGAAGGCTCATGGCAATCCTGCATCGAACAAGTCTCTTAGTGCCATTGTTCCAACAGCATTTGCTCGCTTTGTGTGAAATTTGGTAACTCTAGCATGGTGTCACACTTTCATATGATATTTGTTACAGTGAGGAGTTATCTCTGATGTTACTATTTTAATTCTTTTGGGGCACCACCCACCGCACCTGTGTGTGCGTTTTGACTGCTGTACTGGCCAGCCTTGTCTCTCCCTCTCCTCAAGCCTCCCTCTTCCGAGACACAAGAGTATTGGAATTAGGCCAGTTCATAACCCCACATGGCCTCAGGGCCCCAGGGCCGGCCGCCCCAAGATGGGCCACTTTGGCATGAAGACTATTTTGAGTTAAAAGCCATCAAGTCCCACAGATTCAAAAAAAGCTCTTGACCCCCCCACCCCCGCCAACTTCCTAGAAAAATCCACATGGAGGGCCCACTCTGGGAAGACAGCGGTCACCACAGCTGCGTGTTGGTATGAACGGGGGATGGTGGACAGAGAGGAGCCCAGCAAGGCCTGTTCGTTCCAAATCCTCTCTGCATCCCCTCGTTTGTGTGGCCCAGCGAACTCTTCCCTCTTCCGGAGGGCTGCACTCCTTCCCTCCGAAGACTCAGACCCCATCCCTTTCTCCTTAGTTCAGGATGGCAGATAGGCCTCACTGTGCCCGTCTTCGCAATGTCCCTGTCTCTGTGGATTCCTCACATATACGTTATTAAATGTGATTTCCTGTTCACCTGTCTCCTCTCCATTTGACTCTTAGTGCAGCTGGAATGACCGTGAGGTGACAGGATATTCTTGCTTCCCAACAGCTTTGAAGCGTCCAAGTTCCACGAAGGGTCTCCGCTTCCCCCTTTAAATCCAAAGCTAGAAGTGACTAGGCCTCGTGAGGAACCATGCTGAAAGCAGAGTGGCCCGAGATGACTTTCAGCCTAACAGCGACGCTGTGCGCACAAAGGAGGAGTTCTACAGAGAGGACTGCTCCCCGACTGAGCGCATGAGTGACAAGGTCGGCCGAGCCGCCTCAGGGCCGATCAGGGAAGGTTCTAGGGGTCTGACGGGAGGACCACACCAACCACAAGGTTCCCTTAAGCCACAGTCTCATCTGGAGTCTGAGCTGAGGAAGCCGCAGAAACTGGAGGGCTCACGAGGTTTCGGGAAAGCAGCCGTCTCCACGGCGTCCACGTGCGGGCAAAGCAGCGAGCGCCCGCGTCGAAGCTGCACAGGTTAGTCGGAAAATCCACCCAAGGGAACTCACGGAGACGGCTACACTGTCTTCCGTGGAGACAAAGGGCCTTTACTGAGGACTCCATCCAGGACGTTCACAGCGGGAGAGGGGTCGGCGGACGCTGCCGTCAGGGGCTAAGGCAGCTGGAGACGCCGCACTAGGCCAGGGCTCACGTAGGGCTCGGAAATCCCGGCCCTTGACAGTTATGCTCTGTCTACTCTGCCTGTGCCCCCGAAACTGAACGACAAAGCCTGGATGGCAGCACAACTATTTACATCCTTTTACGTTTTTTATTTTTTAAGATTTTACTTGAGAGACAGACAGCGTGAGCGAGCACAGCAGGGGGCACAGCACACTCCCCACTGAGCAGGAGCCCGACGCGGGACTCGACCCCAGGACCTGAGATCATAACCTGAGCCGAAGACAGACGCTCAACCAACTGAGCCACCCAGGCACCCTGTTAATTTTTGAGTTTTGAAACTTTTGAATAGTCCACGAGTTTTTTTTTATACACCGATTTTGCCATGACTTAGGGAACGGGTTCCAGCAGCCCAGGCTCCTCTCCACTGGTTCCTGCAAAGTGTGCTTCTCGGGGAGGAGCAGGCTGGCGCCTCTGCTGACCCCAAACGCCTTGCTCTTTGGCCTCCTTTTTCCTGATCGTTTCCCTTCACACGCATCAGGGAGCTGTCTCGGCTTACTATGTACATTAGTTCTCTTGGCACGAATCTTGCCCTGAACTCGCCTGTTCGCCACAGTATCGACAGCATGCTGGCTATCCCTGGAGACTCCTCCAGTTCCACTGTGGTGACACTTGTGGGGTGCTCCTTTTTGACCAGTGCCCATTCTTTCCCCGTCCACGGTATCCCGCTTCCTGAAGATTCACATGTACGCGGCTAAAGGAATGACACCATGTTTTCTCAGAGACCTCTCCTCTTTCCCTTTGTGTTGGTCACCTTGGTGAATTACTAGAAGATGGGGGTACAGGCCGAAGGGCCATGTTGTGTTATTTTAAGCCCACTGTTGAGACCTTGCGCTCAGAAAAGTCGTTGCCTTTAAAAATGCCAGTGCGGGGGCACCTGGCTGTCTCTGTCGGCAGAACGTAAGACTCTTAAACTTGGGGTTGTAAGCTTGAGCCCCATGTTGGGTGTAAAGATTACTTACAAAATCTTTAAAAAAACTCAGTGCTCATTGATAACATACCTGGTCACCCAAGAGCTCTGAGGCAGATGTCCAATGAGATTAATGTTCTCATGCCTGCTAACACGACATCTACTTTGCACCCCATGGATCAAGAAGGAATTTCTACTTTTAAGCCTTGTTATTTAAGAAATACATTTCACTAGGCTATGGCCGCCACAGATGGTGATTCTCTGATGGATCCGGGCAAAGTAAACTGAAAACCTTCTGGAAAGGATTGCCCACTCCAGATGCCAATACGAATATCGTGATTCATTGGGAGGAGGTCAAAATACCAACATGATAAAGGGTTTCACAGCAGTGGATTCCCACCCTCAGGGACAACTTTGAGGGGTTCAGGACCTCAGTGGGGGAAGTCGCTGCGGACGGGGGTGGAAACAGCAAGAGAGGCAGATCGGAGGTGGAGCCTGAAGACGGGGCTGATCTGCTGCGATCTCGTGATCGAACCTGAACCGATGAGGACGTGCCTCTCACGGATGAGCGCAGACAGTGGTTTCTTGGGATGGAATCTACTGGTGAAGGTGCTGCGAAGGTTGAGGTGACAACAAAGGACTTGGAATATGACGTCAGCTTGTTGATAACGCAGCAGAGGGTTTGAGAGGACGGACTCCCGTTTTGAAACAAGTTCTGCTGTGGGTAAAATGCTGTCAAACAGCCTCTTGTGCTGCAGAGAAATCGTTGCTGACGGGGAGAGTGGATCCGGGCAGCAAACTGCATTGCTGTCTGGTTGAGAACTTGCCAAGGCCACCCCAGCCTCCAGCAGCCACCACCCTGACTGTCGGCAGCCCTCGGCACCCAGGCAGGACCCTCCACCAGCAAAGGGCTCATCCCTTTGGCTCATCCAGACTCACTGTAAGCTCAGATGATAGTATTTTTTAACCAATAAGTCTTTTAAAATTAAGATACATCATTTTTTTTAGACATAATGGCTATTGTACACTTAATAGACTATAGGGTAAACATAGCTGAAATGCACTGGGAAAGCATAAAATTAATTTGACTCGCTCTGTTGTGGTGGTCTGGAGCTGAAACTGCTCTATCTTCACAAAAACTATAGAAAGAGAAATCTGAACACTGAAGAATTCATGGAATCACAAGGCAAGAGCAAGAGAAGAAAGGAACAAAACACTACAAAAACCAGGAACCAATCAACCAAATGGCAATACGTGCGTACAGATCAATAATCCCCTTACATGTAAATGGACTACATGCTCTGGTCCAAAGACAGGGTGACTGAAGGGATGAGAAGAGACCCATCCACAGGCTGCCTGTCAGAGACTCACTTCAGACTTAATGACACACACGCACTGAAGGTGTGGGGGTGGAAGAAGACGGTCCCTGCAAATGGGAGTAAAAAGCAGGCTGGGGAAGCAATACTCACATCACATAAAACAGACTTTGAAAGAAAAACACAACAAAAGAAAGGTGTTACGTAATGATAGAGGCATCAATCCCACAAGGGGCTCTAACAGTTTTAATTTCTACGCACCTGAGATAGGAGCACCCAAATAAAGGAGAAATCGGCGACAACAGCAGGGACTTTCAAACCCCACTGACATCAGTCATCCAGACAGACCACGAGTAGGGAAACAGGAGCTGTAGGTGACACACTGGACCTGATGTGCGGAACAGATGCATACAGAACCTGCCAGCCCAGCACAAGACAGAGCACACAGACACTGCAGAGCACCTGCGGGGCCACAAAACAAGTCTCAACAAGCCCTTTTCCAAACCCAAGACTGTGAAACCAGGAGTCAACCACAAGAAAAACACAGGAAACAACACGGGTGGAGACCCAACAACACGTTACTACAACTAGTGGGTCGAGGAAGAAATCCAAGACGCCACCAAAAAACACCTCACGACAAATGGAAAGGAAAACATCCTCAAACCTGGGGCACAGCCAAAGCTGTTCTAAAAGGGAAGCTTACAGTGAGACAGGCCTAGCTCAAGACGCAAGAGACATTTTAAATCAACACGGATACCCAAGAAAGCTGAAAAACGAAATAGACCAATTAAAAAAAAAATCATTGAAACCAAGAGTGATTCTTTGAAAACCTAAATAAAATTGATAAGGCTTTAGCCAGTTTCATCAAGGAAAAGGAAGAAGTCAGAATCAAAGTCCAGACAAGTTACAACCGACAGCACAAAAACACAAGGGATAAGAAGAGACTCCTATGAATAATTTTGCCAACAAACTGGACAACCTAAAGAAATGGATGAATTCCTAGAAACATACGATCTTCCAAGAGTGAACCAGGAAAAAATGGAAAATCTGAACACACCAATAACTAGAAGAGAAGTTGAACTGGCCACAAAAAACTCCCAACAAACAAAAGTCCAGGACCAGAGGGATTCACAAGGGAAATCTACCAAACATTTGAAGAGGAATTAATACCTACCCTATTCAAACTATTCCCAAAAACTGAAAAGGAAGGAATGTTTGTAAATTCATTCAACGAGGCCAACATTACCCCGATACCAAAACCAGACAAAGACAGTGATAAAAAAGAGAACTACAGGCCAATATCTCTGATGAATGTGGATGCAAAAATCCTCAACAAAGAGTTAGCAAATAGCATTCAACAATACAATAAAAGGATCCTTCACCACGACAAAGTAGGATTTATTCCAGGGACGCAAGGATGTTTCCCTATCTACAAATCAGCATGACACACTACAGTAACAAAATGGTGGACAAAAATGTAATCTCCATAGATGCAGAAAAAGCACTGAACAAAAATCATCCATCCATGATAAAAACTCTCAACAAAGTGGTAATGGGGGAGCATACCTCAGCATAATATTGGCCATATATGACCAGCGCACAGCTAACAGCACACGGAATAGTCAAAAGCTGAAAGCTTTGTAAGATCTGGAACAAGATAAAGACGCCCATTCTCAGCACTTTCATTCAACAGAGTACGGAAATCCTAGCCATAGCGATCGGGCACAAAATAAAAAGCATCCAAACTGGTGGGGAAGAAGTAACCCTTCCACTATTTGCAGAGGCTACATATCCAAAATCCCAAAGAGCTACCCAAGAACTATTAAAATAAGTGAATTCAATACAGTTGCAGGATACAAAATTTATATTCCTGGATTGGTTGCATTTCTACATAGTTATAAACAAATCAAATCAAAGAATCCTATTTATATAAAAGAATAAACTATCACTTTAACCAAATCACTGTATTCTGAAAACTGCAAGACAATGATGAGAGAAAGTGAAGATGACACAAATAAATACGCCACGCTCCCGGGACGGAAGAATTATATAGGCTGAGCTCGTCTTACTGCACTTCACTAGGCTTCACAGATAGAGATTTCCCCACGACGTGAAGGTAGCGACAATACTACTCCACCAAGCAATTCCACTGACAGCATTTTCCCAACTGCATTTGCTCACTTTGTGTCTGTCACATTTTGGTTATTCTCAAGATAGTTACAACATTCTCATTTTATTTGATATGGTGATCTGTCATCAGTGATAAAAACTCCTGGAAATGGAATAGGGTGAGCCCTTAATCCAATATGACTGACGTCCATACCAGTAAAAGGGAAGAGACAGAGAGACAGAGACACATGAAGAAAGAAGGCCATGTGGATGACAGAGGCAGGGACTGCAGTGCTACAGCTGCAGGCCAAGGACACAAAGGCGTGCTGGCAAACCACCAGAAGCCAGAAGGAGGCTGGGAAGGATGGTCTCCTTCAGCTTTCAGAGGGAGCATGGCCCTGCCGACACACTGAGTTTTTACTTCTAGTCTCCAGAACTATGAGACAATAAATTTCTGTTGTTTTAAGCCAAAAAAAACCACAAAAAAAACAAACAAAAAAAAACCCTCCTGGAAAGCTCATAATGGCTAGCATTTCTTTTTGTAATAAAGTATTTTTTTTTAAAGATTTTATTTATTCGACAGAGATAGAGACAGCCAGCGAGAGAGGGAACACAAGCAGAGGGAGAGGGAGAGGAAGAAGCAGGCTCACAGCAGAGGAGCCTGACATGGGGCTCGATCCCATAACGCCGGGATCACGCCCTGAGCCGAAGGCAGACGCTTAACCGCTGTGCCACCCAGGCGCCCCAATAAAGTATTTTTTTAAATTAAGATATGTACATTTTTAAAGACCTAACCCTTCTGCACACTTAATAGACCAAAGTATCGTGTAAACATAACTTTACATGCTCTTGGAAACCGTCAGATTCATGACTCCCCTTACTGCAGTGGTCTGGAACTCAACCTGCAATTTTCTGATGTATACCTGCATTTTTAAGATACTCACACTGCCTGAAGCAAACTACAGATTCAGCGCAATAACTAACAAATACCAATGACATTTTCCACAGAACTAGGATAATCCTAAAATTTGTAGGGAACCACAAATGACCCTGAAAAGCCAAAGCAATCCTAAGAAAGACAAAGCTGGAGGCATCACACTCAGATTTCAATCTATACTACAAAGCTATAGCAATCAAAACAGTATGGCACGGTATAAAGACAGACGTACAGATCAGTGAAACCCAACACAGAACCCAGAAAAAAACCCCATGCTTAAATGGTCTATTAATCTAAGATAAAGTAGGCAAAAATATACAATGGGGAAAAGATATTTCTTCAATAAATGGTATTGGGAGAACTGGACAGCTACATGCAGAAAAATGAACTGGACCACTTTCTTACAGACAAAAATAAACTCAAATTGGATTAAAGACCTAAATATAAGGCCTGAGATCATAAATCTCCCCCAAGAAAACAGAGGCATAAACTTGTGGACAGCAGTCTTAGTAGTATTTTCTGTACTTGTCTCCTCAGGCAAGGATAAAAAAGGCAAATACAAACAATCGTGACTGCATCAAACTAAAAAGCTTTGTGCAGCAAAGGAAACCATCAAGAAAACAAGACGAAACCTACTGAATGCGAGAAGACATTTGCACATGATATATCTGATAAGGGGTTAACATCCAACATAAAGAGCTCACACAACTCAACACGAAACACAATCTGAATAAAAAATGGGCAGAAGACCTGAACAGACGTTTTCCCCAAGAAGACACACGAATGGCCAAAGCACACGTGAAAAGATGCCGCACGTCACTCGGCATCAGGGATGCAGATCAGAACCACGCTGAGCTACCGCCTCACACCTGCCAGGATGGCTACAACAAGAAGAAATAAAAATGCTGGTGGGACGGGGAGAAGAGCACACCTCTTACACTGTCGGTAGGAATGGAAGTGGTGCAGCCACCACGGAAGACAGGATGGAGGTTCCTCAAAACGTTAAAAGTAAAACTACCACATGATCAGCAATTCCACTTACAGGTATTTATCTGAAGAAAATGCAACTGTAATTCGAAAAGGTACCGCACCCCCATGTTTACTGCAACGTTATTTCCAAGAGCCAAGATACGGACGCAACCTGTGTGTCCACTGATAGACCAAAGGATGAAGAACATAGAAAGAGCATGGATTGTACAATGGAACACTCCACCATAAAGAATGAAATCTTGCATCGGCAACCACGTGGATGGACTTGTGGTATTGTGCTAAATGAAGTAAGTCATAGAAAGAGGAATGAAATACCTTATGATCACACTCATACTTGGAATCTAAAAAACAAAGAGAGACTCAAATACAGCAACAAACTCGTGGTTGCGAGCAGGGGGAAGGGAAGATGGGTAAAACAGGTGAAGGGGATTAAGAGGTACAAACCCCAGCTCTAAAATAAAGAAGTCACAGGGATTTAAAGTACAGCACAGGGAGTACGGTCAATACTGTAATAACCGATGACAGCTGGTAACCAGACTTACTGTGCTGAGCCATCTGTAACGTACATAAATGTCAATCGCTATGTAATTCAACCACCTGAAGTCTGTATGTCACCTATAGTTTTAAAAAGACAAAGAACTGTCCAACTCCACAGCAACATGCCATTAATCCAATTAACATGCGCCAAGGACCTAAACAGACATTTTTCCAAATCAGAAATACAAATGGTCAACAAGTACAATAAAGACTCACCATCTCTCAGTAAAAGTAAAATGCTATCAAAACTCGCGTGCTCGTTAGAACGGCTAAGATCAGAAAGACAGGACATAAAGGCTGGCGGCCATGTGGGTAAAAGGGAATCCTGAGCGCTGCTGGTGAACCTGTAAAGCGGCATAGCCGCTGCCAACCACAGTGCAGAGACACCTCGAAACAACGAAGACGAGAAATACCATGCGATCCCACAGCTCCACTTCTGGGAACTCACCCAGAGGAAGCGTGATCTCCGTGTCCGAGAGACACCTGCACCCCGTGTTAGCATCACCTACAACGGCCAGACAGACACGCAAGCAACCCACCCATACACCCACCAGTGGACGAGGGGGTTAGGAAGCTTTGACATGTACACAACGGAGTGTAATTCAACCACCAAAAGGGACGACATCCCACCATTTTCAACAACGTCGTGGCCCGTGAGGGCATCATGTTAAGCAAACTAAGTCAGACACAGACAAACACCCCGTGAACTCACTTACATGTGGAATTTAAAACAAAGAAATCAGCTGTGGTCACTGGGGCAGGCGTGGGGGAGGGGGAAGTGAACGGAGCTTCGCGCAAGGAACAAGCTGCCAGTCATGCGTACCTGTGGTTAACACCACCCGTGATACGTAGGAAAATTCCGAGGAAATCCTCTAAGTTCTCATCCCAAGAACAAAAAAAAAAAGCATTGTTTCTTTTTGTTCTGTTTTGATTTCTGGCTTATTTTTCTTCTATCTCTGAGACGATGGCATTAACTAAACCCACTGTGGCCATCACTTCGCAGCCTAAGTCAGATGGTCACGCTCACACCTTAAACTTACACAATGCCGTGTGTCAGTTATTCCTCATGAAAACTGTAAAAAAACGTTAACTTCTAAGTGTGATACTGGTGTTACGATAGTTTAAAAAAAAAAAGGGTCCTCATGTCTGTATGTGAAACACGCAATCTCAGTACACACAGCTTTACGGTAAAAACCAGCAGAAGGGTCCTTCAGACAGAGTTTTAAGCCTGTTTTCTCGGAGAAAGTCATAAATGATTCACATTAATGATTCCATCATCTGTCAAGTCACTGCTGTTTGTTTTTTAAATCACACTAGAGGTAAACAGAGTTAACGGATTAACTTGGATGACAGTGTGCTTTAACAGGGAATTTCCACGATGCACACAAGAAAACGAAGTACACGGGGGTGAAGGTTGATGTAAACAGAACAAAGAGCCCAACGAATGGGCTTCAACTGTTCTGTACAGCTTTTCCTGTAAATCATTCTTCTGGTTATACAACTTAAGGAATTTGTCCATTTTTGGAAAGTTAGTCCCTACCCTTTCTTGGTAACTACAGGGCTCTTATCAAATCTAAACAATTTAATAAAAATAACGAAATCCTCCGACTACTAGCGTCACTGCTAGTCCACTCCCGCGTGCCACCCACCTCCGACCTCCTGGGGGGTGCAGCCCAATGTAAGGATCACTGGATTGCCTGCCAAGCCCCCCAAGCAAGATTTTATACTTCTTTTCCAAAGAAGCTAGAAATGTGTTGTTGTTGTGTTTGCTAGAAATGTTTCTAACAGCTAACGACAGGCGCCGAAGCAGCCACACATCCCACTGACTCCACACGGGCTGCTTGGAAGCACCCGTGCCTCCTGCCTCCTGCCTCCTGCCTCCAGCCTCCTGCCTCCCGCCTCCAGCCTCCAGCCTCCTGCCTCCTGCCCACCCTGAGGTCAGCGACTCCCAGCCTCAGCTCCATGTGGAAGCCTGGGCATGTTCTAGGCTCCCTCCTCCCCAGATTTCAGGTGATACCCAGACTGGTATTTTTAATGTTCCAGGCAATTCTAATGTGCTAAGAAACTTGAAAAACATGGCTGTAAGGCTTCTTCCAGTTTTAAGGCTTCATAATTTTAAAAATAAAAATGGAATAGTGTAACAAATCCATGACCACGTCTAAGATTTAGTGTAACAAATCCATGACCACGTCCAAGAAACCTCTTCAATAACCAGGTCACCGATGGAGTTAAACGGCTTCCACAAGGTCACCTCCCATGTCTCTCCCACACGAGGAAGCACAGTACTGGGCGTCCCCTTCACTCCTGACCTCACCTCATTGCCGTGCTGGGTCCTCACTCTCTCCCGTCTTCCCTCACGAGGCTCCCCCTACCGGACTCTGCCCCCTCTGCCAGCCAGCCTGCAGTCATCACTCAGCTGTTCTCGGCTTCACTTCCCCACCCGTAATCATCCCCCGGTCCGTGGGGACCAAGAAGCCACGTGGGCTCAAACTCCAGCCTCCAGCTGCCAGCCATGTCCTCCGGCACCTGCTGCTGGGTCTCCACCCCCGCTGGCCTGTTACCCATTTGGGCAGCTTTAAGATCCTGCAGCGGCTTCCCACCACACTGCTAGCAAATCCAAACTACCCGAGGGGCTTCAGCAACCTTGTCCCCTCCCCTCTCAAACCCCCATTCCCCACATCACCTTCACCATGCTCCCTCACGTCCTGCAGAGCTCGGATGCTCCTGCCTTGCCACAAGGTCCCCGGCCTGACCCCTGTACCTCCAACTCACTGGAAGACTGACTACAGCAGGGCCCCGCTGTCCTCTGGGATCCAAATGGCCCAGTCTATCCCCTTCCCCACACATCCCATCAGGGCCTGCTCAGAGACTTGATCAGCACATAAGCAAAGAAAACAGCGCTGTGCTGGGACCTGGTAACACAACCGTGGCAACTCTCCCATTAACACTGAAGCGCCGTTCTTCCTAACTGTAAAGGGAAAGGCCTGTGCTGGGCGGAGTGCAGGGCGTGGGTTATCTCGAGCAAGGAGCTCCCAGCTAATCCCACAAGAGAGGCTGCAGCAGCAAGCCTAAAACGGGCTTCTTCCTCCCAGAGCATGTTTCTCCTTGTTTCCACAAAAATGTATGTCCGGTCTTGTGCTCAGCACTGGGGACGAGGTGCTGAGTGAAGTCAGCACTGCCCCTGAAAGAGCTGACTTGTGGGCTGGGGAGGCCCACTTACACCCTCAGACAGATGGGGGTCCTCTGAGGGCCTGCAGCTGGAGGTTGGAGACTATTCCCTGGTGAGGAAGGGAGGCCTGCACAAGATCGGAAAGCTGCATGGCTGTTACCCAGGTAAAGGCAGCAGGGAAGAGCTCTTCCGGGAGCCAGAACAGTCTATGCAAAGGCACCGTGGCAGCGAAGGCGGACATAGGAGCGATTAAAGAAAATGTCAACATGGCCAGAGAGCAAGGAGGAACACATTCAGTTTCCAGTTTGGGCCACATGCCATTTAACAGCAGGTGCTTTACATGTTGCCTCATTTAACCCACGAGACACTTGTATTTATCAGTTTTGAATACATGAGGGACCGAGGCACTAAGAGGTTAAGTGACTCCCCCAAGGTCACTTAAAGCCAAAGCAATAATTTTTCTATCTTCCCTGAAATGTAACGCGGTGGGGGGGGCATGAAAACCTAGCGAATCGAATTCACTGTGGAGTGAAAGCAGTCAGGCCAGTTCGTAACCCCCACGGGACTGACTGAAACTCGACTGTCCTCACCCCTCAGGCTGTAACCACAGCAAAGTGTTTTGCAGGAGAGCGTTAGTTCCCTTTTTAAGAAATGGTGCCCATGTAGTTAAGTCTGAGTTTAAAAAAAACGAAAAATACTTGGAGTAATTTGAATACCGATTAAAAAAGCCACTTTTCCAAAACGTCCACCGAAACGATACACTATTGTCCCAGTCATAAACATTAGGAAGAACAGAGAGCCACTAAAACGGGAACCTAACTGAACGCCGGGAAAGCCGCTGAGCGGCCACCGCTCCCAGGCGCGCGGAGGGTCAGTAACATGGCGGAAGGGGCTCACCTGCCCTAGTCAACCAAGAAAGCAAGTGGAAACCACAGTGAGATTCGGCTTCATCCTAAACTGGGGGTCCCAAACCCAACTTCCACAGAGGGGGCTCCCCCCCCACACCTCCGACTCCTGGGACGTCAGCATGTCCGAGGACCGTTCGGACTCACCCACCTGGAGACAGCTGTCCCCAAGAGCACCCCCGGGCCGCTCACGAGCCGTAGGCTGCGCTGCACCCACTACAGTGGGGAGGCTGCAACGGCCACTTCCTCAGGTTCTTTTCCTTCGCTAGAGCGGCTCACAGAAGTCCGGAAGCCGCAGGCAGACACACGGGACCAGGCCTGGGGAAGGGGCGGAGCTTCCAGGCCCTCCCCCGGCGCCGCTCTCCCTGCCTCGCTACCTGTTCCTCCACCTGGAAACTCTCCCAGCGCACTCTTTGCGGGTTTTCATGGAGGTCATCACAGAGCCATGCCTAAGTCATTAGCCGTCGGCCCCCTGCACCTCCAGCCCCCTCCCCTCCCACAGTTTGCAGGGGTGGGGGGAGACGCCGACCATCTAGCCATGTGGTCAATCCAGCCCACCTTTAGGCCGGGTCCTAAAATCACCTCACTAGTGTAACAAAAGACACCTTGATCACTCTTACCGCTTGTGGGTTTTAGGAGCTGTACGCCAGGAACCACGGGAATACATTTCGGTCATGGGAACAACCCAGCATATATTTCCTACAAATCTCAGTATTGCACATACTCACCAGGACAGCCACGTCTGCGGATAAAACCACACCAACTAGAGACGCTGGAAAGATGGGACCAAGGCTGGGCTCCCAAGCCAGAGGGAATTCTGTATGCGTGCGACATTCAAGGAGACAGGCGGCTTGAAACTGGCTTGGTACAAATTCTGCCCAAGAAGAGAGCTTCAACCTGGACACTGGTCCCCTGACCTCTCGAATTCCTCTTTTCTGGGAACATCAGTGATAAATAGTCAAGGAGAAGGCATACCCTGGGAGACACTGAGCTACCGTCTGGCCACCGATGAAGAACGCTGTCCATTCTGAACCACGTCACCTTACCTCACAGCTTTGCCTAAACCCGATATGAGAAGCAATCTGGGCATGGGACCTCCTTACACCATAAAGGATAAATTCATCCACAGACCGTAGAATAGAAGCCCTCTGACTAAATGCGGAAAACTATTTTCTCTATAAGCTGAAAATGTGCAAATGATCTAACACGTCTTTTAAAAAACCCTCCCGTAACTACCCAACAAGAATCATTATTACATTTTGGGTAATCATGTAGTCTTTCTGTCCACCCCCCCCAAATGAAAAGTTCTCTGTAGAATTACTAAAACTCAGTAAGACCCTGCAGAAAAGAACGTCAAAGGCATGGCTATCCTCAGAGAATGACTTGGGCATATACGGAAATACAACCCGTGCATATAAGGGAGAGTGACCTCAACCCCTGCTTCTCTGACCTGGAGTATCCATCCCACTCTTCGAACAATGACGGCGACAAAACAGCTGTAGAACAGGATACACGGGAGCACGGACCAGTCATGTCTGCAAACCCCTACAGCGGCTCTTTGGTAAGGTGTGGCAGGAGTTATAAAACACACATTTAGTTCCACAGTTCAGTTCAACCAACGTGTGTGCGTTATGTCCTGTGTACCAGGCACAGTGTTGGGGTGAATACATCACGGAAGCCACTCCCAAGGAACTTAGATGGAGACTGAAAATCAAACAGAGAAAGGAGATGTGCCGATTCCGCAGTGGCGAGCCGTAGGACAGTGACAGGCACCCGTGCTGCAGGCCACACGGCTGGCCGTTCCCACGTGCCCCAGGAGCACATGCCTGCAGTTTGCCAAAGAAAAATGTTATTTTCCTTTTGGAATCGATGCCAAATAAACCATGTCACACCAACGGCACCAGATAGATTGGTAATGTTCAAAACCAGCGTTTCCACAATTAGAAGGGTCTGTGCTACCACAAAAGACACAACAGTAAGCATCACATCCTACAAAAACACACACATTCAAAATGTGATAGAAGGCTTCTCAAGACCAGAGAGATATGAGAAGACTATTCTGAGGCTCTGAGAAGTGTCACACGTTGAGCAACAGAAAGTCTGTGTAACAGCTGTATTATCTGATGTCTTTAGAAAGACGCTGTGGGGCAATGTTTTCTTTTTTTCTCCTTGAATTTCCCGGTGCTAGAAGGGGCGTGTGCAGTCATACCACAGACCCCGGAGGTGTCCTCAACGACTGGCGTGGATCTTTAACAATTGTGAGCAGTGGTATTTCTTCACTGAGAAGCATTTTCAAAGGTAAGACCACACCACAGTTTCAGGAAAAGTGGGGAAGGGGCACAGGTTTAGAATCCGAGGAAGGGAGTTTCAAATCCTGCAAGTGTTGTGTGACCTTGGGCAGGGTGGTTAACACGTCTGAGTTCTGACTCCTCCTGTGTGACACAGAACCGTCCCCAGCTCCACACTGTGCGATGAGCAAATGTACGAGAAGTTCCTTACACGTTGTAGGTTCTCAGGAAAAGACACTTAATAATCTAATAAGATATTTAAAAAAAAAAAACCAACCCCTCCTATACATGCCCGGCAATAATCATGTTATATTTCGCAGAAAACCGTCTAGTCTTTTTTCCCCAAATGAACACTTTCCTGTGGAATGACTGAAGCTGAAATGGAAGAAGTTCTCTGTTCAGCCAGAAGCCAGGAGGAAGGGCAGAGATGTGAGAAGCAGGGAGGACGTGAGGCGGGAAGAGCGCGGACACGGCCACAGCAGGGCTCAGCTGTGTTTACACACGGTTACCAGCCTGTGTGCCGCATTATGGGTATTTTCCCACGGAAATAAAGCTACAAATGCCAGCACAGCCGTGGAAGGCAGGACCGGGACGATTATGTACCGTCAGTGCCTACAGCGTCTCGGCCGCCACGGCCGCCCCATGAGTACCGCTGATGGAAGCAGACCCGCGGGTCTGGTGACCATCCAGGTGCCTTCGTTGAGCGTGCACCTCGGTCTGCTCTGAGGACTCAGGACCAGGAGAAGGAAACGAGCCTGAACTGCGCTGAGCAGACACGGGCCGCGGCGGCGCACGGCTGACCCTGGGAGCCCAGCGTGGCTCCTGCATCCTTCCACGCCGGGGACCTCAGAGATCCAGGGGACAAACCGTGTGTCCCGGACTGAAAGCACCGGGAAAGGGCTCACCACCGTGCCGGCAGCAGAGCCAGACGCGGGGCGTCTGCGGTCTGCTCAGCATCGGCCGAGGCCCCCGAAGGCAGCCACCACTGACCACAGACTCACCTGTCCCACCAGCCAGCCGGGCAGACGAAAGGATTCCTCCTTCTAATCTACATGCAGAGCACAAAGCCTTCATGCCTGAAAGCGGGCTTCGCAACTCAGTGTGAACCTGCAGGAGGCTCAGACTGAACATCTTGGCACGTCCTCACCCTCTGCCAGGCCGGGAAGATGTTCATGCTGGGGGGTGGGGGGGGGCTATTGCTTCCTGAGGCCAGCAAGGCCAGCCCTTGACAGAAGCCACCGGGATTCGGGAACCAGGGCTCGTGGTTCACACCGGCCGGAATACCGTCTTCGTATCCCTGCCCGGCCGATACTCCCTTCTGTGTTCTAGACGGCTGAAAATTCGCTGCTTGGACCTCTTTCAACTCACCTGTTGGCTTAGTACTGTGGTTTCCTGAAGGCACCAAATTCTTTGTGCTTACAGATCCTGTAAAAATAAAAATAAAAATAAAAAATCCTGTGATGAAAAAGCATGGAATATTTATGTAAGAACACCGGCAACAGGCTGTGGGGATGAGCGGGAGGCAGACATTCCACGGGAAGCTGTCCTTTGCCTCTGCGGCTGTGAAAGACACCCGAAAGTACCAGGAAGTATGGGACTGTCTTACTGGGGATTTCAACACAGCACAAATGCTGACATCCTACTCACTGTCTGCCAGGCCCTGCATGTTCATTCACTTACACGAGGACACAGTGACTGCTGAGAGCGAAGCCACTTTCTGCTCGTCCCAGTGGAGGGGGCCACCTGGAAGGGGCCCTTTCGATGCAAGGCCACCCACCCTTGGGTCTCGCACCACCAAGACCCCTAACTTCATACCATGGAGAGAAGATGAAGTGGGTAGGATTTCCTCTTTTTTTCCTACCTCCCCCTGGGCAACCACCAGTTTGTTCTCTGTATTTTAGAGTTTGTCTTTTTTCTTTGTTTGTTCATTTGTGTCTTAAATTCCACATACGAGTGAAATCATACAGTATTTGCACAATACACTGTAGGTCCGTCTATGTTGTTGTGAATGGCAAGATCTCTCTCTTCATGGCTAGTGATGTTCCATGGCCCACGCCCATCTCTATCCACTCACCTGCAGAGGGACACTTGTGCTGCTTCCGTATCTGAGCTGTTGTAAACAATGTCGCAATAAACATAGGGCTGCATCTACCTTTTCAAACAGTGGTCTTCACTTTCTCCAAATAGACATCCCGAGGTAGAATTGCTGGGTCATGCAGTAGCTCTATTTTTACCTTTCTGAGGAACCTCCATACTGTTTTCCAGAGTGGCTGCATTTGCGTTCCTACCAACAGTGCAAGAGGGATCCCCTTTCTCTGCGTCCTCACCAACATTTGTTGTTCTTGTCTGTATTCTCACCATTCTAACAAACATGAGGTGCTATTTCCTTGTGGTTTTGAATCACGTTTCCCTGATGATGAGTGATGTTGACCATCTCTTCACGTGTCTACTGGCCATTTGTGTGCCTTCTTTGGAAAAATGTCTATTCAGGGCCTCTGCCCATTCTTTAATTGTGTTTTTCTTTTTTTGCTGTTGAGTTTGTATAAATTCTTTATATATTTTGGATATTAGCCCCTTAGGATTTTCATTTTTACCCAGTTAAGCAACTTATCAGAATGTTTATTCAACCTAGGTCTTTGTATACTGGGATATTAAATATATCTACCACATGGGAAGAGAGTAGGTGTATCACTCACAAACGTAGCACTCCCCAACCAAAAAACCCCTCAAAGTACAAAGTAAGCAGCAATGACTTTGAAGGCTCTATCTTTACCATGTGTGCAAATGACTTCCTCTTAATGCAACTATTCCATTTATCACAGTAGGATGTGGTGTGAAGATTAAACCTGAAAAAGATCAAGGTTGGTAGACTGGACTCCGCTAAAATGAGAAAGACCAGTCATCGAGCAGACGAAGGTAGGCTTCAGGCACTTGTGAAGCCATGACGCTGGGTTAAAACAAGTCAGCGTACTGGCGTCATTACTGTCCCGGCTGTATTTTCCTGCTGTGTCTAGCAGCTGGTATCAGATACTTGCCGACAGAAGGAAGAGCGTCCTCCCTGCATCCCCCTGGGGAGCATGTCACTTCACTAGCTCACCCAGCCCTGCCAACAATTCTGAGAGACGAATACCATTTTGCAGTGGCAAGAAGTGAGGCCCACAGAAGGCCACCCAGCTAGGAAGTGGCAGAGCCTGGATTGGACCCGGCTGTTTGACTGCAAAGTTTGTTTGCGGGAGTGCCAAAAGGAAGTGCTGATTCTCTACTACAAACCTGCCTCCCCCAGGCTTCTCCCTTGTTGGGTTACCAGTTGTTCAACCCCCCACACCAAGAGGTCACCCTCGATTCCTCCCTCTTCCCCACTCCCTCCTCCACTCCATTAGCAGGTATTTCCGTTTCATCCCCAGACAGAGAAGGGCTCCATGCACTTATGACACTACCAACAAGGCAGGAGCCCCACCTTCTGTCTCCCTGCTCTTGTCACTCCTATGACACACCATGTCCTGGCAACCTTTTCGGCTTGAAAAAGGAGACAAAAGCAGATGATCTTTGTAGCTCTAGGACCTTTCTCCTTTCTCGAATCAATGCTTATGACACACCTACTGTGGGCAGGCACTGGTTTTGTCTCCTAGGAGACAAAGAACACCACAGACATCTAACTACAAAGAGGCTGATGCTTTCTTGACAGAGACCAAGTATTAACATAGAACAACGTGCTGAGTTGAAGGAAAGAAAGTTACATTAGCGAAGCAGCATGGACTCCGTAAAGATTAATTTACTCTCCTAATTGGCTGCCCATTATGGTGGCGTCTGGCGCCGGGAACTCACTTTAGAAAGTCCCTGTTATTTGGAGTCCCTCCCTGACCCCCACCCTCATCCTCACCCCAGGCTGACAACACTTGAACTACTCCCTGAGAGTTGACAGGTGTAATCAAGAGAGCCTGGAGTGGCCTTCTCCTGGCAACCTATCTGAACTCTAGAATACTGTGTTTCTGAAGCCACTCTGGACTTCTGTGCTGAAGACTCAGTAAAGTCCCTGCTTTCCATTACGGCTGTTCACGGAGGGTTTGTCACTTGCCACTAAGAGTCCTGATGAACAGCCTCCCCCTGGCTAAAGTGACTTAGTAGCAAAATGGTGAATTAAGAGTTGGGATTTTAATCTCTGAAATCAAACATGTATTAACTGTTTTACTTTCAATAAGTTAGGCAATTTCTAAGCCTCAGTTTTTTCCCATTTATAAAATGGGAATAAAACACCGTGAGGATCCAATGGGATGATGTATGGACCTCAATTAGCGATATGGGGAGTACACAGGAAAAGTGCCTAGTAAAAAATACTGTATACACTCTAAGATGATTGTCAAAAGTTACTGGATTTCATAATGACACTTACTTGTTTGAGAAATTCTCTACATAATCTTCCCTTACTCTAATTTCAAAGTGACATTAGCGTCTGTAGAAATGGTTTCCAGCTCATGCTTGTTATACTCGTTCATGAAATGAAGGCTCTCCTAGAGTGGGGCATTCAATCCAAGATCTCCAAATAGCACTAACCTCTAGTGAGACTTTAAGTAATAAACAGGTCAGTGACTATTAAAATAGGGGGGAAAAAATCTGTTATTTGGGCAAAAAAAAAGTAAAGCAAAGATATTTAGTTTCTCTAATCAGTAATTCATCAGAGAAACAATAAAAAGGTTTACTTTCACAAAATAACAAAAAAAGGCAGACCTTCTCCTATAAATATTGGTATAAAATTAGCACCAAAACAGACTGATTCAGTCCAGATTGTTCACCTTACAGCAAAACAGCTCATAATATTGAAAATATGATGGATGTGATTTACTGATCGTTTCCTTAAATAATCTCAGAATCCGGTCTGCAAACTCGGCTTGTGACATGCACAATTCAGCAATGGAAACAAAAAAATCAGCAAAACAAACAAAAATTGTTATTGTCTAACTCATCCAGATTATTCTAGCCAAAGCAGGTGTTTTGCCTGAACTGACGTCTTTCTCTCTTCCTGGATAAAACTAATCTCAGGCTACACAAACGGCCGACGACAGAACTAAAAACTACGGAAAACTTGGGTCACTTAAAATAACTTACCCTAGTTTACCGGCCATTACCCAGGGACCCGGCTGCTACAATAGTTGACAAAAGGAAAAGGGAATTTACAGCAAACCCCGGCTTCCCGGCCCCTCCCCTAAAGGACTTTTAAAGTCCCCCGCCCCCCTCCCGCCCCCCAGAACCGCGGCATCACAGTGCTGGGCGCGCACACCTGGCAGCGGCGGCCCGAGGGCTGCGCCGCAGGTGCACACCGCGGCAGGTGCCCACCGCGCGGGGCGGGGGCGCACGCCCCCAGGGACGCCCGGGGCGCAGAGCGCGCTCCCCACAGTCCCCCCTGCTATCAGCGTCCGGGGGCCTCAGGGCTAGAGAGCGTTCGTCCGAGACCACCCAGTCAGGCGCGGGTGCTCGGGGGTCCACCGGGCCACGACGTCAGGGGAGGGGGAAAACACGAGCCTGCGCCCTCCGCCGGAGGCCCGCCCGTGGTCCCTCAACAGGTGACGCGCGCTCCGCCGGACCCGCGAGGGCCGCCGGCAGAAACCCGGAGGGGACGACCCCGGCGCGGGGGCCGGCCCGAGCCTCAGTTTCCCTGGCCCTGCCCCACGCGCGCGGCCTGAGAGGCGCACGACTTTCCGCGCACCCGGCCCACACCTGGGGGGTCCGCGCTGGCGCCCCGCCGCCACCTACCGTCCAGGCCAGCGCTGTCCACGGCGGCCTTCAGCAGCGCCAGCACGAGCAGCGCGCCCAGGATCAGCGCGGCCCAGGCGCCGCGCGCGCCGACTCCCATTGTTCCGAGGGCAGGACGCGGCGGCCTCGCGCTCGGCCGCTCGCGCGGTTTCCTCTCTTCTCGGAAGCGGCAGTGGTGCGGTCTCAGAGCGGGGTCTCACGACCCCGGACGTGCTGGGCTTCGCTGGGCCCGGAAGGAAGTCTTTGATCGGCGAGGGTGGGGTTCGGGCTGGGAGGAGCGGAACTCGGGTGGGCGGGACTCCCGCAGGGGTCGTGGACGGTGGGATCTTTCTTTTCGGGTGACCCCGCCTGACTTGGGGGTGCTGTACAAAGTCACTGTTCAGAGGCATGCACGAAGCGGCCGTGATCTCTACACGCGTGGGCCCCTCTTTTCCAGAGTCCGCCTTCCGCCACGTGGCTTTCAGGAAAGACCTGTGTTACTACCTGTTTACCCCGCAAATCCCAAGAGGGGTTTGCTTTTAGGGAAAAAGCCATCATGGGGCTCATGTAAGTCTTTCCTTAAAAGTGTGGCAAGGCGAACTGCGGGGGAGAGGGGAGGCTCTTCCCTCAACCCCGGTTCAGTTTTATAGGAACGATCTCCTCTCGGGTGGGGGCACCTGTACCCCACATTGTCCCTCATCGTCTTGCCGCGCACGGCGGGGTAGGATGCACTCTGTGCCTAAAGAGAGGAGTGCGGGGCGCAGGGGTGTAGGGGCCACAAGCGTGGGTAGCACGTGTGGCAGTGAGGCCCACCCATACCTGTCGAACCTCTTACCTCGTCTCCCGCTGTCTGCTGTCCCAATTCAGATGGAAAAACCTGTTCTGAAGGGTGTTTGGTCCAGTCCCTCCTAAGCCCTCGGAGCCAATTCTACTCACTTGTCTTGACTCGCAATGCTTCCTAAGTCTGCATGTTGTTCTTGCTAAGAACCCATAGCTGATGCAGGAGAGCGACCAAGAGTCCTGCTTTTGGTGGAAGACAGAAGAATCCAGGGCACTTAAAATCGCTGTGAATCCCCAGCCTGCAACCCTCTGCATGTGGCAGATCTTTGACATCTGACATCGTGACAGATTTTGTGACATAAAGACCACATCATTGCAGTTAAATTCCCAAAACTGTGTTAGAGCAGATAGGAATTTTTGATCTCAGGTTAAGTCCATCAATATGGACATGACTGCTCCTAGAGATTAAGTGGGGCAATCCGGCCTAAGTTCACAGATCTCCATCTGTTGGTTCAAGTAAGCCAGCAAACACTCCCCTGGCATCCACCCCGGACAAAAATGCAAACGCTGCACATTTAGCTTTTGGTTACTCAACTGGGGAATCTGGTTTAGGAATAAATTGTTCTGGTGACTGTCCAGCCCATCAACCAAGCGTTTCACAGCCCGAGTTCAACCTGCCTTTCCAGCCTTCGGAAGGGTTTGGCCGCCCATGGACAAGGGTGCTTTCTGGTTCCTGGGCATTTGTGTACACTGTTCTCTGTTTCTGAAATGCCCTTCTCTTGTTCTTTTGGCCAACTTACTTCGAATGCTTCCTTTGAGTCTCGATATATGTGTACCTGGGAGTTTGGGGTGAAATATAAGATACCTCCAGAAGAGAAATGAGAAAGTAAGGAAGACATGAAGTCCACTTGACGTGTTCTCCTGGGATGCCCTTCAACCTTGTCTGTTGTCTAATTTCCACACCACCGGCTTTGCTTGGATAGTAACAGCACAGAACTGGGGGGCAGCCCACAGTTTCCTCCAGTCTGAGGAGCGGGCAGTGGAAGGGGCAAGGGACTGTGTCATTCCTGCACTCTTACAAAGTCCTAGGGGAGGTCTGGACTCCCTGGGGGAAGATCTAGCCCCAGTGCCACGTCAGGCTCTGCCCCCATCACTGGACCACCACTTGACTTTGGGGCCGTGAGGAGTTAAAAGAACGCCGCAGGATCCCGTGGCAGTCTGCCTCTCCCCCACTTTTCCCACCTGATGTCTGGATCCCTCTCTGTAACCTCACTGGACTCCTCCAAGTTCTGCAAACATTCCAGAGCCTTCCATGCTGCTGTGTGTTTGCTCCTGCTCTTCCCTTTGCCAGGATGCCTCCTGACCTCCTCTCCTGGGCAGTTCTCACTCATTTCTCAAGATTCCCTCCTATCTCACCCTCTCCCCAGACATCAGGCAGATTTAAGGGCCCTGATCCCCTGCTCATACTTTGATCTATGGTCACAGCAGCCAGCCAGCATGATCTTTCTAAAATAGAAGCCACACCATCCTATTACCTTGCCACTTTCCACGGTCCAGAATCACGGCCCTACACAGCATCGTCTCTGGGGCTCTTCAAGCCCTGTTTTCCGCCTTCTCCCCTTTACTTACTCAGCCGCAGCCAACTTCTACTTTTTTGGAAATGCCAAATCAGTTCCCACCCCGGAGCCTTTGTGCTGGCTGCCCCCTTGAGCCACTTAGGTGTCTGCTCATCTCAGGAGAGTTTTTCTTGGATACCCACCCCACAGTTTCACGTGTCTCTGCAGTATCTAGCACTATCACCATTATGCTTCTTTGTATGCTTATTGTTAGTCTCTCCCTCGAGGATGCACGCTCCATAGAACCAGAGACTATCTCTGAAGGCACATTTCTGATTTCGCTCCTGTCACGTATCACTGTAATACAGGGGACACTGGTCATATTTGTGGCCACTCATCACCTTTCAATAGCTTGCCTTCCTTTAGATGTCAAATCCCCAGCCTCCTTTGCAGCTGGGCTCAAGAACGTGACCTAGGCCCTGCCAGCCTGGCTCGTCCGTGGGAAACTGACATGCAGGTTGGAGCAGCCCGAGGACACAGGCCCTGCCGGGAGCTGCCAGCATTGCTGATGTGGATAGCAGCGGAGGGGCCTGGCTTTGCTGGCGGTGCTCACGGCAACAGCAGTTTCTCAGTGGAGGTGAGATTGGGTTTCTGATACAGACGTGGTGTTGGCTGGGAGCTGCAGTGTAGACAGTTTCTCAGTGGACTTGTTTTGCAGGGTTTGGGGCTTAGCCTCAGTCATGATTCTCTACAGCTTCTAACGATCCCGAGAGTTTCCCAGTATCTTCAGCATCCTCCTTCTCTGCTCCATCAGCAACACTCAGCTTTTCTTCCCCCAGCTAAGGACCCTGACTCTACACAGTTGGATAGGTCTTCTCCCCCAAGGAGGCTATCATCTCCATCATCTGCTTTGTCAACTATTGAGAGCTTACGACGCGATGGACAGTGTCCTAGCGGAGTTTACAGCCTAGCGGCACATGCACAGACACCGTCTGGTTGCTGACACAGAGTGGTGGATGCTACCACGTGATCATGGAAAAGCACACGTTGGGGCGAAGGTCTGTGTCTTCACATCTGTACCTGAGAGTCCAACGCACTTCCCACCATAGCGACGGCATTCCGTGTATACGTGTAGAATCAAGGTTGGGTGGCCGTAAACAGAGGGAAGCTCGGGTTCTCTTCTCCCTCAGGGATCCTGTTCTTCGTCCATTCTGTACTTCCCATACGTCTGTGTCTTAGACCGAAGGTCACCTGAGCATGAAGCAGAGACTGGAACCATCATTCATGCACTCAGTCAATATCCAAAAATTTACTGAACACGTGTCGTACACCAGGCATGGTGCGAGGTGCTAGGAAATAGCGAATACACAGACCTACCTACTCATAAAATGATAGACCCAGTGAGTGGTTCAAAAGTGAGTTGGTTTTGAGAGAAGGGTGGAAGCTGCTTCTGTTATGACCGTGCAGAAGATACAGAGATTTCGTGTTATCGCTGAAACTTGCTTATATCCCACAGTAAGTTTTTATTCATCGAAAGAAAAAGGTGATCGGGGGCTGTGCATGTGGTTAGATGTGCACAGGTAAGGACCTCTAGCAACGTATAAACCAGTCTGTTGATACATCAGTATCGCGTGAGAAACGAATCAGAATTCGCCGGACTCTGAGACTCGGAGGGAGCCGCAAACACGACAAGGCAGTGGAAGGAGGTAACACGAGTGTGAGGGGGCCCGCGGCCATTTCCCTGTTCCCGCCAACTTCCCGCCAGTTTCCATGTTAGCAGGTGGACAGCAGTTGTACACTGCGGTCAAGTCTTCGCAGTGAAGGCGGATCCCCTGGACCCCTCCCTGTTATGTACCTCTGCTCCGTCTCTCTGTGTCCTGGACCCCCTGCTTTTCTCACACCTTCTTCTTCCCTCGCTTCCAGTTTTTCCTTCTTGTTTCTTCCCTCAGAGTACCATTAACCCAGAAAGATCTCCTGGGTATCGATTTTGTATCTGTGCTCTTCAGGATTCTCACATTAATGCAAGAGAAACAGCAGAAATACAACACACCAGGGGCGCCTGGGTGGCTCAGCTGGTGAGCATCTGCCTTCGGCTTAGGTCCTGATCCCAGGTCCCTGCTCGGCGGGAAGCCCGCTTCTCCCTCTCCCACTCCCCTTGCTTGTGTTCCCTCTCTTGCTGTCTCTCTCTGTGTCAAATAAATAAATAAAATCTTAAAAAAAAGAAATACAATACGCCAAACACAGGTAAAGGTGAAGATTCAACACACGGAGAACAATGAACTCCTACATAATTGGATTGTCCTCTCCAAACATGGAGGTCAGACTAGAAAGAGTTCCAGGTGGACAACAGTTTTTAAGGAATGACTTCTCGAAAGGAGAGTGGGGAGCTGTGTCTGAGTCCAGAGGATTTGGCTGGGGGAGAGGTGGCAGTGGTGAGTTTCCCGTGTGTGATCGGAGCAGGATTACATGGTACCTGGAGGGCGGGAAGAAGATGGGATCCGGGCTCAGAGGCTTCAGGCGGTGGGCGCAGGAGAGGCTCATGGGCTCTTCCAGTGTCCATCCCAGGTTGCTCATGAGCTCCTGCTGGGACTCTCGGCTCCTCTCTGGACGAGGCTCCAGGGATTCAGCTCACCTTCAGTCAAAGTCCCTGACTGCTACCTACCCCATTCTCCACTGTTCTCACTTCCTCGACCTTCACATGGACGCAGCTCCAGTCCCCGCCATTCTTCCTAGCTGCCCCGGAGCACAAGCACTTCCTATAGCAAGACTTTCATTGCTGATCATGATGAAGAAATTGACAAAAGATAAAATAGCTCTTATGAGGAAGTTAAAAGAATATCTGAAATAAAGTTCTCACAGTCTTGATCTTGCTCAGTATTTCCTGCCTCCCATCTGGGAGATGGAGGACTGGGGCTTACCATCCGTTCACTCAACCAAAGTTGGAGCCTTTGAAAACACACACAGCCCTGCAGGGACGCACCAGAAATCAGTGCTCTGCCGAGGAACACCAGCAGGGCGATGCAGAATGGCTGGGTGGGTATTCAGAATAAGTAATCAGGGAAGTCTTCTCTAAGGGGGTAACGGTGACACTTAAAGACACGAGTCCTTGCACGGAGCCATGTGAAAAAACCAGGGGAAGTACAGCTCAACCAAGCCTGGTGTGTTGGGGGACCAGAAAGGAAGCCGCTGTGGTGGAAGCTTAGTGAGTAAGGGCAGAGAGGGACAGGATGAGGTTTGGGGGTTTTCAGGTGAGGAGCTTGGATTTGAATTTAAGTACGATGGAAAGCCGTTTGAGACCTGGCAAAGGGACATGTTATGATTTGTATATTTAGAGAGGGTCGCACCAGCTGCTCTAGAGGAACCAGGGTAGAAACGGGGATTCTGGTTACGAGGCTACTGTGCGGCGTCTTGAACTGGGGTGGATGTGGTGACCACGGAAGCAGCGAACGGGTTTGGGGTGTGGATTGGGTGTGGAGTCAGTGAATGTGGTGGTTGAGGGAAAGAGAAATAACGCTGACCCCCGGGTTTGTGGCATGAGCAACTGGGCGGGGGGTAGCTCCACACCCCTAGCCTGGAATACACACACACACTGTCCGAAGTCTGTCCCTCCGTCCCTCTGTCCCTCTGTCATTTCTGGGTCCCTCACAGCAGCCTCCCTCCAGAGCGCTTGCAGAGAGCGCCACAGGAGAACCAAATGTCTTGATGATGTTCTGTTGGTGTCTACATGGGTCAAGGGGGATCCCTGAGCGACATTGGGGGTTACCTAAGTCCCTCTCGCCCCAGAGTAGTGCGCTTTGGGTATCACCTGGCCTGAGAGAAGAAATAAGAAATATTATTGAGGAGATGAAACTGTGTTTCGGAGGATCATTGGAGTGTTGGGGAAATAAAACAGATTCCAGCAAAAGACCCCTTGGTGTGAGTACAGAAGAGAAAGAGAACACGATCTCAATATTGGGTAAGCGTTACCAGCGATAACATAGATATAAGCTAAAAATGACTACAAAGTCTGGAGAGACTTTCACACAAATTCATACAGAATGTAGAAGGGAGGAAAATGAAACTTATGTCTGTGGGAGACAAGGGTGTACCTTGTGATGGGCTCATTATTCCGTGGGAGACAGACCTCTGAGTGGACTGCAGAGTAAGTGTTTACAGTTTCAAGGGTCAGGAGACCAAGACTTTGCTTGGTGAGATCAAAAGGTCAGACCGTTCTTATCAGGTCTGCTATGTTCTCAAGGTGGACACCCCGAGAAGGGGAGAGCAGGTAGGCAGTGACCTCCTTCCTCAAAGAAAATTCATCATCTTACCATCTTACATTTACAACTAGCCACATAATTTTTCCAAAGACCTTTCACATAGCACACCCTACATAAATGTTTGATAATTCTATCATGTAATGAGAAGAAAAGTAAGGATAATACATTATAGGCATTTGTGACTTCTCCCTGTCCCTCCCCCACTGCCCCCCCTCGGTCCTCACTCCTGTGTCTCCTTCCGAGAGAGGGGCTGAGTCGGCCACCTCCATTCCCGGGCTCTCATAATGCAGAATGAATGGCCCAGGAGAGCAGGACTGAGCCAAAGAAGCAAGAATGCGTGCCAAGAGGATGCAAAGGGCTGTCATTATTGCCGAGAAGGAAGAAGCAATGGAAAGCGAAGGAAGGGGAAAGAAAAGCAAGACCAAGAACCACAAAGGACCGAGTTCAGAGAGAATTTTTGGTGATAATTTTGCGACTGGGCCTTTGAGCCCCCTGTGAACTTGAGACTTGGAGAGAGGGAGATGGGGTCTGAGGGGAGAAGTGTTATTCTGAGCAATGTGTTGAATCCCATTCATTATTCTTCAAGTTAGGCAAAGATTTACATGTTCCTAAAAAATTTATTTATTTTAGAAAGAGAGAGAGTGTGTGTGCATGAGTAGGGGGAGGGGAAGAGGGACAGGGAGTGAGAGAACCTCAAGGACACTCCCCACAGGTGGGGACTCAATCTCACGACCCTGAGATCACGACCTGAGCCAAAATCAAAAGTCAGACGCCCAACTGACAGAGCTGTCCAGTTGTCCCGTAGATGACATAAATGGCCTTTGTTTGGTGAACTAATTTCTTAAAGTGGAATGGGCCTGGGTTGGGTTAGCCCTTATTAGAGACTCAGAGGAGTGTTAACTTTGAAGGTGATATGAACTCAGTAAAAATCATCCAAAAATCATCCAAAAGTTCTTTGCTGAGCTCCTCCTGTAATTGCAGCGTGGAGGAAGGAACAAAATAGTGTAAGATGTAGCCAGCTAAGTAATAACATACCACAAAAGGGATATGTGAGACAATGAGGGTTGCTGAGATGACAGGAGGAAACACCAGTGGTATGGTGGGCCCTTTTCTAGAACTGAATACCTATTTTTCCTTATTCTATTTTTCAAGCTTGCTTCCCCAAAATTGTAATAATTCTCTTAAACTTTAAGAGTGTGCAATTCCAACCATATATATCAAACAAAAACACCATTCTTAGGAAAAAAACAAAAAGCTTGGGGGGAAAAAGTACTCAGGCTTTAATATTTTTCTAGGTGACTCTTCTTTTTTTTTTCCTTTCCACCTTTGTGAATTTGCAAATTTTTCTAAAATGAATATTTATTGCATTTAAAGTAATATTTTTAAGCCCTATTTTAGAACTGTAAGTGTAATAATGATTAAAAAATGTGTCTATGACTACTCTACAATTAGGTAGTAGGCAAAAGACAAGCATGATTTAATCTCTCGGAGCTCACACCTGAGGAGGAAAAGAATAAAACAAAATTCTCTCTGTGATGAATGAGCAGAATCCAGAACTCGTTCAGACTCTTTCCCCCAGATACATCAGGAAGTCTCTTCACAGTGGTCCAATCTCTGCAGACGTGGCTGCCATTTTTCTGATCATCTGGCCTCTCTCTCTGTGGGGTTAACTTTGGATAGAGGGTTGTCTGGGGGCTCAAGATATTTGCTTGTGGTGTCAGCTCTGCAGCTGACTTTCTGTGTATATGCAAGTTATCTAACCAGTTTTACCCTTGATTTCTTCACCTTAAAAATGAGGGATTTACATGTGTTGCTGGTGGGAATGTAAAATGGTGCCAGTGGTGTGGGAAACAGATTGGTGGTTCCTCAAGGAGTCAAATATAGAATTATCCTATTACCCAACAATTTTACTCCTAGGTATAGACTCAAGGAATAAAAAATGGACTCAGATATTTCTAAGCCAATATTCATAGCATTTTCCACAGTATTGAAAAGTGGAGACAACCCATCTACAGAGAAACACATAAATGTGTTAGACGCAGAGAAACCGTTCGACACCAACAAGCACGCTCAGACACCAGCTGGGTGTCCTACAACTTAATTCACTTCTGACACCATCTATCCGGAGAGGGGTTCAGTCCTCCACTCCCACCGCCAACAAACACACACTTCAGAGGTCACCTGCCAGTCACCCAGTTAGCTGTGCTTCTGACCGACTGGCTATAAATCAGAGGTTCCCATGCACTGTCCTTGGGTTTGATTAATTTGCTAGAGTGGCTCACAGAACTCAGAGAAACATTTTACTCGTGGGATTCCTGGTGTATTATGAAAGGATGTAACTCGGAATCAGTAGGAGTGGGGAAAGGGCACGGAGCTCCGCCCTCTCCAGGGCACCACTGTCCCCCAGGTCTGCACAGGTCACACTGCATGCTCTCTGAACCATGTCCTCTTCAGTTATTTACAGGTGCTTCATTACATAGGCATGGCTGACTTAATCAGGGGCTTCCAGGGAGCTTTTTTACCTACAGCCCCTCTCTCCTCCCTGGAGGTCAGAGGGTGGGACTGCAAGGTCCAGCTCAAAATCACCTGGTTGGGTCCCCTGGCAACCAGTTCTCGCCCTCAGGTGATGAGGGGCTTTCCAAAGACCACCTCATTAACATAACAAAAGACACCGTGACCTTTCTCACAGCCTGGGAAATTCTGAGGGTTTAGAAGCTCTCATGCTAGAAAGGGAAATGAGGACCAGATATATGTTTCTTATTATGAACCGTACTGCCCGCGGCACCTGGCAGGCTCAGTCGCTGGAGCGTGTGACTCTTGATCTTGGGGTCATGAGTTCAAGCCTCACGTTGGGCATGGAGCCTCCTTAAAAAAATATCACAGCACACAGCATACGGTGGAATATTCTTCTGCCTGCAAAGGGCCTGAAGTTCTGATGACGCTATGGTGTGGACGGACTATGGAAACGTCACGCTGAACGAAATAAGCTAGACAGAAAAGGCGAACAGCAGGTGATTCCCTCCGTCAAGGTGCCTAGCACGGGCAGAAGCAGAGAGACAGAACTGGCTGGAGGTTTCCAGGGGCTGGAGGTTGGCCGAGGGCGCGTTATTGTTTAAGGAGTGCAGAGTGTCCGTTGGGCGATAAAAACGTAGTGCTGGTCTGTACAAACTGAATGTACTTAATGTCTCTGCATTGCACATGTAACATTATTATTGTTTTGTTTCTTTAAGATTTTATTTCTTTATTCGAGGGAGAGATTGAGAGCGGGCGGTGGAAGGGTAGAAGGACAAGCAAGAAGAGTGAACTGACGTGGGTCATGAAGGAGGTGTTGGAATTAGTCCCCTAGAACTCGGCAAAGATAGTAAATCCCAAATATGGCAAATGGACATCCAGCTGGCCAAATCCTTCTGGGAGACGGGTCTCCTTGGGCATTTGCAATTTACCAACATAGCATGTAAGGTTTTAAATACTTAGTTGTTAAAATGTAAACCCTGGGGGTATTGCAACGAAACATTCTGATGTTTGATTTCTCTTGAAATACTGAAAGATCCAGCAGTACTGGACCCATCCCTCAAACTAAGTGGAGATATGGAAGAGCGGCTTGCTGTGGGCAGGACGCACCTGCAAACAGCCCCCATGCTTACTGTCTGTGCCCAGCTGGCCTCGTTCATCCCTATGACTGGGTTTCTTGTCTGTCCCGTGGCATCTGAATCTGTGGCCCCTCGCATAAATCAATGATCGGGTGAATTTCCGAGAGCCCTATGCCTGGGTTGTCAATTTTTTAAAAGCAAAGTGTCAGAGAAATTTCTTTTTCCTTTAGTTCTTTTCTTGCCTCATCTACAACATGGACGGGACTGCTCTGGGCGACCGCACAGGATGTCAGGTTCCCGTAACTGACACAGATGCATGTGAATAACTCTGTGAGCACAGAGTTCTAAAGAATACTTGAAATAAAGAGATTAATTGTGCATGCAGTCTCTGCGGCTGGATCATTGCTCCAGGAACATTCAAGCGTTTTACCACGACTTTGAAAAGCCTCTACTTTGGATTGGGTTTATTTTCTATTTCAAAAAGACTCATAGGTATTACATGAAGGTTGAAAGAAAATTTAAACAATACACAGAAGTACGTAAAAAGTCCTTCCTGTTTTACCTCCCTGGGGGGTAACTGCAGGTGTGGGGTGATTTTCTTTTCAGATCTCTGGTTTTGTTTGTATGTTTGTTTTTGTCTTTGCACGTGTAGTTTTGTGGAAACTTGCACGTGCATTTATATGAACATGAAAACATAGAACATATGGCTTTTTTTTCCACAAAAAAAGGAATTCCACTCTAGTTACTGTTTTGCAACTTTCTTTTTAAATTTGACAATCTATGGTGATCATTTTTCCATTTCAACATAAAGAGATGGGCCTCATTGTGATAAGTATGAAGCATCAGAACATGGATGACATTTACTTAAACATAATTATCTTGACAGGTGTGTAGCTCATCTCTGATTTCTACTAATGTAAATTCATGGCATTGAGAGCGTCCTTCAGCCAATGTCCTGGCAGCACAGCAAAAGTAATTTTGAGGAGTATATTCTTAGAAATGTGATTGTTTAGTCAGGGTATATGTGTTTTAAAAATTCTGATCAGTATGGGGCACCTGGGTGGCTCAGTCGTTGGGCGTCTGCCTTCGGCTCAGGGCGTGATCCCAGCGTTATGGGATCCAGCCTCGCATCAGGCTCCTCTGCTGGGAGCCTGCCTCTTCCTCTCCCACTCCCCCTGCTGGCTGTCTCTCTCTCTGTCAAATAAATAAATAAAATATTTAAAAAAAAAATTCTGATTAGTATTGTAAAGTGCACTTTAAACTTTACATTCCGTCTTTGTCTTTGGCCAGAGCGACAGGCCGATGATGGAGGCTCACTTTGTTCAATGTGCATTTCCCTTCCTATTAACTGAGCTGGCACACCTGTGCTTATTTTATTGGGCATTTGCATTTCCTCTTCTGGGAACTATTTGTCCGTGTCTTTGGTTGCTTAGCTCTTATGTGAGCTTTATACGTGAAAACACGTATCTATGCCGAGAGTTGTTTCAAAGCCCAGCTCGGGCTTGGAGAGTACGCACGCTCTCGCTCCGGGCCAGCCTGTCGCCCTCCTCTCGTTGGGGCTTGTACGTGTCTGAGTCAGCCGTGAGATACCTAACCTCTTCTTTTCCCAGAGCAACTAGGTCAGTGTAGCATGTAATTTAAAAGGAAAGAAACGAAATGACCAAGGTCTCTCACTGGGCTTTAGAAGATCGTAAGTGAATGCTGTGAAATGTACGTGGAAGCAAGTACAACAAAAATAATGAAAACCACTCACCCTTGATCAGTGCTTTGCAGTTTACCTTCTTTTGCTAACTAAGACATGTAAATAAATAATGAAAATATTGGGTAAAAAATGGAAGTACCGTAACATCGTACGGGGAAATACAGAAGTAAGTTGGAGGTGTGGGACCTGGTATTGTGGAACAGGGGAGAATTCCAAGGAGGACAATGGAAAGTTGGAGGATGGGATGGGAAGGATTTTTGTGGGCGGAAGAAAACTGTATAAACAGAACACAAGGGTGAGGGTCTATCTGGGAAAGATCCCTTCCCTCGGAATCGAGTGTAGCATTTGGAATGTTTGGGAAGTGGTCACAGCAGTGAAGAGTCCCTGTATCAACTTTCTTTCTTTTGAGCACCGTACTTGTGTTAACTCAGCCTCAAGGTTGTATCATAATTTCTGTTACCAGCCACGTCTCATTCCTGGTTTACGTTGGGCATAAGATGAACTGGAATCTTCCGGTGTTTCCACGTGCACCGTGTCCAGATGGCAGGAGGAAGGTGCCACATCCCGCCATCTGGTCCCCGACCTTCAGTGGCAGCGACGGCCATAAACTCACTCATTCCTTCGTTTCTCTGCCACAGTGTTCCAGAGACAGGTGTTTGGAACCCTCCAGGCATCAGGGCCGCGCTGGTGCTGGGCAGACAGAGAGGAGCATGTCAAGTTCCCTTCCTTGTGGGACGTGGAGTCCACCGCGGCTGGGTAAGTGGAGCACTTCGACGCTCAGCTACAACCCCCGAGGACCCCAGCTCAGAGACAGAGCATCCGAATCTGCTCTTCACTCTTGCTCGTGGGGGCTGCCAAGGAGCCTGCTGGGGGCCTGGAGCTGAGGGGTGGTCCTCACGTCCTCATTCACTGCATTTGCTCTATCTGCTCACAGCAGGTGAGTAGGCTTCAGTGGAAGAAGGACGTTTTACTGGAGCTTAAAATACTGATTTCTTGTTAATCCGATGGGCATGTGACCCTCCAGCATATGGGGAAAGTGGCTCTGTAATCTGATTTGTTAAACACCTGTTACTTCTTTGAAGGTACTTTTGTTCAAATTGCTCACTTTTGTATTGTCTTGTTCTAATGCTTGCTGTAAATCATAAATGTACCAATAATCAGCTAATAAAATTTTCAACTCGCCGGATTTCTATATCAACAAAACAATTTGCATTTTCCTGGTATCATGTAAATCAGACACTTTATTTACAAGACACCATGGAAAACAGTCTGAGCTCTGGATTAGGGAAGGCAGGCCCGTGGCGCTGCGGGGACGGGTCGGGAGGGACGCCCTCTGGCCTCATTTCTGGCACTTGTTACCGTGGCGCCCAGGCGCGAGCTGTCTGTCCTGCTTTCCTTTCAGGTGACACGAGGAGGACTGGTTTCACAAGCCATCTCTCTTGCCCCATCCAGCTGCCAGGAACAGCAGCAGCGCCCGCACAGCCGCACCCGCGAGCTCAGGGGACACGCGCATGGACTGCCCCAGAGCCGCGTGGCCGCCCCCTGCCCGGGAAGCATACCCGCCGCGCCCGGCAGCCTGATCTCCCCTGTGTCCTTCCTTCAGCTGCAGCCACAGGCAGTCGCTCAGCCTCTGGAGCTTCCATTTCTTCAAGTGGGAGAGGACGATGACCCGAGTACGCACGTCCTGGAGATGGTAGGAAGGGGCCATGACAGGCTCCGCAGAGAAGCCTCAGAGCCTGCGGGGCCCAGCAGGTGCTCAGCGATCGTGCTCGCCTTCTCTGAGACGCATAGTAGGTCCCTGTCAGCCAGGCGTTCTTGGGGTTTCTCCAGCCTCAGAAGCACAAGCCTCCGGGATTGCACAGAACCGTTACTGGTTAGGGGGGCTTGGGGGGGGTCCGTCGGTGAAGCAGCTGCTTTCAGCTCGGGCACAATGCTGGGGTCCTGGGATCGAGCCCCGCAGGGGGCGCCCTGCTCAGCAGGGAGCCTGCTTCTCCCTCTGGCCCTCCCCCTGCTTGTGTGCTCTGTCAAATAAATACATAATACCTTTTTATAAAAGTTGCTAATTTAGAAGTGCCATCCCTGATAAGCTCCAATTTCAATGATGTAATCATAATTATGATTTTAATGAACGAAGCACAAGCCGGCTTCTAGGTGGCAGGCCGCATTCTGAGAACACCGGGCGTATTAAAGAGCTCAGCTCCTAACAAGGAGGGTATGGCGTTGTCACCCCACGGTTACCCAGAAGCATGTCCGTCCACGGCTCGGGACACCCAGCTGAGGGGCCGTGAGTGTGTGAAGCCACGAGGTCTGCCCCAGAACTCCTGCTCTGAACCACTTGCTTGATTATTTTATAAGAATTGCCGAGTCCACCCCTCGTTGCTCCTGACCTCCCACTGTCGGCCATCAGCGACTCCACAGGGCCTGCGGGTGGCCTTCTGTCGGCGACCCGGGCTGCAGCCCCTCCCCAGCCACCCTGAGTCCGGGCACCATGGTCGGGGGAAAGCTGAGTCAGACAGAGCTGTTGGTTGGGACAAGTGACGGACAGACCCTGGGTGAAGACAGACCTGTGTCTGTCCTGCCGTGGAAGAGGAAGGGGAGCACCTCCCACGCTGCCTGCGTGCTGGGAGCGCTGGCCTTCCTTAAGCTCTCAATTCACAGGGTTTGTCTTATTCACTACGTAGTAATTACGGGCCTAACTTAGGACAACCGGTTAGGTGCCGAGGATGTAGCAGGAAGGTGAGACGTCCTCACTGCCCGTCCAAAGCCGGGGTGCGACGCTAAGGAGTAGGCTGTTCTTAACCCCAGGTCGCAACGAGGCGAGGGAAGCCCAGAGGGGCTGAGGAGCCGGGGCCCTGGTCTCCGTCGTTAGCCCCGCTCCTCGACCCCACCAGCCACTTGCTGAAGTCTGTTCCTGAAGGCTTTTGGTCGCAAGTGACAGAAAAGGAAATCAAACAGCCTTAAACTCAACCAGGAATTCTGGAATTTGCCCTGAGACCAAGGCCTCGGCAGGGCAGAGAAGGTGCTGGCATGAGGGAGGCCTTGGCCCCGGGAGTCCCACGGGGTGGACAGTGTCTCCCTCGTGCTCTTGTTCCCGTGTCTCTGCATTTTGGATGGATTTCTTCCTACGTCAGCCGGGTTTTCTCCACGTCCCGGGGTGCGGTTTCTGGCCTAGTGGCTCACGACAAAGCACAGAAGGAGGTGCCCTGCTCCCCGTAGTTAGAACCGTCCCAGGGAATCGGATTGACAGCACGGACTACGAGCACGCCTCTGCCCCCATCACTGAGCCCAGATGGGCGAGGGGCTCTGATGTCTCTGCCGGCATCACTTACTGCTTCTGTAGCCAGCGCTGACGGCTGACAATCAAACTGGCCGTGGCACAAATGTGGCCGCTGAAGGGCATGAACAGTGCCAATGCTGAGTAAGCACCCGGCAACGACAGTGCCAACGCTGAGTAAGTACCCGGCAACGTCAGTGCCAACGCTGAGTAAGTACCCGGCAACGACAGTGCCAACGCTGAGTAAGTACCCGGCAACGACAGTGCCAATGCGAGTAAGTACCCGGCAACGACAGTGCCAACGCTGAGTAAGCACCCGGCAACGACAGTGCCAACGCTGAGTAAGGTACCCGGCAACGACAGTGCCAACGCTGAGTAAGCACCCGGCAACGACAGTGCCAACGCTGAGTAAGTACCCGGCAACGTCAGTGCCAACGCTGAGTAAGTACGCGGCAACGTCAGTGCCAACGTTGAGTAAGTACCTGGCAACGTCAGTGCCAACACTAGTAAGTACCCAGCAATGTCAGTGCCAATGCTGAGTAAGTACCCGGCAACGCTAGAGCCAACGCTAAGTACCTGGCATGCTAGCCAACACTGAGTAAGTACCCAGCAATGTTTGTGCCAACGCTGAGTAAGTACCCGGCAACATCAGTGCCAACGCTGAGTAAGTACCCGGCAATGTCAGTGCCAACGCTGAGTAAGCACCCAGCAATGTCAGTGCCAATGCTGAGTAAGTACCCGGCAACGTCAGTGCCAACGCTGAGTAAGTACCTGGCAACGTTAGCTGAAGCACAGATTCTAGTGAGGGTCTAGTACAGTACCTTTGCCTCAGGACTAATGCTACTACACTCTCATATTCAAATGCTGTATTGATCGACTTTGTTCTACTATCATGGCCTCTAAAAAAGTTAATTAGGAAGCCTGTTCTGTTTTATTCTTCTCTAAATAACATTTAATATCTGTGTTCCTTGATGTTTAAAAAACATCACCCATAAAAGCACTGGGAAGTAGGTTTGGGAAGAGGATGTCAATATTTATTTAAAATTCTTTCCTGGTGGGGTGCCTGGCTGGCTCAGTTGGTAGGACATGCAACTCTTAATCTCGAGCCCCACTTTGCACACAAAGATTACTTAAAAATAAATGAAAATTTAAAAATAAAATTCTTGGAGCCCCTTGGTTAAGCATCTCACTCTTGACTTCAGCTCAGGTCAGGATCTCAAGGTCGTGAGATTGAACATGTGTTAGTCTCCGTGCTCAGGGAGGAGTATGCTTGAGAGTCCCTCTCCCTCTGCCCCTATCCCTGCTCATGCACTCTCTCTTTCTCTCTAAAATAAAATTAAAAAATAATTTTGAAAAATGAAAATAAAATTATTTCCTGGATATTGGGTGTATTCAAATTTGCACAATTACTAGTATATGGTAGGTACTCAAAATAGGTTACTTTCCTCTCTGACAGGAACACAGAGGAGACCGTACTGTTGAAGATAATTGAGAAAGGATAAAACTTTAAGAAGATTTAAGAATTTTAAGAAGATTAATGTGAGAACAGTGTTGAGAAAGACAAGTATTGGAGAACCCTTTGGGACTGTGCTTCTCAAAACCTGGTGGTGAAGAACCAATGTGTTTTTTTCTTTTTCTTTCTCTTTCTCTTTTTAAAAAGATTTTATTTATATATTTATTTGAGAGAGAGAGAGTGCGAGTGTGTGAGCAGGGAGGGGGGCAGAGGGAGAGGGAGGGTTCAAGCAGAGTCCATCCCAGGACCCCAAGGGACCTGAGCCGAAATCACCAGTCAGATGCTCAACCAACTGAGCCACCCAGGCACCCCTTTTTTTTCTTTTTAAAATTTAATGTTGATCATTTGTAAGACGCAATTATGAATGGCTAGAAAAATAAAATGTAAACAACTGGTATACGAAATACATGCCCGATGACCTATTCTTTCATAAAATCACTTTCTCAAGTTATTGTAAACGTTTCTAAAGAATTGCTGTCAATTTCTGTACTTACCTTGGGTTGGCCTGGGGATAAGCTCTTCGTGGGAGGGTGCTGGTCCCTGCTGGCCGGGTGGGGGGTGGGGGGTGTAAGACCCCCCATGTCAATACTGTCCAGTCAAAGACCACTGGGAACGTGTGTGTTCCTGGGCCATCAGGGTTCTTACTCAGTGTAGCCCTGCAACATTCTGGTCAGAACTAATCAGGACGGACTTTCTGGGGGCGGATTTCGGCTTGTGTTGGGTCCTACTGAGGCATGGTGTCTTGCCTGGGGTTGGACGCCGTCAGCCAGCAGGGCAGCTCTATGACTAAGTATTTTGAAAGGTGCAGGGATAGATAGAATCTAGAGCTTTAATTGGCCAAGAGACAATGGGCCACTCATTTTTAGCTAGGATGGAAAAACATTTTGGTTATTTTTGTGGTTTGGACATGTTCCTGTTTTTGTCTGTGTTCAGATAAGATCACGGAGCGGCCTGGTCTGATGATGTTCCGAGAAATTGTTTCTGTTCCACAGCAAGGCCTCGTGGGGAGTGCCTGGCCGGCCCCCACGCCTGCTTTCTCTCTCTCACCTCAGTGAGGTGACCTGGACTGCAAAAGGTTAAAAGCATTTGAAAAGTAAAGACTGGATGTGGTGAATGGCTGTCACATTCCATGATCAGGCAGGCGCGTTCTGACACAGCGTCCGGGCTGCACCTGACTGTGTGCTCAGGACGTCGGGGGCGGGCCTCTGGAATGTGCGTTTCTAACCAGTCCCAGGAGCTGCTGAGGCTGCCAGGCCACGCGTGGAAAACCACTGCAGTCGGGGGGAGTTTCAAAGGGGGGGGATGTTTACAGGGAGGGAAAGACCTGTTGTAGTTAGCGGCATTCCCACGCACGCACAGTCTAGCGCCTTCTGGAAACACTCTGGTCCATTCTGACACTGGGCTCCACTGTGCGTTTTCCTGGTTCAAGTGACCACTCTCCCACGGGAAGCTCACCAACGAAGATTCCCTACAACATAATTTGTGCAGATTGTTGACAAATAAGTTTGTAATTAACATGAAAGTAAAATTTATGTGTTTAGGGGACCTGGGTGGCTCAGTGGGTTAAACGTCTGCCTTCGGCTCAGGTCATGATCCTGGGGTCCTGGGATCAAGTCCCGCATCAGGCTCCCTGCTCAGCGGGGAGCCTGCTTCTCCCTCTGCCTTTGCCTTGCTTGTGTTCTTGTTTTCTCTCTCGAATAAATATAGATAATCTTAAAAAATATGTGTGTATATTGTCCATCTTCCAGGAAGTTCCCAATTATAAACAAGCAGATCCGTTTCAGGAGAATGGGTTAGAAAACCAGCAATTCAACCCCATTATCTGCAAATTGACTTAGTCACAAGTGGATATTGTACTAAATGCAAAGTAGCCCTTCCAATCCCCTTGTAAACTATTCTCCTCTGTCACTGTTAAAACAGAGTTCCGTAAAAGATGTAATTGCTTATGCTTTGAAATATATAAATGTCTGTACTAAAAAATTTGACATTTTTTCTGAGACATTTGGTGAAAAGAGGAAGTGGTAAATAGGGTGGAACTGGGTGGTCTCTAATTATTCCGAAACAAATTGCTGTCGTTTACTTCCTTCTACATTTGGCCACACAGGGGATAAAGGACAAGAAGAGACACGGACTCTTGCAGCTCAGGTTGGTGGCCTCCATCTTATGATTTATGTGGATTCGGTTGATTCTTTTTGTTGTTGTTGTTGTTTTAAATATTTTATTTTTTAAAGTCATCTCAGCACCCAACATAGGGCTTGAACTCACAACCCTGGCATCAAGAGTCACACGCTCTACAGACGGAACCAGCCACGCACGTGCCCCTGATTCCGTTACTTCTTGACCTAAAAAAATTAAGTCTCCTACAGGGAGTCAGTGTTAGAACTTGAGGATATGATTTTCTACAGCTCTCTCATGAGTCACACATAGTTTGTGAACTCTCTTGTTGCCAGGCTCCCCAGAATCTGGTGATTCAGGAAGAGCAGCTCAGGCCCCTGGCAAGTGTTTCTCCACACGTGGGAGACGTGCTTTCTTTCTGCAAGAAGCTCATCATCTCTGGAGAGAATCGGTCTTGGTAGGGAGCTAGATCCGCCAATCCAACAGGAGAGTTTCGGTGCAGCTCGGAAGGAAATCAAGTGGAACGAGGAGGTTAGCCTTGGGGTTGAGGAGGGTCTCGCACTGATGAGCTCTGGACCAGGAGCAGGTCCCGCTCTGAGGAAGAGCCTCGCTCCGGTGTGTTTCCCCGTGTGAGCTCTCCCGCACCCTCCCGCACCCGGCCCCGGGCCGTGCGTCTCGATTCCAGCGTGCCCGCCTGGTTCACAGCTCTTCTCAAGTGTGTTTCCGGTATGAGAAGCATGCTGATGACGGGGGCGTTCGTGGAGATGGCGAGGAGATGGTAGCTCCGTGAGGACCAGCCTTCAGCTTCCATCATGCAAACGTGATGCATGTTAAGGCAGCACCTGCTATGTGCCAGGCACGGATCGCGTTTCTGGGGCTCCAGCAGTCAACAGCTCGCACAGCTCTTGCCCCAGCGAGGTGAACATTCGCTCCAGCAGCCAACAGCTCACACAGCTCTTGCCCCAGCAAGGTGAACCTTCTGGTGGGAGAGCCTCACGTGGTCCTGGAGGGGTTCACACAGAGACGCGCGGATCCCAGACAACGCCATGGCCGGGACTCCTGCTTCGGATGGGAAAACGTCCACGGTCTGTAAAGCCTTTGAGGTCTTTTGAATGGGTGAACATTTAGTCAATCAACAAACACATATTAAGCAACTTCTTACTGCCAGGTCACTGGAAGCGCGAGCATGCAGAGACTCTGCCACCAAGGAGGTTTTGGTCCTTCTGGGGAGAAAGGCGCGAGCAGTGCCGAAGAGCGGGGTAGGAATAAGTAAGGGGACGGGAGCGCACCAAGGAGGAAGAGAACACTCAGGCCGAAGGGGTTCCGAAAGAAGGACATCGAGGTCAGTTTCAAGGGACGCAGAGCACTTCAGCAGGCAGAATGGGCCTCACAAACAAGGTCACAGAGGCCCTGAACAAAATGGTGTCTGATCCTCGTCTTGATCCTAATTCTGGGGGATAAAAATAGGGCAGAGGGCAGTGGCCTGGGATACGCAAGCGTCCGCACTGTTGAAGGGCAGATCCCAGGATTTGGGAAGGAGACTGATCTTATATTTATTCATTCGTACATTCTTTTAAAAATCATTGAGTCCATATTATGTGCGGGAAGCTTTGTTACACTGACTGGGTTTCAGAAGAAAATGAGTCCACATTCTTGTTCCAAGGAGGGTCCAGGCTGCTGGAGGGCCACAGACACAATGAACTAGGTAGAAGAGAGTGGCGTAGGTGTTGTGTAGACATTTGGGTCAGGACAGCGAGCCCACAGAGACTAAATGAGGAGGAAAGTGGGAGGTGAGGAAAGAGAGAGGAAGGAGAGTTGACAGAGGCGCTGACCTTGGAGATGACAGGCCACCAGCAGGAGGATGGGTCGTGAAGGGAGTCCCCGGGTGCCGGGAGGGCAGCTGAGCCAGCGCTTGTCCTGAGCATGGGGTACACGTCACGAGGGGCTCACTTCTCATGCCGGGACTTCTCAATACCTGCCACGCAGGCCTGCGCTAACGCCCGTGGAGCCCAGGGCAGGGCGCAGGTAGGGTTGCCCGGCCGGTGCCCGTCTCCGCCTGCCCCCTCCTGCGTTCCACAGTCCGCACACACATGCGTGAACCGCACCGTCTGCAAGTCCAGGCTCGGTCCCAGCTCCCTTCAGTGACTTGCCAGGACATCTGGAAAATAACACTGAACAGAAGATGCTGCTTCTGTCCTGCCCGTGTCTCTCTCCTGAGACAAGCCGCATCTGGTCAACGTGGAGGGAAGATGCTGACGGGACACCCGGCCCCGCTTCTGGGGCTGACGGCAGTCGGCGAGGCTGGTGAGCACTGTGGCGTTGGAGTCGGGGGCACGGGTGAAGCACGCAGAAGCAGGTGTGGAGGGGCAATCTTGGGACGGTGCACAGAGAGACGGCCCCTCACGTACGAGATTCACAGCGGGTCAGCGGTCTGCTGTACCGTCACGGGCTGGATCAAAGACCGGGAGCCTGGGCCTGCAAGAATCACGGCCCATGAGTCCACCTGATCCTGAGTCCCAGCTGCCATCCACTGGGCCGAGTTTCTCACTCCTGCGCCCGTCACCCCTCCACCCCGGTAACTGCTCCCCGGCTGCTGTCTGTGTCCGCACCCTTCCGGCGGGACTCGCAGCTTCTGGCAGTTTCCCTGACCCATGAAGGACTCTAGAATATTCGGCAAAGCTCTGAAACCCTGTGCCTGGGCCCCCGCTTTCCTGGATGAACCACTTACTGCCTGTCTGGATGCTGCTTCCCGGGGTCAGGACCCGGAGCAGAGCCTGGCTCCCGCCTGCGCCCGAACGTACAGACCTCTTGCCCAACCACCATCACTTAGCTTGGGTCTGCTGGGAAATTCCTCTCCTTGTTCCTTCACCCCACGCTTGAAGTTCCTTAAATCCATAACTTGAAAAACATGTTCTCTTTGCTCCAGGGAAGGGAAGGTTGACTGTACCAAAGATGGGAAAACATATTTCCATTTCACTTTCGAGTACGTCAAAGAGAAGGAAGAAAAACACGGGTGAGATTATACTTTGAAGCCGTGCGAACGTAGTGGTGGCTGGTGGCGGGGAGACTGCCAGTGCAAGGAACACCCAGGCCTCGAGGGGCCGGCCCACCAGACCGCTGGTGGGACAGCGGTGGGGACGGGTGGGGCTGCCTGGTTTTCAGAGAGGAGCATTGCAGGGAGCCTGCGCTCAGGGATCCCACATCTGACCTGGTGCGCAGGGCGGGCGGCGGTGGGCTGCTAGGCATCGGCAGCGTGGGACGAGCAGCCAGGCTTCCTCCTGGGTCTCCCCGCCACAACCACGCACGACGCTCTGACACCAGCTCTCCGCAACACCAATTTAACTCAGTCCTGACACTGTCTACATGGAGACGGCCTCAGGTCCTGTTTAACTCAGTCCTGACACTGTCTACACGGAGATGGCCTCAGGTCCTGTTTAACAAGGTTCTGACACTGTCTACACGGAGACGGCCTCAGGTCCTGCAAGCTAAGGGCTCAGTCCCGGGACACTGCCCCCGCCCCCCCCCCACCGGCCCATCTCCATTGCCCACTATAAGCAGTAGGTCCCCTGCTTAGCTGCGACTTCTGAGCAGCGGGGTCACGAGTCCTGTGTTCCCACGATTGCCCTCCTTGGAGTCAATCATCTGTTAGGGCCGCTCACAGAACTCGGAGCAACACTTACACCCACCAGTTTATTAAAGGCCACAATGAAGGGAACAGGTGAACAGCCAGATGAGGAGATGCGTGGGGTGAGGTCTGGGAGGGCCCCGGGCACAGGAGTTCTGGAGTTGGGGTGTGTCACCCAGCCGGTATGTGGATGTGTTCACCACCTGGAAGCTCTCTGAGTCCCCCACATTTGGGTTTTTTTTAATGGAAGCTTCATCACGTAGGCATGACTGGTCATTAACCCCGTTTCAGCCTCTCCTTTCTCAAGAGAATGGTGGGGGAGCTGGAATTTCAAGGTTCTAACCATAGCTTCATCTGTTTTAAATGGAGCCCACGCGGGATCACCTCATAAAAATAAAAGGTACTCCCATGTCCCAGGAAAGAACAAGAGTTTAGGAGCCCTGTGTCAGGCACTGGGGTCAAAGGCCAACAGTTAGAACAGAAGATTCTCCTCGTGCTCTCATCACATAGGACATTAAAAGGGTTTCAGGCGCTCTGTGCCAGGAACCGGGGCAGAAACCAGTCATTTCACAGTGGTGTGGCCTCATCTGTACTTCCTGCCTCTAGCCGAGATGGTTCCGGAAGGCTGTTGGGTTGAGTCTGGCTGTTGGGATCGTTGCTCCCTTTTGAAGATTGCTGGGAATGACAATCCCTAGAATCAACTGACTTTTGTTCAGAAGTTAAGAGTTTACTTGCTTTATTCGAACTCCTCAGTTTCCATTCTGCTGATGGGACACCGGAAACCCAGACAGGCCAGTGATTTTACCACGCGATCCAGCTAATACGCAGCGTCGAACCCATGTCTATACGGTGGGCTCACCCCTGTGGATAATTAACTGCCCAGCAGTAACATTTTGAGGATGAAAGGGGCCACTGTTAAAAACTGTGCCAGGAGAGCACATGGAGGTCTCCGGGGGCAGGCTGGGGAGTTTGGGCAGCTGGTTACTTTTCTATTTTTATTAATTTTTTTAAAGAACAAATTGTAATTTTGGAAATAATTTTTATTTTCAAATGTTCTCCATCTTTTTGATTTGTAACCTTAGTTTTATCATTTCTTTCAAGAAAAGATTGCCAACTCCTTTTATGAAGCCAGTTTAACCCTAATATCAAAACTTGATAAAAACAGTCCAATAAAAGTAGATGATAGTCCAGTCTCATTTGTGAATACAGATGCAAGGACCCTAATGTATATTATGTAACTGAATTCAGTAATGATTAAAAATATATAATATATTGTGAGAAGTTATGGTTAATTTTTAGGAATGCAAGGAGAAAATTCTACATTAGAAAAAAAATTTATTAATGTAATTTCACATACTAACAAGCTAAAGAAGGAAATACTTAGGAACTTTTCAACAGATGCAGAAAAAGCACCTTATTTACAATTTAAGTTGGTAGAAAACTAGAAATAAAAAGAAATTTCCCTAATGGGATAAAAAAGTGTTTATATTTTACCTGGAGAAACTTGAAAAGCCTTTGCTTCAAGATTAAGAACAGTACAAGAATGGATGTTAACATAATGTTCTGCATAACCCTGAAGATTCAGGCCAAAGTAATAAGACAGGAAAAAATACTAAGAAATATAAGGATTGGATGGGAAGAGATGAAATCGTCACTTGCAAGTATTGCGATCATTTACATAGAAGATAAAAGAAAACCAACAGAGTTTTAGAAGTAAAAAGAAGTTTAAATACTTGTAAGATCACTACAGAAAAATCAGCATTATCCCTCAATACCATAATAAAATCAAGAAGATAATAGACAACAAAATACCCAAACATCCAACACAACAATAATGAAATTGTAAAATATCAAGGACTTATGAGACAAAAATTCACAAGACCATGACAGAAGAACATTTAACACTCCGGCAAATGGCGTAAAGAAAGCGCTGAATTAAAAGTGAGATAAATCATTTTCACAAAAGAGGATGCAATATTTAAAGATAACAATTTTGCCCTAATTTAATGCAATTTCAAGCAAAGTCACAGCTGCTATCGGGGAGATCCTGCCCTGCTCTTATTTATTTATTTATTTATAGATTTTATTTATTTATTTGACAGAGAAAGAGACAGCCAGCGAGAGAAGGAACACAAGCGGGGGAGGGGGAGAGGAAGAAGCAGGCTCCCAGCGGAGGAGCCTGATGTGGGGCTCGATCCCATAATGCCGGGATCACGCCCTGAGCCGAAGGCAGACGCCTAACAACTGCACCACCCAGGCACCCCCCTGCTCGTATTTAAAACGAATGCTCTACTGAGTGAGTCCTGGTAGGAGGCAGGACCCTCCCCTCTCTGTGGATGTGGACGGAGGGCCAGACACACCTTTGCTCTTTGGAAGCTAGCGTATGAGTGTGTGACCCTAGCTCACACAAAACATTCTCCTTCTCAGTGTCTTCAGTGGAACAGGGAGGCAGGGAGGGTTCAGAGGACTTTTCACTGTGGCAGCATCCATGCTGGCATCCCAACCAGGCTCCCTGCAGTGTAGTCCTGTCTGCCTGCTGCTGTCTGTTTTTCCTTGGGTCATGCCCGTTTTTTGAGCCTGTTTCTCTGGGCTTTTTCCTGAGAGATCCGGTGAACTCCAGTGCCCTCTGCAGTAAATTCATTTCCGCATTAAGTTAGATAAAACCAATGTCTGTTGCTTGTACTCAAGAACTTGGAACTTTATGCAGAAGAATTCAAGTCTGTGAGTAACTAAGTCCAGGAGTCAGCAAACTGTTTCTGTAAAAATACTAAACATTTTAAGATTTGGTGGCTGGATACAATTGCTCAACTCTACTGTCGTGCTCAAAAGCAGCCACTAACAGTATGTAAGCAAATGGGTATTGTGTGTTCCAATAAAACTTTATTTACAAAAATAATCAGTGGTCAGAGTTTGGCCCTTGGGCTGTAGTTCTCTGACCCCTGATTAAGACCATATGTTGACTAATTGAACATAATAATAAAAAAAAGAAGTTAGGGTAAGGGACTGCTTTAGATGGTATCAATATGCATAAACAACCGTGCAATGAGAAAAGCAAACTACAGCAGGGACTCAATAAATTGGATCTATTTTACTAAAAAAAAAAAGACAATCATGAAAAAGAAAAAAGGAGACTCACTCTACTAACTAGTCAGACATATCACCCAGCCGCAGTAGGAAAAACAACGTGGTACGGGTATAGAAACATACAAATCGTCCAAAAATAAGCTCAAAATATAAAAATAAGTAAGAAGCTAAATATAGAAAAATAAAGTTGCTAGAAGAAAATAAGGAATATCATCAGGATTTGGGGGTGGGGGGGGAATTATGATGGCTAGGCCCTTACTGAGGACTTTGCCTTCTCAGAGGAACCATCAGCAGAGAGAGTGGGTGTGTTACTAGGGCAATCAGCCTGGAGCTGAAATCCATGTGGTCAACTCAGGTGCGCACGGTCTTGTTCAGAGAACAGAGCACGGGCCACATGCTGGTGGCTGAACCATTGTCTGGGTCGTGAGAAGAAAGGAAGTGCAGACTGCATAGGGAATGACTGTTTTTTGCGTGGACAATAATGATGGGAAACCCTGAAGGGACAGTATTTGGAGCCAAAAAGCAACACGAGACCCTGATTGATAATTCTACAAGTAACATGACTTTCGGGTACAAGAATGAGACCCGCGAGCGAGACACAAGGTCGACGTCAAGTCAGTTTGTTTGGTTGTACTTTGTACATATTCTCAATGGCACCTTATTGGAGAAGCAAGAGTAAAGACCAGAGATGCCCAGCCCCGTCTTCAGACCCGAGTGTCATCATGTGGCAGCCATGAGAATTCCCTCTTTGATGCAGTGGACGAGCTGCTATCCCCCTCTCAGGGCCGCTGTGATCCCTAGAACGCCAGCAGGGAGGGCGGCCTGAAGACGGTTTCGTGTTCTCTGTTGAGTTCTCCCACTGAGAAATGGAGTTCGCTTCCCGCACTTTGAATCCCGGCCTCCTGGCACCAGGTCCGATTCAACAGGTGGAAATTGGCAAACGTGCTGCTTTCGCTTCTTGCTTCTTGGAAACTGTAGGTCTGGGCCTTTGGCCGCTGTGCAGAGACCATTTGGGCAAAGAAAGAAGGGCCAGCTCTCCAACCACCGTGCCAAGGACCAGACTTATGAATGAGGTGGTTTTGGACATTCGAGACCAGCCACTGCCTGACCGAAGACTGCTGAGATCCGGAACGAGGCCAGAGAAGAATCTGGTCGATCCACAGGATTATGAGTGATAATACATCATTGTAGTCATTTCAGGACACTAGGTTTTGGGTTTATTTGCTGGGTAGCCACAGACCACTGGGGTGCTTGGAGTGTGGAGGGCCCAGCGAGCCCTGCATAGGGGCCATCGTGCAGGACAAAGTCAATTTCCAACTAATGCTTTTCCAGACCATTTAACCACCAATTAATTCATTCCTTCATTCAACAAACGTTCAATGGGTGCTGACTCTATGTCACAAGCTCTTCTAGGTACTGAACTAAACAGATAAGCCCCCCATCTGAAAGTCATTAAAATGATACCCTTTAGTCTTTGTTGGTGATGTGATGGTTATTAAGATAATCAGAATATTAGGGTTTCTGTAAAAAGGCATAATAGTCTGATCTGGACACATGAGAAATGAAGTTCAGAGGAAATTTACTCTCAGTAAATGATAACGAATATCTTCCTAAGTGTTAATACTTAAGCAGCTGAATAGAAACCTTTAGCTAGTTCAAATTTAAAGTAGCCTGTATTTTGCCTCTCATTCTCGATTTATATCATGGTCTTCTGAGAGATGCCCAAAATGAAAATTTTAGTTGAGCAACTTAACTCAAATTAATACTCATTCATTCATTCATTCAACAAATGGGTATTGGGCGACTTCTCTGTGCCAGTGATCACACTAATCACGAAGTTTTAACTCCAAACAGTTCAAACACGGACTCTGCATTTTTGCCAAGAACTCCACCGTTCCCGCCAATATCACGGGGGAGAGATCAGGGAGAGGAGAAGCCTAAAGAAGCGTTAGGCGAGCATGGCTCCTGCACCAGAGTGACCCGTCGACAAGATGTGTGGTCCGCGGGCTTTGAGGTAGCCCCTTCCCTGTGTGTGATCCGGTTACAGGTAAACTGAGGAAACGGAGGAGGAGGAGTTCGTTCCGACAGAAGTTCAACGCCTTCTGTACGGTTCCCCACTTTCTATACAGTTGCTTGCTCTTTTTCAGGGCCAGGTGAACTTGCTAATTGGAGAGGCAAGGCAAGGAAGCCTCTCAAACACGTTGGGATAACGCGGTAGTTGTCAAAGTGTCTTCAAGCACAGGGTGCCCCTACGCCTGTGCCGAGAACAAACTTGCCTGTCACCGTCATCCAGGCTGTGAGAGCAAGTCCACAACTGTGTTGTAACCAAGAAGAGTCCTGGTCCCTGGTTCTACAGCCTCCGACCCTTAGGAAGCTGTGTCAGGGATAAAAGGCTGTGCTTCCTTTTAAACTTTGGCCCATCGTCCTTTGGTCATCGTGACACCATGTTTCTTCTTACCAGGGGAAGTTGCCCAGCAGGTCAGGGCTGTCCCTCGGCTGGAGGTCAGGCCAAAGAGCAGGTCACCGTCCTCCCCCCACCTGCTAGTGTCAGTTACCTTCACACACGTAGAAAGATCAGTGACTATGTGGGCAGAGGTCATGTTGCCTGACAGCTTCCACACTTACGGAAAACGTAAACTCCATCCCCAGAGAAACAGTTGCATCCCCAGAGACATGGCCTCTAGCTCCATCTGTCTCCTGAACACTGAAGCCCTAACACTGAGTTCTCTCTTAGTTGGCTGGGGCAGTCACATCTGGGCTGTGGTGCCAAAGAGGGCACAAACTAGGACTTATTTTTGCTGATCCCTATAGCATTTTTATTTTATTTTCATTTTTTAAATTCAAATTCAATTAGCCAACCTGTAACACATCACTAATTTCAGATGCAGTGTTCAGCAATCCGTCTGTTGCATGTAACACCCAGTGCTCATCACCACACATGCCCTCCTTAATGCCCATCCCCCAGTTACCCCATCCCCACACCCACCTCCCTTCTGTAACCCTAAGTTTGTTTCCTGGAGTCCAGAGTCGCTCATGGTTTGCCTCCCTCTCTGATTTCTTCCCATTCAGCTTTCCCTACTTTCCCCTATGGTCCTCTGCACGATTTCTTATGTTCCGCATATGAGTGAAACCATACGACAATTGTCTTTCTCTGCTTGACTTATTTCACTCAGCATAATCCCCTCCAGTTCCACCCATGTTGATGCAAATGTTGGGTGTTCATCCTTTCTGATGGCTGAGTGATATTCCACTGTATATATGGACCACTTCTTTCTCCATTCATTTCACCCAGCATTTTGCTGAAGCAAGGGTACCTTCAGTCGGAATGAACAAAGCTCCTCCGGTTTAAATGATGGACTGTTTCATAAGAGAAAGGGTGACCCCATGTGGCAGTTTTAAAACACGACCGTAAATTTTGCGGCATTTCTTGCATGGAGTTCCATGGGTACGCCCTCATCTTTAGTCTGGTGGGGTTGCGGTTGCTTTCACCAGTGACTACCGCAGAAGTGATGTTCTGTGACTTCTGAGGCTAGAGGCAAAGGGCTATAGAGCTTCTCCTTGCTTGTGGACGCACCTGCTCTTGGAGCCCGGAGCCTCCAGGTATGAAGTCCCACCACCGTACCATCTCCAAGCTGGAGAGACAGTGTGTACAGGATAAGGCCAGCAGTCCCTGCTGAGCCCCGATCTCCAGCAGCCTGTCACAAGGTGACAGACAAGGGACTGAAGCCATCTCAGACCCTCCCAACCAGTCCATCTGCCCCAGGAAGCAAAGGAATCACCCTGTGGAGACTTGCCCAAATTCCCGATCCACAAAATCATGGGACTTAATACAATGATTGTCATTGCAAGCCACTGTTTAGTGCAGTGACAGATTACAGAAACCCCCCGTATGGTCGTTTAGGTCCCCCAAAAAGCAGATGCCAAGACGTAATTAGACACACAGGAGATTTATTCCTGGGTGTCCTTCCTGTGCCTTGGAGGGAAGGGGGGGAGCCTTCAGACTGTGATGTGGTCTGGAGTCTGTGATGCCTACGTTCTATCACAGTTGTAAGACAGTCTCGCTCAGGCTGGTGGGGGGTCCCAAGCCTCTGAGAGGGGTCCTATGTGTCCAGAATACTTGATGGTCAACTGGAGTTTTGGACTTGCACGTCATCTGTGGTCCCTAGAAATTGTAGACTGGACCTCAGAAACTCAACACATTGCCAGTCCTTTTCTGTAGCACTTAACCTGGTGTGTTGTAATTATTTCTGGAATATCTGCTCTATTCATCAGACTTTGAGATTCTGGAAGGTACGTGCTATGTGCTTTTCACCTTTGCATGCTTCTTCTCTCCCCAAGTTCTTGACTCAATGAATGTTTGTTGAATGGTTAACTGAGAGTAATGATCAAATTATGTTTTGTGTGTAGTTATAGGAATAATCCTCCAACTGCATATGTGAGGGTTTATTCTGGACTCTTCTATTCCACTGGCCTCTGTATCTCTCTTTACACCATCACCATCTTATTTTTTTTTTAAGATTTTATGTATTTATTTGAGAGAGAGAGAGAGAGCACGAGCAGGGGGAGGAGCAGAGGGAGAGGCAGACTCCCCTCCGAGCAGGGAGCCCAGTGAGGACCCTGGGATCATGACGCGAGCCAAAGGTAGATGTTCCTGACTGAGCCAAGCCATCCACGCGCCCAGCACCATCTTGTTTTGATTCCTGTAGCTTTGTAGTAAGTTTTGAAATCAGGAAGTGTGAATTTTCCAGCTTTGTTCTTTTTCAGGATTGTTTTTGCTTTCCAGGGTCTCTTGAGATTACATAAGGATTTTAGCGTAAGTTTTTGACTTTTGCATTAAATCTGTAAATTACTTTGGGTAGTATTGACATTTTAACAATATTAAGTCCTCCAGTCCACAAACATGGGATTTTCCCACTAATTTATCTTCTTTGATTTCTTTCACCTCCTTCCTTAATTCCTAAGTATTTTATTATTTTTGATACAATTGGTAATGATGTTGTTTGCTTAATTTCCTTTTCAGACTGTTCATTGTTAGTGTACAGAAATGCAACTGATTTTTGCTTGTTGACTTTGTATACTGCTACTTTGTTGACTTTCTTAGTTCTAACACGTGTGTGTGTGTGTGCGTGTGTGTGTGCGTGTGTGTCTGTGATCTTTAGGGTTTTCTGTATACAAGAGCTTATCCTTGTGAACAGAGATGATTTTACTTCTTCCTTTTCATTTTGGATGTATTTTGTTTTTCTTATCTAATTGCTTTGCTTAGGACTTCCAGTATGATGTTCAGTAGAAGTGGCCAAAGCAGGCATCCTTGTTTTGTTCCTGATCTTAGAGGAAAAGATTTAAATCTTTTCACCACTGAGTATGATGTTTATTGTGGATCTTTCATATTTTTATAATGTCATGGGAGTTTCCTTCAATTCCTAGTGTTGCTGAGTGTTTTTACCATAAAAGGGTTTGAATTTTGTCCAATGTTTTTCTCTGTCAGTTGAGATGATTATGTGGTTTTCCCTTCCTTTTGTTAATGTGGTGCATCCCACTGATTGATTTTCAGCTCATTGCAACATCTTTGCATTCCAGGAATAAATCCTACTTGCAGGGTGTATAATCCTTTGACTATGCTGCTGAATTCGGCTTGCTAGTATTTTGTTGAGAATTTCTGCATCAATTTTATAAGAAATATTGGTCTGTAGTTTTCTTTTCTTGTAGTGTCTTTGTCTAGCTTTGGTATAAGGGTAATGTCAGTCCTGTAGAATGGGTAAGGGAGTGTTCCTTCCTGCTCAATTTTTTGGAAAAGTTTGAGAAGAATCAGTGTCAGTTCTCCTTTAAGTGTTTGGTGGAATTCACTGGTGAAGTTCAGTCCTGGCTTTCCTTTGTCAGAGGACTCTTGAATACTGATTTAGTCTCCTTACTAGTTATGGGTTTAGAAGAGGGTGTGACTGACGTCTGGGTTGGCTCTGGGCCAAGGAAAGGGAACCCAGGAAGGCCGGGTCAGGGGAGACACAGTGACGTCAGGTCCAGGGCAGGACTCAGCCGGAAGTGACTGTGGGAATGTAAACTCCTGGGAATTCACATGCCTTTTGTGGGAAGAACTGGACTTCCCAGACACTCAGAGTGAAAGCCTGGGCCAGGAGGAAAAGGGGAACTGGGGCGCCTTCGGGCTGTGCCCATGAAGAGCCCTCTCCTTGCCCGCTCGGGGACAGTGCAGGTGCAGCTGAAGACCCGAAATGATGTGGGGTTTTTGTTTGTTTTTTGGGTCTTTGATTTCGTCATATAGCGTGTCCTCTCTGACACAGAAACAGTACTTCCCGATAGAAATCCTTTTGCCATGGAGTAAAAACTTTATTTATATGTGTATTTAACATTTATTACCATGTACCAAGTGACTGCTTGAGGAAAGTCATCGATGAAGGAGACACTCGTGCCACAAGGAGCTTTCCCCAGGAGAGCGAGGCAGGTGAAAACCAGCTGCGACGCCGGGAAGAACCGGAAGTACCGACAGGGCGCTAAATGGAGCTCAGGGACCGTGTGCGTTAACTCTGGCTGGGGAGCAACCACACCGCACCCACCGAACGAATGTGGGTTCTTCCCTGTGTCCCTAATTCGCTGTTGAGTTACTTTTCTCTCCTGTTAAGAGAGAAAATAAGAACATCTGACAGAGAACACGTAAAACCATCCTAAAACGAGGAAAACAGAAGACATGTCGCGGTCAGTAGTATCTGTCACCCACCCAGCCCACTCTTCTGTGCCCGGAACAAGGTTCTGAAGACCACCCCGCCAGGGGCGAAGGGGGCAGTGCTGGATGGAGGGCGGACTGGGGCCAGAAGTCTCTGCAGCCCCTGTCTGCATCTATCAGCCGCACCACCTCAGGTCAGGCACCGCGCGTCCTCTGTCAACGCGACATCACCCGCGTGCGAGGTGAGGGTGACAGCGGCTCACTGGATTGTCGCAGTACGTGAGTGAAGGCCTGTGAAGTGCTGGGTCCGAGAAATGTGGGACGCACGGCAGCTGTGGTTTGTATTATTCTGGGAAGAGCATCCCTGAGTTTCATCACACTCTTTTGAATGTATATTTTCTGTTCATAGGACTTCTTGGATTAATGAACTCGCTAAATGTAAAACCTATGTAATTAAGTCTTCTTTCATTGTCCAGAAGTTACTTCTTTCCATTGACCGGGGCACCTCATTGTCTAATACTTAGGGATTCAACGCCTTGATCTGTCTGCTTCATGTGAATTCTAGTCAGTGCCTTTTGGTCCCTTTCTAATTTCCTTTGGGTCCTGGGACAGTGACACAGGCCACGGAGTATTCCACGAGGATGTACGTGAGGGAGGCGTGGTCTTCTGTTGGTGGTAACTTCATGGACAACTGTTGGAGTTTCGTGAACTTTTCGGCAACAGCAGCAATTTGAGTCACAACTTTAAGGTGCAGTTACGTGGTATTTTCCAGAATGTTCTCTGGAATGCTATTCTGTGAGGGCTCAGTCAGCGTTCCACAAAGAGGATTATAATCTAGGGGGAGCGGGGCTACCTCGAGTGGCGGGTGCGCTTACTATCCCGTGGGCCTCCAGTATGACAGCTACTCTTTCTTGACCTGGTTTTTCCACAGCTTCCTTTTCTGGGAATTGTATTGTAGGACTACTCAGTGTTCTGGGAACACAGTTTAGGAAATGCCATTGATGGTAAGTTCTAGGTTCGACTGATCATTTATATCCCTTTTATTCTAGGAGTGATCTTCTCCTGAGGACATCGCCCTGTCATCCGGAAGCACTTTCATGCTCGTCCAATCATTCAGGATCTTCGGCAGCTGGGAAGGAAGGTGCTGTGTTCCTGAGCCCATCCCCCCAGGGGACACTCTCTAAAGTGTCTGAACTGAGCAAGAAAGCACAGTGAGGGGCAGCTTGGGGAAAAAAATACCTCAGTCGTGTCATTTTCCTGATTTCACCGAATGATACCGTGTTACTAAAAACGTAAAATCAATATACTTGCCGTATAAAATAGCCTGGTGACGTTTTGAGGATCTAAGGTCTCAAATTTCTCTCCTCAATGGGCTTTTAGATGTAAGTTCCAGTGTTTTTCCAAGTGGATACCCATTTCCCAGCCTTTCCTGCTCCAGCACGCCCACCCACAGGAGACAGTGTGAAACCATAAATATTACCATAAAGTTTCCGGATTCCTTTGATATCATCTGGTGCAAGTTTGAAATTCTTGGGGTCTCCAACTCTGTAGGCTGGATACATCACGGCATTGGGATCAGACGAGTGACCCAGGCCCAAAGAATGGCCAAGTTCGTGGGTTGCAGTGATCAGGAAGTTAACTCCTACAACCAAGAGTGACACGCAGTAACTCCAAGGGCAGCTCTGTGAATAACGTCGTGCGTGACACGCAATAGAACGAGGAACTACAAGAACACACACCTCTTCAGAGCGTTTGCGGGCCACTGACTTGTGTCTGGGCCTCACGAGTGGAGGGCTGAGAAGGAGCATCAAAGGAGTGCTTTAATCTCCTCGCCCCTTCTGTTTTTGCAAAATGTGCTGTTTTTCTTACATAATCACGAGACAGCAGTCTTCTGGAGTGGAAAGCAACACTTCAGAGGTGCTGGGGACCCAGGCCTGACACCCGGCTCTGCTGCTTACCAGCTGGACTCTGTGGACGCATGAACTGACCTCCCGAGTCTCAGTTCCTCGTCTGTTAAACGGAGATAATCACTCCTACTGTGTAGGTTTGTCACACTACGGAGAGTTCCCCACTATCTGGAGAGTAATGGCTAGTCACTGACAGTGACCTCAAGCGTCAGGAGAGAGAACGTCGGCCTTGAGGAAGCCGAGACTAAAAGCAGGGTACCCTGGCGACGCTGGGTTTGGTTTCTGACCTACGGAATCATCTTCCCTCAGACCCACAGATGGGCTTCACCAGCAAGGCGGACGGCGCGAGCCTGGGAGTCGGCGGAGTGGCCAGGGCTCTGACGGTGGGTGGAGATCGGGGGCACTCGGTGAGGCCACCCGGAGGGGAAGGAAGGGGGTCGAGCAAGACACGCAGGGTGCGGAAGCGAGCCCGTGTCACCACCTCACAAAGGCTGGATGTTGACCCCCAGGCATCACTTTGGTGGTGACGTCCCACCACCCAACACTAGTGCCGACCTCCCTCTCAGGGACAGTGAGCAGCCACGGTACTTTATTCAATTAATTTATTGTCAGAATCATCTCCACTTGGTGTTGTTTACACCAGAGCTTTCCTCCATAGTTTTCTGGGGTGTTCGTAATCTCCCACTTTGTAAGGTGGTGAATACGATGGGCTGGCTTCCTTTTGAACAACAGAGAATGACCTCAGAATTGTGCACGAGGCTTAAATATCCTAATCTCTGCTCCTCCTTCTCCTCCAATAAAAAAAAAAACTTACTTTTGGGAAATAGAACTCTAATTTATGAAATTACGAAGATATCCCAACAGTGTGTAAAGCACTGTAAAAACACTCTATCATTTACTTCCAGCCACAATCCTAGGCGGTGGGAATTATAGTCCCACTTCATAGACGGAAACGGGCCCAGAGAAGTCGATAACCTGACCGAAGGCACGTGCCAAGTGGCTGGTTGAATCCAGTGTGGTTTGAGCCCGCAGCCTCCCCCTATCCTCTGTCTACACAGCATTGGCAGTTAATGCTGGGTCAGTAATTACCATTAACTGCAGCAACTGTACAGGGCGTTCAGAGCTCTAAACACTGCGTGCAGCCGAAGAGCGAGCGGGAACCATACCTGTCCTGCTGCCATCCGTCCAGTGCTCGTCCTCGTCGAAGTGCGCGTCTCCCCCTAGGCCCGGCCCCGGTGCAAAGGCATGAGCCAGGGTGTTTCCCGGTCCATCAAAAGGGTTGTAGTCCCCGTGAGCTGAAAGAAAAAGGGGGTTGTGCTACGTGAGTGAGTCGATCTCCTTGTACTTTACGTGGTTACAGAGGCTGCGGAGATCAGCCCGGCCACGTGGTGCTGGTCACAGGCCAGTTTTCTTTCACAAAACCACTGCTCCGCGCTGCTCACCGCCAGAGACGAGGGCTCACTGAATATGGCACTTTAAGTGCATCACATCCAACTTCCAGGGGCATCGAGGGGTTAAATCTGATCGCTGTACTTGGCCCAATGGTGGCAGGATGGAGAGGGAGGGCAAGATACTTGCACCTTTAACTAGAACTCCTCCTAAAAACCTGGCTTAGTCTTTGCGGGCAGAGTGGATGCTGTCTTGGAGAACCGGGCACAGTGTGTCACGGTGAACTACGTCCGTGCTTTTGTTTGCGATGCAGACATGCTGAATTTTGAATCAGTATCAGACTGCATCCGTTCGAATCCAACGGATTCAATCCATCTCTTGACAGACGTGGACTGCCCTCATCAGTGCTCTCGGGGACATGTTCTTTGGTGGTGTCAGGATTGTGGCCAAAGTTCAGATTTCAGCTAAATTCACACCCTTGGGCAGCTTAACATTAGAACAGACTGAAAAGAACAACATTTTTCTTTACATTTGCATCATAAAATGCTAGCCATTAATAGCAACCCCGTGTGTGGGTTCTGTCTCCTCAAATCCTGTAATTTGAATGCTCTCAGGTTCTCCTTTCTTACTCCAGTGAGGGTGTTGGCAACAGGCCGTCGGGGAGCCCACTTAGGGCCTTTGGAAGCGGTCACCCCTGTCTGGGTGATGTTAATTAGCCATATTTTAACCTGACCCATAAATATTCCTATATTCACATATATACATCTATCAGGATTCATGCTACAAAACGGGGTTGGCAAACTTTTTCTGTAAAGGATAAGATAATAAGTAATTTAGGATTTATGAACGTGGTGGTATCTGTCAGGAATACTAAACTCCCCACGGTACCCAAAGCAGTCATCGATAATGCATAAATGAAGGACCGTCACTGTGTTCTGATAAACATTTATCCGTAGAATGCTGAAACTGCCCACAAAACAAAAAACAAAACAAAACAAAACAAAACAAAACGAAGGATAGGAATCTCTTCACAAAAACAGATGGTGGGTCGGATTCGGCTCCTGGGCCATCACTTGCCGTCCCTGCTATAAAGAGAGGCTCTAAATTAATAAACTAGAAGCAGTGCAGTGACGTAGATGTTATGTATTACGTATGTATGTATTTTGTATGTATTACGTATGTCACGCATGTAGCAGATATCAAGATCATATCGTCACGCATGTAGCAGATATCAAGATCATAGACGGGAAGACTGTCAGTCCTGAGCAGAGGACACGCAGGAGCCGCCCGCAGCGACCTTCCTTACCTCCTCTTGCAAAGCTGATCATTATATCCGCCGTCCCCGCTAACACTCTCCTGAAGGACAGTGGGATCTCCTGGCTCCACATCGCCAAGGCCTTCGCCACGAGTTGATTCACTCGGACACGCGGCAGGTCTGGCGTGTACGATACGATCCTGGGAGCAAACGGGAAAACAGCATGTGGCCTTAGGAGGCGGGCTTGGCAGCGTTTGCCAGGGCGAGCCCAGGGGAACGCACCTGTAGGTGACCACGCTGGAAACCCACTTGGGCTGGGCTGGGAAGAGTGAGTACTCGGCCACGTCCGGGACGCCGCATCGGGGCTTCTGCATTATTTTGATCGTGGGGGGGTTCAGGACTCCGGTCACGGGCAGACGGAAGAATCTCTGCATCAGCTTGAGTCTGGCTTCGAAGCTGTCGGGCTCCCTTGTTTTGGGGTCAGACGGATAAAACCTCCTGAGGTAGTCCTGTTGGGAAGACAGGGATTGTGCTGTCGTCTCCGTTACTGTCCTGTCTTCTCTTTAGCTCGCAGAAGGCCGTGCCCCTCTGCCTCGGGGTCCTGCGGACTCACGTGGTGGTTTGAAGGTACTTACGCGGCCACCAAGGGAAACAAGTGTGCATTAACGAGGAGAAAATGTAATGTTGATAAGGACACTTCGTCATCCATTTCATGCGCCAAGGGGCCCCTTCATTTCCCTTTTATCCCATTTAATGTTTTTTTTAGAAGAGGATTTTTTAAAAAAGGTTTTATTTATTTATTTGAGAGAAAGAGAGAGCAGAAGCAGGGAGGAGCGGAGGGAGAGGGAGAAGCAGGCTCCCCGCTGAGCGGATCGCAGGACCCTGGGATTGACCTGAGCCGAAGGCAGATGTTTCACCGACCGAGACCCCAGGTGCCCCTCTCCCGGTAAATGTTTTGAGGAGGAACCCACTGCACACTTTATACAACACAGACTTGCTTGTCACAGCCAAGCGGGAAGGCACCCAGCGAATCCTCAGGGGCCGCAGCAGAGACCCTGCCCGGAGGTCCAAGTCGCCCCCCTCATCTGAGAGTCTCCAGAGGTCTGGGCCTTGCTGAGGTTACGGGGTCTGAAGATTTTAGTGCTGGGGGAGGATACTGTGACATTGTTTTGTTCTCCAGGTGCAGACGGTGAAGCCCACATGATGGAACGCAGGGCCCCGGGCCACATACCAGTGCAGCAGCGGGGCTGGCCCTGAGTCCCCTCGCTGCCCGTTCTGTGGGCTGCAGGACACAGCAGGTCTCCCAGGTGAACCCCACGTGCCACTGCATCCTTGTGACTTTCTCAAAGGACCCCAGTGTGTGGACGTGAGGAGGGCCGTCCAGCAGCCTCAACAGGAAACAGGAAAAAGTAAAGGACAGAGGAGCAGCCCCTTGTCCCAAGCACCTCCGAGCGGCAGGAGCTCACGTACACGTAGCTCCCTCGAAAACCTCAGGCCGCCCTGGATGCAGGTGCGGCATTGTCATTCCCATTTACATATGAAGAGTCGCGGCTCAGACTAAGCAACTCTCCAGCACAAGGTCACCCGAGAGGACCTGCATTTGACCTCAGGTTCTGTTTCCAAAGCCCATTTCATTAGAACAATGGAGAGGGCTGTAGGATGCACGATGGTTTTGTTGGACTGATTCAAACCCCTGCGCACACCCGTGCGGTCCAATCGTCTAATCCTCTAATCGCGGTGGGCGGGAAGGTTACCTGTCCCTGAACCTCTCAGGAATGCGTGCTTTGTGTCAGTGACCTTAGTCCTATTGGACTCTCTCTTCAAGGTCCCAGGGATGGTGTTTCCTTCAACACAACAAACACTATTCATCCATGACAATTAGGAATGAATCTGTTATTTTATTTTATTTTATTTTATTTTATTTTATTTTATTTTGACAGAGATAGAGACAGCCAGCGAGAGAGGGAACACAAGCAGGGGGAGTGGGAGAGGAAGAAGCAGGCTCATAGCAGAGGAGCCTGATGTGGGGCTCGATCCCATAATGCCGGGATCACGCCCTGAGCCGAAGGCAGACGCTTAACCGCTGTGCCACCCAGGCGCCCCTGAATCTGTTATTTTAAAACAAGTAAGTCATTTATCCTTTTCTGAGCTACAGGCTTTACAAAGCCACTCTTTTGGAAGAGATCTTTTTGCATTCTTGATGCGAACTTCCTGCCTTCTGTGAAACGCAGCTAGCGTCTCTCTGGCTTATTATCAACCTGCACGTGAAGGGAAGGGACTCGGGGCTCTTGCAAATGTACCCCTTTTGGAGAACCCATTAGATTGGACTTTAGGAAATTGCTGTTTTGCAGGTAAAAAAAAAACAGTCAAATATCAGTAATTTCATATGGTTCAATCTAACAGATTATTGGACTTTTGAAAGTCAAAATTAATGTGAAATAAAAGTAGGCTTTACTTAAAGCTTAAATTTTTGAACAATAGTTAGGAGTCAACAACCCATTATTTTACCAAACATTAATTATTTATACTTATTAGGTAGCTTATTAAGAAGTATATTGGAAAGACCATGGCTTTGGAACCAGAAAAACCTGTCCCTGACTCCTATCACTATCATTATCAAGTATGAGTCAGCACAACTTTGGCTCCTTCTTTTTCCCTGGGATGGCGCTAACGATTCGATGACATAAGGTATAGGAAGCACTTCATAGCCTGTGATGGTCGCATGCATAACAGTTAGCGTTGTCCTCACTTCCTCATTCAGGAAAAGAATCCTGTGAGCTGCGACACATGAACTTTCGTGTCCCCATTGGGCGAAGTCAGGAGTCCACACCTGCCCACCGTCCCCACCCCCACCGGGTGGTCAGGGCCCGCTGTAACCTCTACGTTGTTTTCTGAGGTCAAGCCTCTCCGTTACCAGGAGTCCCTACCTTAAGAGGCAACACTCAGCTCTTCATGAAAAGAATCTCAGGTCACAATAAATAATAACATCAACGACTTCAATTCATTGAGCCAGAACCCTGTTTCAACTCCTGTGTAAGTGCCCCACAGTGCGCGTACCCCCTCCAACTTCCAAGCCAGAATACTGAGCTAGAGAAACGTACCGACGTTCCCACACTGCCTGTGCAGTGAGGGCGGGAAGAGCTGCAGTGTGAACCGGCGTGGGCAGGCTCTAAAGCCGCTCTGCGTTTTGGTTTGTTTTTTAAAAAAGAGAGACGGAGTGTGCACGTGTGTGAGCAAGAAAGGGAGAGAATCTCCAGCAGACTCCCCACTGAGCACAGAGCCCAGGGCGGGACTTGATCTCACGACCCTGAGATCACGACCAAAGCCGAAACCAAGAGTCGGTCACTCAACTGACGGGGCCACCCAGTCAGCCTGCTCTTGATAGCCACTTGATTAAAACATATACATCACCAGAAAAACCACCCAAATTGAAAAACACACTTCCTCATGCTGCTGGTGAGCTGGGGAGCCCCCCCCCCGGGGAGTGGGCCAGGGACGTACCTGAGCCTGTTTCCACTGTGGCTCGCTCGTGCCCCCTGCCTCCCGGGGCAGCGGCAGGGCCAGCCCGCTGGGCAGCAGACACAGAGCGCACAGCACGGCCAGCCGCATAGCTGCTGTCCCCCGACGGTTCTTCTCTGACCGATGGCCGGTCTGCTGGGCTCTGCCAGAGGCTGGAGGTATTTATACAACTTCTCAGGCCTGCATGTGGAAATAGGTGACTCATTTGAGTGTTTTCTTTCTTTTTAGTGTCTACAGCACGTTGGAAGCGTGTGTTGTTTTTCATTAATGGCCACAAGGAAGTTTTATGTCCTTATTGGCAGGAAGCACACCATGTATTTGCCTTTCAAGGGATTTTTTTTTTTTATGCCTTGTCTGCTGTATAAATTTAACTCATTTTATCTGCCAGAATCAAATTGCTACTCAGACATGTCTTCACAATTTTAAATTTTGGGGAGGATCATTCGGGACATGTACATGCATCTTAAGAGATTTTTTTTAAAAATTTGAAATGCATGAAAAAATGCATAAAACATACACATAATCAAATAATTATGAAGCAAACATTCTGTAACAATCTCCAAAGTCCAGATTTGAGTCCAACTTCTTTACTTTTATCAAAGGTCTGAAGTTAAAACCAAAATTCACTTATTCTCCCTCTGTCACCGCAGTTGGTATCAGTCCCGACTCCCAGTCCAGAACTGCCTCTCCGCTGTGTCATCATATTACGCGTTTCCCGCGAGAGTCCCACAGCTTTGAACGGTGCTACATCACGGGAAACATGCCAGATTTGCTGGAGCTGAAAAATTTACTTATTCAAATATCTCCTAAATCATCTGGAGATTGGGTGCTGTGACTTAGCAGAAGTAAACTTTCCAGACCAATAAATTAAATTTGCTCTCTTTACATAGATGTCATCACTCATATCATTGCAGTTCAGCCACAGGCGGGAAACCTCCTGCCTTTAGTCAGTATGTGGATTGGAACAGGAGCACAACGCATGTTTACAGAATAAATGCTTATAGATTTGGACCAGTTAATATGGGTATATGAGGTTTTCCATGATCTTTGCATTGACTTAAAGTTCAAAGGCATTCTCTAGATATTATATTTTCTATTTCTGTTAATTTTAGTCATTCAAAGAGCATTAGATATTACAAATATTTTAAATAAATTTGAGTAACTCCCTTGAACAGTCACTTCTGGATAGCAAGAAAGAAATCTTTTCTTGTCTTGTTTCTCTGAATTATAATCAGTGAAAAATGAACAAACGGGATCAAACCCCAGTCCTGCTTATAGAAGCCTATGCTCTAGGGTTAGGGTACAGGGACCCCCTGCACAGTGGGACAATTGCTAGTAGTATGCAATGCTACCAAGGACAGGGAACAGCTAATCTTCCCGTGGGAACTGAGGAATGATCGATGGAGGAGGTGGCATTTTAGCTGGATTTGAGAGGGTAACTCGGTGTTCCCCTGGGTGTGCATTAAAGATAGAACTCGCAGGAAGGAAAGAAGACATGATGAAGGGCGAGCCGTTGGTGTTGCTGGGAGGTGAATGACTGCGAAAGGAGTTAGGGTTCAGGTTGTGAAGAGCCAGTCTTGTTTGCTAGGGGCTCTTGACTTTATCCTAAACAGTGTCAAGGACCGTTTCGAAGGAAGAGAGTAGCATTATCGGATTTGTCACGATGTAAGCAAATGGTGGTGGTTGTTCTGAAGTTGCAGGTACGAGGGATGACACTAGGGAGGGAGACAGAACAAGAGCAAGTTATTGACAAAAGATGAGGCCTTGAACCAAGACCTGCTGCGGGGATGGGAAAGAGGAAGGCAATTCACCATCTGGATGGAAGGAAGGACTGGCGAAGACAAAACCAGACAAAAGCTCAGGAGCTGAGTGGTGGCAGGATCGAGGAAGAGAGAATGAAAGATTAATCAACCTCGTGGATGGTAGCACTGCTATTACAGAGATGAGGCTTTTGGGAAAAGGAACAATAAGTAAATTTTTCAAGGTAAACAGGGACTTGGTTGTGGTTAATCACTGACATCAATTTTGGGTATGGAGTTTAGGTATTCTCAGCTGCAAACTCAGATCTGGAGCTCATGGGGGGGGTGACCTGGTCTGCAGGTAGAGGTCGTGAGCGACTTAGTTCAAAAGAAGGAAAATCATGCTTTTTCATTGTAGTAAAATATGCATACTATGACATTAACCATTTTCTCCATTTTAAGTGTGCAGTTCGGTTGCATAAAATACATGCATGATATTGAACGACCATCACCAATACTTATTTCCAGAACTTTTTTATCATCCCAAACAGAAACTCTATACCCGTTATACGATAACTCTTTCCCTCCCATCTTCCTGGCCCTTGGTAATCTCAATTCTACATCCTGTCTCGATGAATATGATTATTCTGAGCATATGGGTGTATTCATATCAGAGTTGTCCTTTGCTGTATGGATTATTTCATTGAGCAAGATATCCCCAAGGTTCATCCATGGTGTAGCAGGTATCAGAATTTCCTTCCTTTTTTATGGCCAAATAATATTCCATCATATGAATGTATTACATTTTATTTATCCATTTAACTGTAAAAATCTTGGGTGGTTTTCATGGTTTGGCTATTGTGAACAATTGTGCAATGGTCCTCAGTGTACAAATATCTGTTTGAGTCCCTGTTTTCTTTTTCTTTCTTTCTTTTTCTTTCTCCTTTTCTTTCCTTTTCTTTCTTCTTTCTTCCTTTCTTTCTTCTTTTCTTGATTTTATTTATTTATTTGACAGAGAGAGAGACAGCCAGCGAGAGAGGGAACACAGGCAGGGGGAGTGGGAGAGGGAGAAGCAGGCTTCCTGCCGAGAGGGAGCCTGATGCGGGGCTCGATCCCAGGACTCTGGGATCACATCCTGAGCCAAAGGCAGATGCTTAATGGCTGAGCCACCCAGGCGCCCCTGAGTCCCTGTCTTCCATCAGTTTGTACATGTACCTGTGAGTAGAATTGCTGGCCATATAATATTTCTATTATAAATAGATTACATTCTTGAGGAACCACCACATGGTTTTCTATAGAGACAGCATTGTTTTACATTCTTGCCAGCAACATAGAAGGATTTCAGTTTCTCCACAACCTCATCAACATTTATTTCCCGTGTTCAGAAACTTTCCTTTATTATAACCATGAAGCGGCATCTCACTGTGGTTTTGATGTGTATCTCTAATGACCAGTGAACGATGCTGAGCATCTTTTATGTGCTTGTCCATTTGTAAACCTTCTTTAGAGGAATATCGACTCAAGCTTTTTGACTGTATTTTTAATCGGGTTGTCTTTCTATTGTTGAATTGTAGGAGTTCTTCATATATTGTGGATGCTAAACTCTTATCAGCTATATGATTTGCAAATATTATCTCCCTCTCTGTAGGTTGCCTTTTCACATTCTTGATAATGTCCTTTGATGCACAAAAGTTTCTTTTTTTTTAAAGATCTCATTTATTTATTTGACAGAGAGAGACACAGTGAGAGAGGGAACACAAGCAGGGGCAGTGGGAGAGGAAGAAGCAGGATTCCCGCTGAGCAGGGAGCCTGATATGGGGCTCGATCCCAGGATCCCTAGGTGGTGACCTGAGCTGAAGGCAGATGCTTAATGACTGAGCCACCTAGGCACCCCCCAAAGTTTCTAATTTTGATAAAGTCCAATTTATCTGTTTTTTCTTTGGTTGCTTGTGCTTCCAATGTTGGATCTAAAAACCCACTGCCAAGTCCAAAGTCATGAAGATATCTGCCTATGTTTTAAGAGTTTTATGGTTTTAGCTCTTCTATGTAGGTCATTGATCCACATACTTTATTATTTTTTTAATTTTTATTTTAATTACAGTTAGTTAAAATACATATAACTAACATTATTCTCAGGTGTACAATATAGCAGTTCAGCACTTCCATACATCACCTGTGCTCATCATGACAGGTGCCCTCCTTCATCCCCATCACCTGTTCCCCCATTCCCCCACCCACCTCCTTTCTGGTGACCACCAGTGTGTTCTCTGTAGTGAAGGGTCTTGTTTCTTGGTTTGCCTCTCTCTCTATTTTTTTCCCTGTTATGATTGTTTGTTTCTTAAATTCCACATATGAGTGAAATCGTATGGTATTTATCTTTCTCTGGCTGACTTATTTTGCTTAGCATAATACCCTCTAGCTCCATCCACATTGTTGCAAATGGCAAGATTTCATTCTTTTTTATTCCAGTGTGTGTGTGTGTTTGTGTGTGTGTGTATACACCGCTTCTTCTTTATACATTCATCAATCCATGGATGCTGGGGCTGCTTCCATATCTTGGTTATTGTAGATAACGCTGCTGTAAACATCAGGGTGCACGTATCCCTTTGAATTAGCGTTTTTGTATTCTTTGGGTCAAATACCCAGTAGTGCGTTTGCTGGGTCATAGGGTGGCTCTATTTTTAACATCTTGGGGAATCTCCATACTGTTTTCCACAGTGGCTGCACCAGCTTGCATTCCCACCAACAGGGTAAGACATTCCCTTTCTGCACATCCTCACCAACACCTGTTTTTTCCTGTGTTGTTGATTTCAGCCATTCTGACAGCTGTGTACGTGATTTTTGACAGCTTTCCTCTTCATGCCTTTGCTTCCCCCCTGCTGCAGTGTGATTTTCTGCTTTGATGTTCTGAGCAGACAGACTTGTTGTCATATTGAAGGAGGGTGATCTGTCCTGGTCAGCCTCCTTGCATCATAGCGACCAAGTCCCTAACCCCTCTGTGTTTCAGATTTCTTATCTGGAAAACAGGGAGGGTACCTTTCTCTTTTGGTTGTAGAGGGGACTGATGAAGTGATTAAGTGTGTAAGCACGGTAAGACTCTTATACATGCTGGCTAAGATTGCTGTTGCTGTCATCACACACCGGAAGTTTTTATGTGCTGTGACCTCTATGAACCCAGCGTGATCATCAGACAATTAGGTATACAAGAAAAATAGGAAGTTCAAGCGGTTTTGTTCCAAAAACTTTACTGATGCTGATAATGCCAATGTTTCCTGAGACAGAGGGAACGATTTTAAATATTACAATGTGGAGTGTTGTGTAATCAATTAAAAAAATCATATCATAGGTGCTATTGACTTTTTAAATAAGAAAAGCATTTGTGGGTGCACCTTGGTGCCTCAGTCAATGAAGCATCTGCCTTCGGCTCAGGTCATGATCCCAGGGTCCTAGGATCGAGTCTCACATCGGGCTCCCTGCTCAGCGGGAGTCTGCTTCTTGTGCTGCCCCTCCCCCTGCTGGTGCTCTCTCTCACTGTCTCTGTGTCAAATAAATAAATAAAATCTTTAAAAAAAAGGATTCATGGTATTTATCAATAAAACCTTTGGGTGCACAGTATGAACAACAAAACACATCCAGGAGAAAAAGTCACAAAGATGAAGACAGAGTAAATCAGATGTTAGCACAAATGACACAGTTTACTTTTAAATGCACGGAAACATTTCGCGTTCAGGAGAAGATGGGCTCCTGCAGAGCGAAGGGTGGCGGTGGGGCACCTTAGTGGACGCAGCTGAGGACGCGCGGCCCTCCCACCACGTCCATGACCAGCGACCACACAAGGTGGCATCCAGGCCTGTTCTGAGCTGCTGCAGGAGCGCTGCCTCTCGGTGAGGTCACCACACCCTGAAGCCAAGCATCAGCACACGGAAGGTTCTAGAATTGGGAAAGGGGAGGAGGAAGGAGCACAGCAAGGGCAGGGAAGTGAGGAGAGAGCGGCAGACAGGGCGTTCTGAGGGACTATGCCTCTGCTTGGCTCCTATTCTGTGTCCTTCCTGCCTCTTCCACCACGGAAGGGAGAGGACAGAAGCGACACGTTTCTCTTCCTGTCCCCCTTCCTTTCCCCTGATCGTAGCCTGCTGGGGTCCGGACCTTGCGTAGCCAAGCCCACCTCCCCTGCTTGCACAAGGGAGGACAGTGCAGCTTTCCAATGGAGCTAGGCATCTTCCCCTCAGTGCCAGTTTTTATACGTTACAGCTCGGAAAAAAAGGGAGTGATGGCGCCGTCCCAGCCCAGCCCCGTGCGTGGAAGGACGTCATTGTGCATGCTTGACCTCCTCCGAGGGACACAAGCTGGAGGTCTGCACAGATTGAAGGGTAGCGGGTAATAGGAGGGGGTCACCGCGCAGCACGGGACTGCGGATAATGTGAAATTCCGTGCTAAGTGTCCCCGTTCTTACAAAAAAGCCTCGCCAATTACGTCTTCTGCTCCCTGCCCTGCTCTCTCTACTGGCTTCCAACCCTACACTGTGGTTTTGTTCTATTTTATTTTATTTTTAAGATTAGGGGCCTCTTAGTAATCTCCAGATTGTCTTACAATCCAAGCTCTCTGAGCCTCCCTTTCCAATCCTAAGTCGCTCACCAGGGTATCTTTCTGGGCCAAGACAGTCGCTTCTGCCGAGGAGCTCAGCCCCTCAGCCACATCACACAGCATGAACCCCACTTAGAGTAAACGAAAGAGAAGCAAGTAAGGGGTCTCAGGTTGTACCTGTAACTGCAGCAGGCTTCCTCTGAATGTCCCGTCAGGGGACAGTTCTGGCTTTCAGCCAGTTCCTCCGGGAATATTTGCCCTACTCTGGCCCCTCTTCTCTGTTTAGACTGATGTTGAAAATGAGATATTGCGTTGTTCTGTGTCTCTACCTTTAAGGGGCTTGAAACGCTGAAATCAGCAAGGGATTTGAAGACAGCCAAGCATCTTGGGACGTGGGCTGAGCCCCGAGCGAGGAGGGACGGCCGCACCGGGCCTCTGACCACTCCCCGCTGCCGGCTCTGTCCCCTAGGGCAGCGCCTGGTGTCCGCCTGGACCGCACCCCGAGGGTGGCGTCTTCCCTCCGCTTTGTCATGTGGTCCTGGCTCTGGGCATTTGCTGGTTTAAATCCCGATTAGAGGCGCTCCCACGCTCCCACGCTCGCCGGGGGCTCCAGCTCTTCTCTGAGCCCCGTTCCCTCCAGCGGACGCCCCCCACCCCCTGTCAGTCTCCCGGAGGCTCCTTCTTCCTTCCCTAACCTCTCAGTTTACGTTGGCCCGCAGGTGGCTTGCACTTTAATCCTGCGTCTCTGAGGACAGTCGTGACTGTTTCAAGAAACCACAGAGGTGAGCGGAGTAAGGGTCGCTGGCAAGGGACGGAGCCCTGTCTGCCTCTGCACCCTTCACTTGTCCCCGCGTGGTTTCTGCTCCCTTCCCACCTGAAGAGAGTTTTAGAACTAGCTCCTTAGTGCCTACACCTGTCTTTCCCAAACCTCTCTACTCAGGTGCCCTTGGGGCTTCTCAGGGTACGGTCCAGGGCAGCTCACCATAGCCACGGAGATTTCTTTGATGCTTTATGTTTCGTTGTATACCCGATTATTTGGTTACACACTGCCAAGCCTCCAGGGTCTACCGTCAGACCTACCAACTTCTCCAGCAGCATTTCCCAAGAAGAGAAAATGCAGGGCATGAGCAGAAGTTACATAGAAACACACTGTGGCAAAATAACTTTGGGAAAGAATATATTAAAACAAGTTCACAGTTTTGCTTCTTGCAGGATTTCATAGAGCCTCCAACATGCAAATCTGTGTTCTGAATTTAGGATTTTACTTTTTTTTTTTTTTTTTTTGCATTTCCAAACTTATTTGACCAAGGATTTCTTTCTAATTAAGCATATCTAAGATGCAGGGTTCTGGTGAAGACCGTGTGGGGAGGGATGAAGGTCTCGTGCTGACCAGGGCTACTTACCGTCTCCGGTTTTCACGAGGGTCCTCCCCCCACCGTGGGGTGCAGGGCCAATCATCCCCATTTTCTTGGCCAGCAGATTTTTGTCATTTTTCCTTTTTTCTTGCCACCTGAAGTCATTAAATCTTCTCAAAAATTTCCTCAGCATTTTGCTGTTTTGCTTCCTTCTTTCGGATGGTATCTCAGTATATCGTTATGCTGATGCGCCATCAGTGTGTTGAGCCGGCGGGGAGGTGGGGTCACATCTAGAAAGACAGCAGAGTCCAAAGTTGCTGCATCATTGCCCCATTCTGTAGTCTGAACCACCCCTTTGCCAGGAATCACCTGCTCTCACTGAACACAGCTTTCCATGATTTGTTTTAAAAAGGAGCATCACACAGACTAGCTGAATATTGGTGAGGGCAAGGGATAATGGGGAGGCGACTTTTCCTAAAACCAGTTAGGAATAATTCCTAAATTGTTTCGATAACCTTCCTTTGTAGATATATTTTTTAATTCATCATAGCCACTCTCTCATTTGTGTATGAGACTCCACTTGGGAGAGAAGGCCTTTCCTGATCCCATCTTTGAGCTGGATGGATTCAGCACCACTAAGAAGCATATATCTATGGGGTGCCTGGCTGGCTCAGTCAGTGGAACATGCGAACTCTTGGTCTTGGGGTTGTGGGTTCAAGCCCCACGTTGGGTGTAGAGATGACTTAAAAATAAAATCTTTTTTAAAAAGGTATATCCCCAGATTTTTTCTGAAATTTAAAAAAAAATTTAAAGGTTTTTAAAATTTATTTATTTGAGAGAGAGAGAGCATGAGTAGGGGGTGGTGGTGGTGGAAAGGCAGAAGGAGAGGGAGAAGCAGACTCCTCGCTGAGCAGGGAACCCAATGGGGGCCTCGATCCCAGGACCCTGGGATCATGACCTGAGCCAAAGGCAGACACTTAAACAACTGAGCCACCCAGGTGCCCTTATATCCTCAGATTTATTTATTCATGCAACAAAAACGTTAATTTATCCATTATATGTGCTTGGTTCTAGGGATAAAGGAGTGAACAGATATTCTCTGACCTCAAACATCTTGTGGGGAGCAGAATGGGACCCTCTTACATATGAAAGTGTAGGTGTCTAACAGTAGGGTACAACAGGGACTTTGTTGCTGCGTCTGGAGGACTCTTCCGGTCTGTATGGAATTTGATCACTCGGAGGCAACTGACACCCTAGACTCCTGCTTTCTCTCCTACCGTACTCCCCGTTTTCATATCCACACCGCCTCCTTGGTCCGTCTCCTAACTCCTGGCAATCCTCAAGGTTCTGTCCGCTTCCGTCTCATGGTATGAATGCTCCTTGGGTGACCTCATGTATTCCAGAGTTTCATTTACTGTCCATTCCATGATCATTTCCAGGCTTATCCAGTGCTGAAGTCCTGTCCTTGAATTCTGGCTCATTCCTATCAGCTGTGTGACCGCAGACTTGTATGGACGTCTCTGAACCTCATTGTCTTGGGGGATAATCATATCTCATCACTCAGTTGCTGTTGGGATAAGGACATGTTTGCAAAGCACTGACCTCATTCCCTGGCCTAAATTTGGTCTAAATCTGTCCCCTTTAAATTTGTATTTCCTCTTGCCTTCTAGAAATGTCCACCGGAACTACACGTCCTAAACAGAAGTTGTGATCTTTCTCACCAGTTTCCCTCTCCTCTGTGTTTCTTATTTCAGTGAATGTTACCACAGTAACACTTCGCTCCTGTGGCTCTGTAGGCATAGTGTAGACTGTGGCTCCCAGATGCAGGGGGAGCAGCTCAGCCAGGGGCATCCCAGGACCACGGATGCAGAGAGCAGGCTCCTGGCTGTGGAAAGAGTGGTTTCTCTGGCCAGTTTATGGTGTTGTTCTGGGAGTCCTTCTCGGAGGCCTGGCCTTTCTGTGTTTTTTGTTAACAGGTAATTCCCTCTATTTCCTCTCTTCTAAAACTAGCAAAGGCAAACCCTGTCATTCTCAACTGAACCCTGACTGATGGACTACTATGTGGGATTAGTTTGAGCAGTGAATGAAATAATACACACGCAACACTTAAAACCATGCTTGACACATAAGAGCTCAACAATTGGTCTTTGAATTAATTGTAAATTCCAATCATTGATATCGTTGAAACTGACTGCTCTAGTTTTTTCTGCTTCCCTTAGGAAGTGCTGTATATTTTTGTACTTTATAATATAATCATAATAGTCAACATTCGTGGGGCGCCTGGGTGGCACAGCGGTTAAGCGTCTGCCTTCAGCTCAGGGCGTGATCCCGGCGTTATGGGATCGAGCCCCACGTCAGGCTCCTCAGCTATGAGCCTGCTTCTTCCTCTCCCACTCTCCCTGCTTGTGTTCCCTCTCTCGCTGGCTGTCTCTATCTCTGTCTAATAAATAAATTAAAAAAAAAATCTTTAAAAAAAAAAATAGTCAACATTCGTGTAAAGCTCACCAGTAGTCAGCTCTGTGCTGTTTTGCTATCATTAAACCCTCGAAACAGCTCTGTGGTGGGCAGAGGGGAGTCACCGAGGGGCAGACTCCCAATACCGTAGCCAGCATCACGGAGCTAGTCCGTGGGAGGCCCAGGCAGTCTGTCCTCCCAGTCACTGTGTCACACTGTCCCTATCACAGGAGGAAACACTGTTTCATAAAGCATTTCCAGGTTGTTCCCTGTCTCAATAGGACCATAAGGTCCTCGAGAGAACGGGGGTGTCTTTTTTCCCTGTGTGTTCCACGTTGCAGGCCCTCCAAATATTTTGTTCTTTTGATATTTGTCTTAAAAAAAAGCTTTTTAGTTCAAAGTAATTTTACATTACAGAAAGAGTCCAAAGATAGAACAGAGGTTCCCCGAAGATGCTGTAGCCAGCCGAATGTTAACATTTTACCTAACCCTGATTCATTTATCAAGACAAAATTACCACGGGCATATCACTATTAACTAATCTATAGGCTTGAATTGGATTCCACGAGTTTTTGTATTAATGTCCTTCTCTTTCTGGGTCCAGCCCTGTATGCCAAATTGCATTTAGCCTCTCTCTCTCTCTTTTAAATCAGCAAATGGGCAAGAGAGGGGTGCTAACTATACGAGCCAATGGGATAATGACATCAAATGTCTCCGTGACTGTGTTCATAAGGCCTTGTCATCTAACGAAATGTTCTCAGTTTGTAGCTCCCAGGTTCTCCCTGGTGTTCAGTGAGCCCCGTGTAGTTTTCTGTTTCCTAAATTAGGGCAGAATGACACACAAAATTCAACATTTAAAAAGAAGAGATTTTTTTTATAGCATTTGAATAAGGATATAATTCAAATTGAGTGTATAATTCTTGTAGTTACTTTGAGCTCTGTTCCCCTTAACAGCTTTGTTATTTAAATACCTACTATTTGTTGAATGTCGTTTGACCCATGATTTTGCTGCTAATCATCACGGCAGAGCCGACAGATAATTTTAGTGTGAGGTTCTTAGTTTTCCGTCTGCTTGGTGGTTTTTCCTTCTGTGAACCGTGCCTCTCCTGCTTACCGGGTCCTTCCTGGGCTTTCACAGGCCTCCTCCCCAGGGCCGGGCTACAGCGAGGAGTCCAGGAGTGGGCAGGTGACCCTGGAAGTAGGCGTGAGGAGGCTTTTCTGGGCTTGAGGTACCACTGTTGAGAGAGGGGCTTGTGTTCTGGAGCGCGAACTGTAAGAACCTGTTGGCTTGCGGCTAACGGTGGTCTTGCCACCCCACGGAGAACCCTTGTCTGAGAATAAAACTCAGCACAAGGTTTCGCATTTGCAGTCATGTCCCTTGGTTCCTTAGGTCCTTAGAAGCAGGCTTCTCACCGCTTGATTTCCCAGCAAGCCGACAAAACCCCTGTATTGGTTGGGTGGTTGGTTTTTGACTGTGCTGTTGGACTGGTTTTCTGGGGCTCTCAACCAAATCATTGAGGAAGCTGTTCTTTGAGCTTCAGAGGTCCACAGCCCTGGCTGGTAGAGCTGGGCTTGGAGCAGGCCTGCTGTCTGTCAGCGTCCCGTGTGGCCTTCACCCGTTCAGGCCCATACGCAGTCGATCCGTCTGCGGACACGCGTGGCACGTTTGCTCCACGCCCGTCCCGGTGCTAGGCCGTGGGCTGTAAGTCACATGACGGATTTCTAATACGAGGTTTTGTGTCTCTGCGATCATCACGGTTACGAATACTGCATAGGTAATAACATGGTTCACCGACTGAATTGCTGTCTGGTCTGAGTCCCTTTCCATCCCGATCCCAGTGTGGTTACCAAAAGCTCCCTAATCCTGTGTGGGCACTCTCACCAGGGTCGACACAGCGACTTTCCAAGCCCATGGCCACCACCCTACTTAGGGCCCTTGGTATCCCTCACTGGGTGTTTGGGTGAGTTTTTTACTCACTCATTTATTTACCAACTATTCAAAAGCATGTGGTGTGTGGTCTGGCCCGGGGGTAAGGCTAGGGAACCCATGAAGAGGGACCCCTGGCACCTGCCCTCAAGAAGTGGACCGTTGGTGGAAATAGACACACAAAATTAGAACGTCACGTGGTCTGTGCGATGATAAAGTGTGTGCTGAGCTACTGAGGAGTGGAGACGAGGAGCAGTTAGCCCAGCCGGGTGCTGCTGGCTGAGGCCGAGGGCCATGAAAGCAGATTCATACCTTCAACATCGCATCCAATTGACGTGTCACAGGTGACTCGTTGGTCCCCTCGAGGAATGGTCCTGTCCTGGGGGCTCAATTCCCTGTTCAATACTGACAAGTCAGACCCGCTGCAGAGTACTTAGACGGACGGGAGCTGGGCTCATGGACAGGCCCCATGCCCATTACCGGGCCCTGGTGCTCATGGGCCCGTCATGTTTCCAGGCAGAGGCTGGCTGACCTCCACAGGCTGTGTCATCCTATCCACACAAGTGTTCACCACTTCCTCCTCAGTGCAAGGTCCCCATGTGGGCGCTCAGGTGTGACGCAAAGATCCCACATCGTGTGCTCACCTGGGCACGGTCATTCAGGGGAACTTTCCCAGCCTCCCTGTCTCTGATCGTATCATCTCTCTGTCTTGCTCCTTCCAGACCCTGATGACCTAGTCCAGTGACTCGTCGGAGCCCAGAGCTTTATGTCTATTCTTGCTTTCACTCTCTCCCCTTCCACGCGGAGGACATGACTCCCTATCAGCCTCGACATCAACACCAAATGTACTCAGCGCTCTGCTTACTGGAAGTGCTGTATCTCACGACCGTCTTTCAAAGTCGTCCCCGTGCGGGGTGACAGTCGGCAATCCAGGCACCAATGTTTTCCTCCCCTTCAGTTCGGGGAGGAGCTCAGAGTGTGCTCCTGAAGTCCGTCACTTTGCCGTCAGGATTATTCTGAGCCGGAGGCAACTGAGAGGAAGAGGAGGCAAGGAAAGTTCTCCGCCGTCTCCCGCATTGCCTAGAAGCAGGAACCTCCCGCCCCTTCCCTCTCTACCAGGGAGGACAGAAGGTCCACCCAGGACACATCTAGACCCTTACCCGCGTACCGGGGCCCCAGCTGGAAAGCCCGGGAGGATAGAGGAAGTTCTCTTTCCTCCCCTGCAGCACTCACAGAGAACCCCACAGGGTTATAAGTACGGGCTGGGGAAGAGGCACTGGCGGACACTGAGGCTCTGCCCACCTGTTCATGGAACTCATGCTCTCTGGACCGCGTGGGGCCATCACATGCGTGTTTCCCGTGAACAGGTGTCTTGCTCCACAATCCCAGGGGTGTGCACTGATACTTTTGGGAGGCTGTTAGGCCTTACAGGCGTGAATCTGTAATAAAATTATCCCTCTGTTTAAATCTGACCAGGCCACTGGACCCAATATACGGTGAACAGAACCACATGGCAGGAAAGATAACTGGTTGTCCTGCTACCATTAATTAACTAATTCATCTTTCCCACTGAATTAAACCATCATCTTTATCCTACGTTAAATACACTTTATACACTGTCACAGAAATATCTCCAAATATGCAAAGACGTGTGGGTAAGTTAAAGCAAGTGGGAGCAATATGGTTAGTATTTACATACATTTCAGTTACAGAAATAAATATACTTTTAAAGGTAACACAAGTGTGTAATAGTGGTTTCTTTTGGGGAGGGGAGGGCAGTGGAATACAGATAGAGGGAATTTTTTGTTTTTAACCTCAAACAATTACTAAACGCTAACATCTCTTGCACGTTTCAGACCCTGTTCAGCAGCTTTGCCTGTTTTCTTTCCTGACTCACGACAAGCCCGTGAGGGAGTTAGGAACGTAGCATCTCGCAAACGACGTTCTTCCCGAGTTCAAACTGTGTACATCAGCTTACAGACAGACTAGCTGTGTGACTGTAACCTGAAAACCAGTTCCTTCAATCCTCACCTGCAAAATGTAGATAGAAGTGGTCCCTAGGGAATGGAGCTGTTGTGAGGGCCACATGGGACGCCCAGCAGGTCTCCCTTAACCGCGTCTTGGCTCTCGGGACTCCCAGTGACCCGAAGCAGGTGGTCCTCCTCCTGCCACTGGGGCTGGGGGTCTGCAGGTGCCGGATTCGGCACGCTGATACCGTTGTTCTGTTTTATTATTAGTTACTGCTGTTGGTCTCCTCCTGAGACTAATTTACAGATTACACTTTATCATAGGCGTGTACGTGTGGGAGGAAACACCCCGTCTGTAGGACTGGGTACTGCCCGTGGTCTCAGGCATGCACTGGGGTCTGGGGCTCTCTCCCTGCGGGTGAGGGGTACTTGCACGTGTCGATTACAGCCCCCACGGGTGGCCAGCCCTCCCGAAACCGCTGTCACTGGTAGGGTCATCATCGTCTCCACTTCACGCACGACGAAAGTGAGGCGCGAAGGTTTTAAGTGACTCGCGAGTAAGTGGTAGAGCCAAGTTTTTTTTTTTTTTTAAGATTTTATTTATTTATTCGACAGAGATAGAGACAGCCAGCGAGAGAGGGAACACAAGCAGGGGGAGTGGGAGAGGAAGAAGCAGGCTCACAGCGGAGGAGCCTGATGTGGGGATCGATCCCATAACGCCGGGATCACGCCCTGAGCCGAAGGCAGACGCTTAACCGCTGTGCCACCCAGGCGCCCCAAGTAGAGCCAAGTTTTTGACCCAGTCTGACGCCAAAACCAACGCTCTTCATTTTTCATCCAACCGCCTTCTCAATTCTCCTGCATCTTTGAGGATTTGGGAAGCAGGCTTATGAACGAATGCAGGCTATTCACATATCTTGGAGAAATTTAAAACTGTCATAAGAAATGTGAATGGAAAATAAGTAATTTTCTACAAGATAGAGATTTCTTTCTTTCTTCTTTTTTTTTAAGATTATTTATTTATTTATTTGACAGAGAGAGACAGCCAGCGAGAGAGGGAACACAAGCAGGGGGAGTGGGAGAGGAAGAAGCAGGCTCCTAGCGGAGGAGCCTGATGTGGGGCTCGATCCCAGAACGCCGGGATCACACCCTGAGCCGAAGGCAGACGCTTAACAACTGAGCCACTCAGGCGCCCTTGGAGAGAGATTTCTAAACTAACATCTGTGTGATTTTTAAGAGAGCCTTGTAGATATTAATAGTTTTTTTTTTAAAGCAACTCTATTGAGCTACAATTTACATACCATAAAATTCACCTGCTAATGGTGGTTGATTGTTTTTCTCAAAAAGAGAAGAGTCCCAGTTAGGAGTTTTGTTTTGGTTCATGGTAGAATTTTCAAAGTCACTCTGGTATTTAGCTTTGTGTGCCATAATTTGATTCGATTCGGCCCACTAACCGTTGTAAAGCACCGATAGGGGAGAAGGCGTTGGGGAAAACAACAATACCTGTGAAAGTCCCCAGGCTTCCCTCAAGCTTCATAGCTGGTGTTTTTTTGATGATTTGCATTTCATTATTTTTGTCCTTTCTTCCTCTTGATGTAAATCACGATTAAATTAGACACCGCGCCACTACTGTTCTGGTGTGGAGTGTAGCGACCCCTTCACTGTTCTTGCTGTCAGGACTTTCCTCTGCCTTCTTGCTTTGAAGACGTTGCATTTGCTTGTGGAAAAGGAAGGACTTCTCTGATGTTTACCATATCCCTTGGAAGTAATTCCAGCATCTTAGGCTGGTAAACTAGTCTAGACTCTCCCAAGTCAGCAAGATTCCCGTGGTTACTATGAAAGGCCGCCATGGGTTTTATATTCATATTCGCGGGCCCCTTCGTTCTGGATTTCCCACGTCCCGTGTCTGGTCACAGACCGGCCTGAGCTGACATCATGCCTCCATGCAGTCCAGGCAGACTTGGGGATACTGGGGATAGTCTTTCTCCCTGGGGACCTGGGTCTGGCCTGAGTGGCGAGCCAGAGCACATCCCCTGGGAAACAGCACGGACGTTCCGGGAGAGTTACAGATAATGGGGGTGGGCACCGTGGTGTGGAAGGGTTAGCCTAGCAGTCACGGCAGAGTTCGTGAGCCCCCTGAAGCAGAGACCAAGTGTCATCCTGGGTTCCTTCGTGCCTGCGGAGCTGGGCTATAGAAGGAACACAGACTCTGGAATCAGATACTCATTGGTCCAAATCTTGGCTTTATCATCTTGAAGCCGTTACTTAACTTCTCTGGGCACGTTTTCTCACCTCTAAAAAGTTTTAAAACTTTCTTGTTTCTGGTTTCCTGGGTCCTAGTAATATTTTCTGAAGTGCCTTTAGACCAAAACGAGATGTCCAGCAGTCCTATTGAAGAAGTACTTAGGTCCAAATCAACTTAAAAGTCATTTATGTTCCCAAAACTTAGAAACTACTTGAAAAAAATAGGCATAAATTGAAAGAAAAATTATCATGATTATTTTTTAAAGATTTATTTATTCATTTTGAGAGCACGTGAGCAGGGGCAGGGCAGAGGGAGCGTCATCTTCCGGCACTTTCTAGGGGAAACTCTCAATCCCCGTGAGCCTCTGTGGTACTGCTCGTTAGGCGCACGTAATAACCCCTCCTCCCAGGGCTGTTCTGAGCTTCGACCCTTGGCGCAGAGGAGAACAAAAAGGGTTTTCTCACAGGGACCACAGGCAAGAGGGCCTAAATATCTCTTCTGTGAACATCGTGCATCTTGAAGTTGGAAATGTGTTTTCGATCTCTCGAATATTCCTTTGTTTGAGACAAGGGTTTGTTACTCCGTTTAACTCTCTGTGGGTTTGCTGCCTCTTCGTGCTGCCTCCATGACCCAGACGTGTGCTACTTTCCCAGGGGGAATAGGGGAGAAGAACTGTTTTGTTTGCCTTCTCTGATAAGTCCAGTCCTTAAACCATGCAGGGGACAGGATTCCTCTCTAGGAAACGATGCCTTTGAGAAGTATCTTTACCCATGAAAGAGGAGAAAAGAGTCCCCAGCTCTGACAGTTGACCAGGTAAGGGGGAGGGCAGATGGCTGTCCTCGACCTACAGACTCCTGGCAGAGGAGAAAACAGTGCTCTCACAGGGAACACATGCGACCCAAACTGGAGACTCATGTCGCTGAAAACGGTTTCAGAGATCTGAGCCACGGCTGCGGCTGGAACCCCGGGGTGGACAGTTTTGTTTGCAGAACATCATTTATGGAATTTGATCATGAAAGTCAAGGTTCACGAAGCAGGAAGAGAGGGTAAAAGAAGCGAAATTGATCTGTGTGATAAAGTAATGGGAATTTCCTGTTTTTCCCGGGGGTCCCAAAAATGTGTTCAAGGGGCTGTGAATTTGGGGAAATGGACGAAGGGAGGATATGGGCGAGAGGGAGGTGAGAGCCGGAGAAGAAAAACAGAAGGGAAAGGTGCTGGCGTGCCTCGGGGACCAGAGCCTTTGCCGGTGAACTGCAGCTTGGCTCCTCTTCCGCAACCCTCTCTTCCCGTCAAGCTGCCATAAACCTGGTCCTCAGACCGGCGTGCGGCTGTGACGCCCAGGTGTGGGAAAGGGGGGCTGCGCCCCTGCCGAAGAGGACGCCGGGCCTGGAAGGCGGCAAGCCAAGATGCCCGCGGCGAGGCTGGACAAGGAGCGTGGAGAGGAGGTGATGGGGACGAAGAAGGCAGAAGAGCACGTGGGTGAGCCTGGGCGGGGGTCCTCAGAGGGCTGAGCCGTGCTGCGCTCTTCTGGGGGGCGGGGGGTGGGCCGGGCCAAAGGGGGGTGTTCGGGTGTTTGAGAAAAACAGGACCCCAGGCCGCGACGTGGGAGACAAAGAGGCACGTTGTCTCCCGGGCTCTGCCCCTGCACGGACTCCGGGAGGTGTAAGAGGCGAACCTCCATGATCCGTGGGCCGTGGGAAGCTGGTCAGACACCAGAGGCTCCGGCGCCTTCCCGGCCTCTCCTGCTGCCTGCCCGGCTCATCAAACAGCCTGCCCGCCCTGGAGCCGAGTTCCCGGTGCTGAGGGAGGACAGGCCCTCGCAGGAAGCAAGCCCCACTCAGAAACAACAAACGGCCCGAGAGCTAAGGGTGGAGCTCCAGGAAGACAGCAATAAGGGCCTCGGGGAAAGTGGAGCGCGTGGGCTCGTCCTAAGCCCCGGGGTCCATGTTGTTCCGGGAGCGCGCCAGAAAACCAGGCTCAGGCGGACGGTGCCTCCGTCTCCACGTCAGGGCCTCGGCCTCCCTTGTGGCCTCCACGCCCCGCCTTGCCCGCGCCGTCCTCCCCTCCCGGACCCCCGCACGAGCTCCCTACCGTCTGCTCTTCAGCCCGCGGGGTGTCGGGTGCAGAGCCCACGGGCCTCAGGCTCAGCCCCCACTGCGCTCTCCCTTCAGGGTATCTTGGGGGTGTGTTCCCGTGTGTGTCCGGGGGCCCTGCAGACTCTCCTGGCGGAGGCTTCATGGCTCGGAGCATCCGTCACGGGCTGCACTGCCGGCTCTGCCTCTAGGCCTCGCTTAGCCTGACAGCAGACACACCAGCGGTGCCCGTGCAGGGAGCTGCCCTGAACTTCAAAGGAAACACGTGTGAGCACAGCACAGGTGCTCAGTAGAAACGACCGCCCCCTGGATCCCACCCACCGCTGCGGGGTGTCCGTTAGGACAGATGCTTTCCGAGGGGGCTTGCTGGTGTGTGCACAGCTGGTGACCCGCAGTTCCACTCAAGGGTCTACACCGCCCTTGTCTATGTTAGTTTCTAAGATCAGCGTCGTGGGAATAGGCTCTGACCTCTGAAGAGCCAACTGACAGAGGTTTGATTTACAGCCCAGTTATAACTCGGGGACTGTCTGTACCGTATTTTACTAGTTCTGTAAACACTCCAGCGTCACCGGCCCGCGGTTCTTGGCACAACACGGCCAGGTTAGTCATGTAGTCCTGTTTTGGAATTTGGGGCTCTGTCATTAGAAGGGTAATTAAATCTTGGGTAGGAATTGGCTGACATCCCTGAATAGACAAGGGCAGGTCCCATGATGCTCGGCCACAAGGCACGGGTTCTGGGCATGACGGGTATTACCCAGAAATTTCACTGTCATGGACACTCTGACCTGCATCAGAATTACTCTTATTGGGTGAAATTTAACCCAATGGCCTTTTATTTTCTCCTTGGTAGAATTTTTAAGGTTGGTTGCAATGTTTCATGAATAAGGCCTTGTTGGAATAATTTTTGGTGTAATTATGCAATTGTCAGCCAATTCTACTTTTGTCCCCCTCTTCCTTCCTTCCCTTCTTTCTTTGTACCTCCTCTGTAATCTGCTTTCAGATATTGTATATAAGTATATAATATATGAGTGTAAACAACATAGGAATGTAATATGTATATAAATGTATAGGGTGTAAGTGCACAGATGTGTACATAATGTATAAATGTATTGATACGCATACACTTTACGGATGACTTTTATTTACAGCATCTTCAGTTTGGAAACCTGCCGAATGATACCGTTCACAAGACAGAAAGTTCAGATTTAAGGCACGTGGGTTGGAAAGGCTACGTCCTGGGCACCAGGCTCCCCGGAATGTGGTGCAGGGAGCAGCACCTGTGTGTTTGAGCTGCTTGCTCCCGGGCTGAACCGCATGTCCAGAGCACTCGCCAGTGAGCATTAATAGCCTACGTAAGCAATTTCTCGGAGTCATTCTGCGCCTGTCGAATCTGTCTGAAACAATGTCTTCTAGGACGAGCAAGGGGTGTGTCCCACGCTGCTTCTCCTTTCCCTTGTCTTCCTCCTCTAGATACGCTGTTCCCCCCTCCCGGGGCAGGGGAGGGGGCGTGTAGATTGCTGCTCTCAGTTAATGCAACAGTAACAGTTGACACCATTGTTGGGAAGGGCACGGAGAGGACGTGGCCCCCGGGCGACCCCCGAGCTCCATGCAGGCACCCGAGGCCCCTCGCCCCGCACACCTCGGCCCCACCTGGAGGTGTCTGTCTGCCCCGGGGCTGCTGAGGGTGAGGCCAGCTGAGGCCTGGCGGCGACCCTTCCCGTCCCCACGGCAGGTGCGGGTGCAACACGTGCTGGGCACCCAGGACGAGCCTGCGGGTGGGTGTCCTTTTGGTGTCCCCCGTTGTCTGCGGTCTGTCTCCCCGACACCCCCAGGTCAGTCCCCTCCCTGGTGCCCTGGTGTCTGCGGGCTGGTTTCAGATTTCACAGGGAAGCAGCTTCCCGACTTTCCAACCAACCGTTATGTAAATACCTCCTTTACTCTGAAGCTCCATTAAAAAAAATATCCCATTGTGTAACCTGCATTTTTAAATTATTGACTCAAGTGGACTTCGTTGGCTTGATTTTCAGGATCCTTCATGATGTAAGCCCCATGTAACAGTCTGAAGGCCCCCGTGTCTCTTAAAGAAAGTTACAGAACTTTTTCTTTTTTGTCTATTTAAACCACTTCTCTTCCCAGAGTGTATTCTCTACTTATTTGTTCATAAATGTATTCTCCGTGTCATTTAGCATTTCCTCAGCGCCGGGCGCGGAGCTCCATCCCCAGTCCCTGTTCACACACGCACCTGCCCTCAAGTCTTACCTCCCCGGGGGGCACAGTCAGAGAAGTACCCATACTGTCGGAGGGGAGTCGGAGTCTTGGGCGTAACCTCCGCGGTCGGGTCGCTTCACCTCTCGAGTCTCATCTGTGTACTTGTCTGTAAAATGGGGATAATAGTGATCTTTTCCTCACAAAGGTTCATTTTTTTAAAAAAAAAATGATAATGAAGCAAAAACCCTTGGCATAACATATAATACACTCCATGTTATTTATTCTTTTTCCTGTGAAAAAAATTTGCTTTTTATTCAATCCAATTTGGCTGTTGTACAGCAAACACATTCTACATAGCCCCTTTCCTTTTTGTCCTTTTCTACGCTTATGCTGGTGCTGTCTTTTCCGTCTAACTTCCCTGTTTTCTGGAATGCCCACCCGCCTTCCTTCATCAGCCCTCAGTTTGTTTCCTGTAGTGAAGAGTCTCTCTTGGTTTGCCTCCCTGTCTGTTTTTATCTATTTTATTTTTCCTTCCCTTCCCCTATGTTCGTCCGTTTTGTTTCTTAAATTCCACATATGAGTGAAATCATACGGTATTGGTGTTTCTCTGACTTATTTTGCTCCTCACAAGCCCCTCTGGCTCCGTAACGTCTTCTAGATTAAAGACGCTCGTTCTGATTTTTTTTGTAGAGGTAAATAAGCATTTATATAACTCTAATATTCCCACAATTCATAGAAAATAAGAAAAGTGAAGTTTTAATATGATAAATGTACTAATTTTCTTTAAAAAATCCCTTTTTTTTTTACAGGGACTGTGAAGTCACAAACATCTTAAGAATTAAGTTCACATAATAATGGTAAGTCTTTGGCAAATCTGAATGGTTTAATAATTGTGACTTTATGAAAAAAAGCTGTCTTTTCTCTGATTTATCACTGTTAAGTGTAATACAAGTATGCATTTTGTTTAATTTTTAAATAAGAAATGGGTTTGTTTTCTCATGAAAATACTAGTTAATTTGTACCTTCACAGTGAGGCTTTCCCTGGCTTACCAGGCTTAAAATTACACACTTTACCCCCAGCCCCCTTGTCCCAATCCACTGACACTGCTCTACAATTATTTTTTTCCTTGGAATTTATCATCTTTTACACAATATATAATTTTTAAAACATTTTTATTTATTTATTTGAGAGAGAGAGAGAGAGAGAGAGCACAAGCAGGGGGAGGGGCAAAGGGAGAAGGAGAAGCAGACTCTTCGCTGAGCAGGGAGCCTGTTGTGAGGTTCGGTCCCAGGACCCTGGGATGATGACCTGAGTTGAAGGCAGAAGCTTTGCAGTCGGAGCCCCCCAGGTGCCCCGTGACACGCTAGGTAATTCCAGCACTTGTTACGTGTACTGCCTACTGCCTATCTTCCTTGGAATCTCCCCCGGGGCAGGGCTTCTGTTTTATTCGCTGATACAATCCTTGGGTCAAGGAGATGCTTAACAAATACTGCTGGGTCAGTTAATGAGGGGTTGGACTCCAGCAGGGATGAGAAGTCACTACCAAGAGGCAGAGTTAGCCCGACCAGCTCCTGAAAGAGCCCCTTTCACTCCCATCCAGACCAGACGCTAGAAACACAGCCGCAGCCCCAGAAATCTGCCCAGCCTGATGCCGAACTTCTGAGGGGATCAGAGGGGAGGATCGGGAGGCTGAGCCTGGACTTCGGCCCGAGCACCCTGCCCTCAGGCTACTCAATTCCTTCCCAGTGTCTGAACTCTGCAGGAAGGCCAGAACGAGCATGGGGCCTTCACCCTTCCCACAGCCAGAAGCTCCCAGAGGAAGTTAGTGTGATGTCTCCGGAGACCAAGGTGTACAGAAACAGCCCCCACACTGAAAACCTAGGTCTGAGCATGCAGAGAGCATTTAGAAAAATCTGACTTAACCTTTATGTGTTAAGTCAAAGGACAACTTGTCTGAAACGGACAGTTGCTTTGAAACATATCATCTCTAAAACGGACACTGGGAAACCAGAAAATCTGAATAGCCCTAGATGAATGACAGAAATTGAGTTTGTAATGAAAACCTTCCCAAAGAAAACTCTAGGCCCAGGTGGCTTCCGTGCAAATTCTATTGAACATTTAAGGAAAAAAAATACTGACCATAGACAAGCTTTTTCAGGTAATGGTGGGGAAGATACACTTCCTCACTCACTGAGTGAGAACAGCATAAACGAAGTGTCAAAACCGAACAAACACCAGAAAAGAAAATCTCTGGCTGATATTTCTTCTGTACACTGATGCGAGTATTTTAAACAAACCGTTAGCAAAACAAACCCTGCGATATATAAAGAGGATAATAACATCGTGAATAGGGGGGTTTATTTCGGGAATAGGGCAAAGTCTGTTGAAGATTTGGAAAGTCATTTTATTTAATTGATGATAAAAAATGAAGGAATAAATACAAGAATCCTGTGTCGTCATTTCAATGTGCAGTCTGTCAAGAAAATTCAACGCGCGTTCCTGATAACAGAAGACAAGTCCTCAACCAGCTCTCAGAGCCGCCAGACTTCCATTCAGAGGCACGTAACCTGGGTAGCCTTCAGGCTTTCAGTGAAATCTGAGCTGGTTGAAACTTGTCTACGTGTTTCTGAGATAACTTGTGATTGACAGAGAAAGGCACAGGAGGGCTGAGAGGGATTGATAATGTGATTGACCTCCTGGAAAGGTGTAAGTCCTGTTGGCGAAACCTAACCCCTGGGTGTACGGACGTTGTGAAAAACGACAGAGCTGAGCTCACGTTCCTTCAGAGGAAGGAGAACCCAGGCCTCCTTTTGTCACTGCTTCCCTCTCGCTACGTGGAACTGCTTTGGGCTCCTGGAGCAGGTGTGGCCCACGCCACTCACTTGGCAATCGGTCAGCAGCAGCTGTGCTCCCTGCTTGAGCTCACGCCAATTCTGGTCTTAACCGTGTGACTGTGAGGGTAGCAACACCTCTCAGGGTTATTGTAAGTCTCAAAGCACATTGGTGGGCAGTGAGGTTTGAAAGCTTATAGTGTTGACTACAGTTCCGGGGCAGCAGCCAAGTGGTGTGGGGTTCAAAGCAGGGCTGGGAAGCCGTGTGCCGGGAGAGGAGACTGAGGCGGGGGCCTGGCTGCGTATGTGAGGTCGGGCAGGACGGGGATTCCCATCTGGGATTTGCTCTGGCCGGTGGCATGCTGGCCCACTGGGGAGCAGGACCGGCCCTTTGAAACAAGCTGTGTTGGCCGTCTGGACCCAGGTCCAAGCATGAAGTTGAATCGAACATTGGTTTGGGGACGAGGAAATGTCTAGGCCTGTGGTAGAGACACAGGGACTCTGGTTTTCAGGCAAAAACAGAAGAATGTGGTAGAGACCTTGCCAGTCACCTTCTCTGTAAGGTCCGCTGATGTTACAGACGTGTTTTCACTGCAGGAACAAATGGATTTTTAGAAAGTCTTGAAAGCTCTTTTACCGTATTCAATTAATGTTCCCAGGTGATTGACAACTTTCTTCCAGGAGAGCAGTCCTGAAGATTTTGTGCTTTCTTTTGTGATTTGTGCTTTGATTTTTGTACCAAGAAACATCAAAACCAAGGAAAAAAGAAAACCCAAGCCTCTTGTTGAGCATTGAAACATGTTCCTTTTTTCTAAAAGATTTTAATTTGACAGCGAGCACAAGCAGGGGGAGGGAGTGGCAGGCAGAGGGAGAAGCAGACTCCCTGCTGAGCTGGGAGCCCCATGCAGGACTTGATCCCAGGACCCTGAGATCATACCTGAGCCAAAGGCAGACGTTCAACCAACTGAGCCACCCAGGTGCCCCAAACCATGTTTGGGGGGAGGGAGAACAGGTCAGTAGACTGAGCACTGCATGTGATAGAAAACCATCTGAGATAATTTTCACCTGCCTTCTCGTTCCCGTAGAATCCATTTTGCCTCAAGTTCCATGGTAGCGTGTGGGGTGGGGGCTCCCGGGGTCATGGACAGCAGCAGGAAGGCGGTGGCCTTCTGGAACTCACGGGTCCCCGTCTGTCCACCTGCTGCGACCTCTCCCCTGGCCCATCGAGTGGGCAGCTCACACCCAGCAGACTCCGGATTGCACACCGCTCTCCCACGCACTAAGCCCCGAAACCTTAGAGTCATTCTTTACTCTGCGCTTTTTCTTAATTCCAATATACACTTTAGGAGCAAGTTCTGTTGGTTTTACCCAGAATATTCTCCTCCGTCTGACCACTGTTAGCATTTGCGCTGCTGTTTCCTTGGTGGGCACCGTCCCCATCTCTGCCCTGGAAGAAAGCCACCGTCTGGCATCCCCGCACCCCCCTTGCTCTTACAAGATGTTTGCCACCCAGCAGCCAGGGTGATTCTCCGAAACGTAAGTGAGATCAGGTTATGCACCTGCTCAGAACCCTGCCTAACTATGGCAGAACCGATCTCCTTTGGTGGCCGGTGAGGCTCTGCGCTGTTCGGCTGGCTGCCCACCCTCCCCACCTCGATCTGCGTGTCTTCTCCCCACTGCCTCCGGCCAGACTGACCTTCCTGCTGGGTCTCAAACTTTCCCAGCCCCCTCCAACCTCAAGGCCTCGCACTTACTGCTTCCTTGGCCTAAACCCACGGGCCGCCATGGCTCCTCCTTCCCTTACCTCCCGTCTCTGCATGAATATCGTAGTAACTATCGAGTAAGTCATGTCCCAAACACGCGTCAGTAAAATGGCACTCCAACACACTTTATCCTCTTCCCTGCTTTGTTTGCTGTTCTCCAAGCACGCTCAGTCTCTTTCATTACATCCGGAACTATTTGTTCCCTGGAACGTTGACTGCGTCTTCCATCAGAATGTGTGTGTTCCTTGGGGGCAAAAGCTCCCACTGGAATGGAATGCGGCTGAGCCTAGGTCGGTGTCAGCGTAAAGTAAACGCTTCACGGAATTTCTGAATGGACTAAGAGTGAACGCAGAGGGTGGAGACGGCGGGGGGCGGGGTGGCTAGATTCGTCGGGAAGGCCGAAGGGATTATTTATGGAGATAACATCACCGGTAACATCACTGATGTCCAGAAATCGGCAGTTCGTGCAGGGTAGCCGTCTACAGTGGGGACAGAGAGCCGCCACAGCCCTGGGCAGGCCACGGTTCACACGCTGGGCTCGCGCCAGACTCCTGATGCCACAGCCTCCGGGGAGGCAGCTGTGAACACCTCCACTGCCCAACCCCAGAAGCTCACGTTCATCAGTGCTTTACGGGCCTGGGATTTCCCGAGGATAGACACATTGCTGGCCACTTACACAGACGTGCTTTTCCCCTTCCCACAGATGACCTTAAATGGATTTATATGTGACATTTCTCAACCTGTCTCTGCAAATGTTTTCTCACTGAGTCGCTCTGGTCCTTCTCTCGCTCATCTCTCCTCCCACTCTTGTCAGGACAACATGGTGCATCGCGCAACAGAAGTTTCGTTTCATCCCCAACTGTTTGAAATGATGCACTGAATTAAAGAAAAGGATCTATGGCGGAGAGATGAAGGATGTGTGCTTACAAGCAGCCTCTTTGGGACCCCAGAGTTGTTCACTGATTTCCTACGATAACTTATCCACCAGCCGTCTTCCTGGTTCTGCTCTTATTTCCATGACAACAGTGCCAGCGGTGGGAGCAAGGCAGGGATTGTGGCATTTCGGGTACAACAGGATAGGCTTTCGTCTGGTCATGCCGACAAGCCACTTGAGATTGGGTATGACACTGGGCAGGCTCAGCAGAGGGAAGTGCCAGGAGGATCACTGCCTTCCCTTCAGTCAGGTCTAAGGGGTGACAGACAGAAAACCTTTGGCTTGGACTCTCCTATGGTCCATGTGGGAGTCTGAAACTCCAACCTCTTGGCCAGCGTTATGCATTTCTTCTCGAATGCCACTCCATCGGGAAATGTTAGCTATGAATATTCACAAAAAGCCTCCCATCTCATTGTCTGTGGAGGGAAATGGCTAAAAAGCAAGAATAACCAGAATGATAGAGATGGTTTAGACAGATCATCATCCTGGATGATATAGAAATGAAAGCACTTGAAGGTGCTGTGATGATTTAAGAATATATCAACCAGAATTCCAGGTAAAAACCTGCCTGGTTCGCTTGCCACCTGCTCCGTGGGAGGGAGGTCTGAGGCGTTTCCAGATGACCACGTGGAAAAGACGAGAGTCCCCGACGGGTGAGCTGGGTCTGCGTTTCACCAGGCTGACGGGAAGCGAGCTTGGTTCTAGGCACAGAAGGTTTGGTGCAGAGTGTCGGGGAAGCCCCCACTGGGTGGGGGGTCCTCTCGTCCTTAGCAGCCCCTCTGGTGCCTTCCGGGGGCTTCCGGGCCACCCGCACAGAGTCACCCTGAGGCTAATAGGACAATGAGAGGTCATCAGAAGGAAACTCTGTTGTGCTCACCCTTGATCTCAAGAGAAGCTGCTGAACCACACTGTGTTTGAAACTGTTACTTAACAAAACGTGTTTGCCCTCAACGCCTCTAAAGCCAAGTGGCAAATATATGTTACAAATGATTTCGACACAAAATTGTTCCAGGCAAGCACATAAATGTTCCAAGGGAGCTTTGACACAAACCGTCACTATTTCTTGTGGGTTAGAGAGACTGTCTTTGTGGAACACGGACAACTGTGTCTGGGAGCCAGAAGTTCTCTTACTCAACAAAGGAATGATAATTCGTAAGAATGGTTCTTGGGGTCGGGCGTTAACAACAGTCAGTATATTATTTGATTACTGATTTCCTTTGGAGTTTGGAAAAGAAATATTTCCGGTCACTGGTTATCAATCCTCGTGATGCTAAAACAGCTCGTCATGTCTTCAGTTATCTTGGGGATACGTATATAAATTCTCTGAACTGTCTCAGAACGAAATTATCTCTAATTGCTTCTAAACAGCTATTATTGAGCCGCTCTAGGGCAGGAGGGACTATTTAAGGGCTTTGTATATTCTGTCTTCTATTTAAGCCTCTAAATATCTCTAGGACGTGAGAACGATTCCTATTCTTATTTTACAAAGGAAGAAACCGAGACACAGATTAAGGAACCGACCATCACCATGCAGCTAAAAATAACAGATCTGGGTTTGGAGCCGGTCAGACCTCGGAGCACATGCCGTTTTGCTTTCAGTAACGTTCGTTTATTTAGTGAAGTGTCTACACTGTGCATGTCCCCGGGCGAGCAGCGGGCACCACGAGGACCTCTGGCTGGTGGAGCTCAGCCCCAGATGTCTTCGAGCTAATGCTTCCCTGCCGTGTGTCCCTGCCCCAGCTGGCCAGGCAGGGCGCGTCCTGCAGAGATCATCACATAACCTGGGGCTCCTTCCTTCTTATTAAGACAACAGGTTTATTGAGATGCAGTTCACATACCATACAATTTATCCGCTTAAAATGTACAATTTAATGGCTTTTAGTATATTCACAGAATTGTGCAGCCATTACCATCATCACTTCTAGAACATTTTCATCATCCCACAAAGAAACGCCCCTCCCCCAACTCCTGTCGGGCACGCGTCAGCTTCCCGTCTCGGTGATTTTCTTATTTTGAACATCTCATAGAAACAGAGTCCTGGAATCCGTGGCCTCTCGTGGCTGGCTTCTTCGCGTACTGTTTCCAAGCTTCATCCGTGCCGTGGCGCGTGTCTTGCGGTCTCCCAGGCGTGCACCCAGGAGTGGGGCTGCCTGCGTATTTGCCAACTCTGTGTTCAGCTTCCGAGGAGCTGCAGGCCTTTCCTCCTTGCTCAGGGCCACTATGCACCTGTCCTCTGCTGCCTGTTGTTGCAGAAGTGACCTTGCTCCCTCAGGAGGGCAGTTGACGTGGGAAAGCAAGCATGCTGGAGTTTGCTTCGACCCTCAAAGAGTCAGCATCTGGGCGCTATGAATAGCCACTGTCAGTAACAGAGCGAGGGCAGGCTGGGAGTCTCCCCCAGGAGCTGCCCCATGCCTCCTTCATACTGTGACTCGAGCTTCGTTGGCGGTGGTGACGGCCGCGGCTAATGGACTGAGCGCGGCGGGTACTCCTGGCGGCCTATGCAGTGCGCTAAACGTATTTATCCTCTAATTTTAGACTCACTCCATCTTTAGAACCCTTGCGTTCTAGAGCGTAAGGTTAAAAAAGGTCATAAGAACGACAGACAGCTGTGTTTTCCCTGCATTGGTAAGTAGGTAAGAAAGAGAAAAGGTTTAGCTTGAAGTAAGAAAAACTAAACAGAGAGACTCCCCTGAATGGAAAACGGCTCCGAAGAGACTCGCTCGGCCAGGTTAACGACGGTTCGCAGCGGGTGTTTGACTGTCAGGAAGCAGGGAATGGAGTTACTGTTACTTCTCCTGGCTCTGCGGGCTCACGATCCTATCTTGGGTTTTGAGTTTCCGCTAGGTATAGAGTTTGTTGCCAAATAAAGTGTGATTGAAGCTGGTAAATATTAACTGAAAGGAGAAATGAGGAACTGTTCTTAGACAACATTTTTATTGGCTTCTGTTAAGAGTTTTCCTCTTGCCAAGTGTCCACCTCTTGCTTAGTGTGAAAATTCGTCTGAATAGGTTTGCCTGCTATGACCGACTTCAAAGACCAGTGAGTACTCGGAGTTAACCAACAAACAACGCGAAACAAGACTTACACAGTATTTTGTTTGTGATGTGTTCCAGGTAAAGATGGACAAATTCATATTCATCACAACAAACGTAGAGGCCACAAAAGCCACTGCTTGTAAAGAGTAATTATAATTTGTAGGGCAATGATGTTTCCTATTAAAAAGAATTATAATACATGTTGGGGAATCCACAGATAGGCTTCTTCTTGGAAATAAAAACCAAATTTACCATTTGTTTCTGTATATTGGGTAAGGAAAAAACAAAGCAGTGGGTGTCTCACAGAAAAGAGCATTGTGATTCTGATTTTATGTGAAGTTGACCATGCAGAAATTGCCCACTTATATTAGAATTATGAATCTGCAACCATGAAAAAATTTAGATGCGTAATTATTTTCAATGAACTCTAAGTTGCCCTTAGGGTTGAAGGCGGTGGGAAGAATCCCTATCCTACATTCTGCTTCAGTCCTTGCGGTCCAGGGACCAGCTGCTTGCGGTCGTGTTCACTCCCCAGAAAACACTAGACCTTTCTGTTCAGCAACCAATCCAGGAGCTAGATTTCAGCACGCTGACCACATCTTCCTTCTCTGTATCGTACTTGTACGCTTTTGGTCCTGAAAAGAAGTAAATGTAGCCTAAAAGAGACAAAGTTGAAAATGTCGTTACTGAAAATGACTTGCAGATCCACAAAGGGAGGGTTTGTGGGTGGCCCCACAGGGGGGCTGGGGACGTGCCAGGTGGCAGCTGCCTTCCCGAGCCCGAGCCCGGCTCTCACGGAGCCCTAGGACCCAGCACCTCTGCCTTCTCCGTCCTGCTCACCTTTCTCCCGGCGGTGCTCACCCAGCAGGTGTGGCTCAGCGTGTTTGTGCCTCTGCTCCCTTCCCTCTCCCTACCCAAACCTCTAGCCAGTCCCTAAAACTCAGCTGAAGTCCCACCGTGCAAACTCCAACTGTGGATGCCGGTTCTCGTCTTTCCTTTCTCAGCTCACCTCTCGCTGTGAGGTCTGTCATAGACTGCCCTGTATGGTAGTACTGTAATCTGTGCTGGACGGAGGGGCATTTCCCAGAGTTATGAGCCACTCCACAAGAGCAGGGAATGTGTCTGGAACTCTCTTTGAATTTCTGAATGGAGTCCAGCTCTGTGCTCTAGACTCAGGAAGAATGTGTTGACTGGTCCACAAGATTCAGCCCCATTGACTCAAGCCTGTTCAGTTCAGTTCAGCGTCCCCTGCTGTGTGTTAAACTTCAGGAGTGGGGTGAGGCGATGGGGAAAGGCTCTGGGAGCGTTGACGGCATGTGCATTTTCAAGAGGAAAGAGGCCGTCTTGGCTGGGTGAGCTTTAAGGTGTACGACTTTTGGACTGAAGCTGTACTTCCAGAACTCGCTGTTCACAGAGTCTCAATGGCAGACATTTGATACTCTTTCCAATAGTTGGTCTGGTTAGCTAAATTTATAAGGGACTCAGGACCAAGAACTCCCTTCTGGAAACCTGTTTTGTCGTATGTTAACGCACAGCCCGGATTCCTTGTTCCACAAAGAAAGTTTTCGGTGGAGATGCTCACCGTTTAGTTCCACAGCAGCGTCGATTTGGCCATTAACCCCCGAGAATTCCTCCTCAGTGTTCTTCGGGTAGTCTTTCTCCATTTTCCTTTTCCGCTCATCATAGCTGGAAGAGGTATTATTCCGTAAATAATGTTAATAAGACGTTTTTATTTTTTGTAGGTGACATGGCGCTAGTCGGACATCATCAGCCAGGGCTGACTTGTGGCTTACTGTAGATGCGTGTCTGTGTGTCTGTCTGTGCCTCTCTTCATCACGCACACACGCATGCGCACACACTGTGTCACTTCTCTCCCAAGTCCCTGAGATTCAAGGACTGCTCGTTTGCTTTAAATAGTCTATAAATAGACATATTCCTAGAATTAGTCTTAGAATTATTCTATATATTATAGCAACATGATCCTATAATTAAAAACGATATGCTGCCTTTCAAAAGGAACTCTGCATCTATTTTTACTGCTTTATTTACTGTTGCCATGATTCCCCACCCACTCCGTGTAAGAATTTCTGGGCTTGGATTCTTATCCAAGAATCAGTTGAAAGCCTGTCACAGGGGCTCTCACTCACGGGCTCCTTTGCTACGTGTCTGTGGAGGAGGGATTGGACACACCACGCACAAGGAATGAATAAACACATATGCGAACAGTCAGTAGGTATAGATAAGTAGCAAGAAAATCTCAGATAACTGAGCCTCTGCCTTTGAAATCAGGTGAATGGAATTAAATTGCTTCTGTTTCCTGGAAAGATTATACAACTGACCAAGTAGATCAGGTCTCTTTCTGGATCGGCAGCGCCTGCAGTGACAACTCAGAAGAACGTTCAGTGCCTGTCTCGCGACCCCCGCTGCCCCGTGTACAAACTGTGACTGGTGTGACTCAGCACGACTGGTATGGGCTCAGCACGTAGGCGGTGGGGCCGACGTCATCTCAAGTGTGAGGAAGTTCCTTCTTCATCGGCACAGAGCCCCCTGCGGGGACATTCCCAGGGTGAACACCCCACTCGTTTCCCACCAAAAGGTCAGACAGTTTGTGCTGTGCCTGGAGCCCTGAGCCGTTTCCTGCAGCCGCGGACACCTACCTCCTCTCATGAGGCCGTGACTGCACAGGCTGGGGACAGATCCCTCTTGACCCTGAGCGGGACTGCACGTTGGCAAAGAAGTGTTCGGGCCAGCGTGACTAGCGGGGTGAGCTGCTTGGGGAGTGCGGAGGACAGGAGTGGACGCTGACTGTGCCAGATGCCCTTTTCAGGAGGGTCATTAGAACCTTCCAGTGGGGCAAGGGGAAAACCGAGCTCTGCGAGTCACTGTAGCACAGACAGAGATGGAAATCATTCCCTGTGTTTCACTGTCATCAGAAATGCCAATACAGTGTGTGGGACGGGCAACTGTGTCATCTGAGTGATTGCGACGTCTCAGGAGTGGAATCAGGAAAAACTGGATGGGAAAAAAGGACCGTGCCGGGCACAGTGGCTCCCTCATGGCCTGCACCTCTTACGCTCGCCTCCTTCCAGTGTCTGAAATCTGGAGTACCTTATTAAAAATTGTTTGCATATTAACCTTTGTTAGCTAGGCTGCTTTCTTCTCTTGCTTCCCTGAGACAGTTGTAGGAAGAAATGGAAACTTTGGTGGGGGAGAGTGAAGACGATAATTCCAAAGCTTCAGTATTTGGAGGAGTGGTGCAGAGGAGAGGGCAAAGTGACAGCAGCCCTGCAGGTGTCCAGGACAGCATGGAGGGAGGGGCCGGAGCTCGAGACCTCTGTGCTCAGGGAGAATGGTGGCCTGGCTTTCAGGTGTCCACTGTCCTCTCTCTGCTCTGAACGGAGGACTGAGGCTGAGATTTTAAACTAGGGCTGTGCCTTACCTTTGTGCATGGTAAGCAAACATTTGGGAAGGATTTTGAGAACGTAATCACCATTTATATTGTTTTAAAATGTGTTCTCAGTTCCCAGCAAGTGACTGATTAAAGAATCCCTGTAGGGAGGCTATTACAAGTGGGGGTCTGCTGTCTTCTTTAAATTGGATATGGAGGACTGGAAAGGATCAAAGGACAGCACAAATATCTTTTTTCTTGAGAACAGCAAAACAGTTTAAATACAGGAGTATGTTTCAAAGAGAGAATAGTGACTATTGATCCAATAGGAAGATATGGAAGAAAGATCTTTCTCTCTTATCTGTCTGCTTAGTTTACTAAGGTGGGCGGTGACACCTAAAATCTCATATACATGAGTTCAGAGGATAACGGAGGTAATAACATTGATATAAAAAATGTTTCATAAGGCACCTGGGTGGCTCCGTCGGTCAAGCCTCTGACTCTTGATTTCAGCTCAGGTCGTGATATCAGAGTCTTGAGATCAAGTCCCGAGTCAGGTTCTGCACTCAGCAGGGCGTCTGCTGGAAATTCTCTCTCTCTGCCCCCCCCCATTCCCTCTCTCTCTCTCTCTCTAATAAATAAAATAAATACAATCTTGAAAAAAAATTTTTCAGGAGAAATTTTAGAGAAGCAATGTTTAGCTGGGAATTTTAATTCTTAATCACATTTATAAAAATCCAGGCAAAATGCTTGGGGAAATTGTGAAATCACTGCTTCTTTTCTCTACTCCTTCTACCACTGACGTGTGTAACAGACCCACGCCCTGTGGGCTAGCCTCCTCTCTGCCCTTTGCTTACCCTGTAACTGCTTTCTAAAGAGTATTACTCTTGACACAGTCTATTTCAAAGTATCGGTATGAAACGCCAATAGTCATTTTGGGATTAGCTGGCAACGTACAAATATTTCATTTGGACGTTTTTGGTAGACGTTCTATAGCTGGGACCCACGAAGCTACCCTAGAGTTACCTATTTTTCATGGTACCAAAAGTACATTACCGTCAAGCCATCAAAAAAAAAAAAAAATTACCCCCTATTTTCGTTATCATTTCACAAAGAAAAAAATTTTTTAACACCAAACAGGCAGAAAGGACATAATGTCAACGTAAAAGATGGTTCTTGCCAAGAATTTGCCTTTATACTGACCTAGACTACACCCCCTACATTTATAATATCGTTCTGTTTTTATTTTGCTATGGATTGGTGGAAACTTTGTGATAATCTAGCCCTTGGTTTGTGAACTGATATTTGAAGATTTCTGTTATAGAGCAAAGAGCAGACGGTCAGGTGGCCCTGGGTTTGAGCTGACTGCGTTATCTCGGGGCTCTGAAATCTGGGGAAAGTGCCCTGAGCTCCGGCTTCCTCACCTGGAAAACAGTGGTCATGAGGGTGAGAGGCAGTTTACCCACAGGCATGCACACATGCACACACGTGCCTGGTGTGTAGACACACCCAGGGCTCCAAGGACCATTAACTGACTGACCAGGAGGAGCGTGAGTAAACTTTGTGATTTGATCTGAGCTCCTGTCATCAAGGGGTTTAATCGTTACCGGACCTTCCAACACACTCCCCTGGATAGCATTCTGTAGAAGAGGCAAGGTTGAGAAGTGGCGGAGAAAGGAGGCTGGACAACGTGGAGTTAGTCCAGAACGCCGCCAGGAAGGGATCAGGATGGAGAAGGTCCACTGTTCTGTGGCAGATTTTGTGGGGGATAATGGACAAGGAAGTCAAAAGACAGGGTGAGAGTCATGAGTGTGGGTATTCGATCAATGGCAAATACATGGCGAAAAGAATGAAGAAGACTGTGTGCGGTGGACGGCGAGGGCCTCCGGATCTGGACTCGGAGGGTGTGAAACGCGGCCTCAGATGGGCCGCTCGTGAGCTGGGTGACCCGGAGCTAATGACGTAGCTCTCTGAGATGTAATGTTTTTGACTGTTTCACGGAGAGAGGAATGCCTACCTCTCAAGATTGTTGAGAAGGCCGATAGGAGAATGAGAGAACGCGAGGAAATTCTCAGCAGGATTCCTAACACATAATAAGCCATCGATAAATACTGGCTGGATTAGAATGTTAAGGAAAGAAATGCATTTTTATTGGGCGTCTACGCTATACGAGGGACCTGCAGAAATCATTGCCTTTTCTCCTGACCAAGGTCTTGTTTGTGAAAAACCTAAATACCAAGTAAAAATGATTGACCTGTAACTATGTTTATTTCCTTTATGGGCTCCTGTTTCATCATTGAATATTGATTAGTGGGAATAGATATTACAGGAATCATTACTTGCAGTTAACCTTTACTGGCAATGTCATAGTGCCATCGATGTAAAGTGTTTTTTTTCAGATGTATTATCTTACTCTCCACTTCGGTCATCTAAGGGCTTGGGGAGTATTTTGGTAAAGTGCCTGCATATAGTTTAATCTTATGCTCTGAATTTAGATTTGTTAGGCATTTCTGGTGTGTCAATTACGATGATTTCTATCATACATCAGTGGCAAAACTGACCCCATCCTGCCTCCGTTGAAGTACCAAATGGGGAGTTGTGTCTGTGAAAGGATGCTTAAGGAAAATGTGAGAAAGGATGGCAAAAAGGGGAATTTACTGATAAGGTATCTAAAATATATGTTTTCAGGAAGTTTCTTCAAGGAGACCTTTCTAGTAAAATAGAAACCCAGAATCCCCTTTGAGATTCATAATCGACTTCTAGCTAGGAACTACATGGCTTTCAGGGAGGACGGGGCCTTTGTGATCGCACTAGAGAGGGCGAGTGGTCAGGGATGGGAGCGGAGAAGAGTGAGAGGCTGCCCGTACCATCCCAGATGCAGGTTAGGAACCCTGCCTACGAGGATCCTCAAACAAGACTGTGTTACAGTGCTGAGAACTAGCGATGGCCTCAGTTACCAGCCGATTGTTTGATGAAAGCAATTTGTGTTGCCAGCCTGAATTCTCCGAGTTCAAGACCTGAATAGAGAACTCTCTCTGGACATTTCCATTCTTGGGTTTCACCAGAGCATCAACTCCACGTGTACAAAACAGAACTGTTGTGTATTCCTTTATTTCTGCTTTACTTCTTCATTTTATTCTTTCCCCATTGAACAGCCTTAGCCTCTTTGTCAGAAATCAGCTGACCATAGATATTTGCGTTTACTTCTGGACTGTCAGTTTTATTCATCTATATGCCTATCTTCATGTTCATATCACATTGTCTTGATTACTGTTGCTTCATAGAAAGTTTTGAGATTGGGAAGTCTGAGTTCTCCAACTTTGTTCTTCTTTTTCGAGATATTTTGGTTATTCTGGGTCCTGTGAGTTTCCATACGAATTTAAGATCAGCTTGTCAATTTCTACAAAGAAACCAATGGTATTCTGATAGGGCTTGCGTTGAGTCCTGTAGATCAATTTGGGGAGTATTTTGTCATCTAGGAAATATTAAGGCTTGGGGCTCCTGGGTGGCTCAGTCAGTGAAGCATCTGCCTTCCGCTCAGGTCATGATGCAGGGGTCCTGGGATCAAGTCCCTCGTGGGGCTCCCTGCTCAGCAGGAGTCTGCTTCTCCCTCTGCCCCTCCCCCCGTGCTCATGCTCTCTCTCTCTCTCAAATAAATAAATAAGATCTTTAAAAAAATTGTAAGGCTTCTTATCCAGGGACGTGATATGTCTTTCCATTTAGATTGTTCAATTTCTTTCAACAGGGTTTTGTAGTTTTCAGGCTAAAAGTTTTCCACTTCCTCCGTTAAATTTATTTCTAAATAGTATTTTTCTTTTTGATACTATAATAAGTGGAGTTATTTTCTTCATTTTTGGATTATTTATTGAAGTGTATGGAAGTAAAATTGATTTTTGCGTACTGAACTCATACTCTGCATATTTGCTGAACTTACTAGTTCTAACAGGTTTTTTTTTTTTTGGAGAAATCCTTAGGCTTTTCTATATAAAAAAACCACATGACATAAAAATGGTTTTACTTCCTTTCCAGTCTGAATGCCTTTTATCTTATTCATTCTTGCTTAATTGCCCTGGTTGGAACCTCCAGTATAATGTTGAATAGAAGTGGTGAGAGTGAAAATTTTTGTCTTGTTGCTGATTTTAGGGGTAAGGGATCCAGGCTTTCACCACTGAGTATGAGATCAGCTGTGGGTTTTCATAGACACTTTTCATCAGGTTGAGAAAGTGTCCTTTTGTTTCTAGTTTGTTTAGTAGTTTTTATTTTGCAACAGATTTGGATTTTGTCTAATGCTTTTTCTGCATTAATTGAGATGATCATATGGCTTTTGTTTTTTATTCTATTGATATAGCGTATTACATTAATTGATTTTCAGAAGTTAAACCAACCGTATATGCCTGGGAAGACCACTTGGTCATGGTTGTAATTCCTTTTGTGTGCTGCTGGGTTTGGTTTGCTATTTTTGGAGGATTTTTGCATCCATATTCACAAAAGATACTGCTCTGAAGTTTTATTTTCTTGTGATGCCTTCGTCTGTTTTTGGTATCAGGGTAATGCTGTCCTCGTAAATGAGTTGAGGAATGGCCCTCCTCTTCTATTTTTTAGAGGAGTTTGTGAAAAATTGGCATTAATTCCTCTTTAAATGTTTTGGTAGAATTCACTACTGAGGCATGTAGGCCTGGGCTTTTCTTCATGGATAATTTTTTTGATTATGAATAAAATCTTTTCATTTGTTATAGGTCAGTTCAGCTATTTCTTCTTGACTCAGCTTCATCATTTTGTGTCTTTCCAGGAATTTGTCATTTCAGCTCAGTTATCAAATTTACTGGCATACAGTTATTCATAGGGCTCCTTTATCGTCCATTTAATTTCTGTAAGTTTGGTAGTAATGTTCCCTTTTTCATTTCTGATTTTAGTGATCTGAGTCTTCCCTTTTTAACTAGGTCAACCCAGTGAGAAATCTGTCAATTTTGTTGATCTTTTCAAAGATCAAAACTTAGTTTTGTTGATTTTCTCAAATTGCTTGTAATATTCTCTACTCCATTTATTTCCACCATATCTTTATAATTTCCTTCTTTCCACTTGCCTTAGGGTTCATTGGCTTTTTTACCCAGTGTCTTGGGTAGCAGGTTAGGTTATTGACTTGAGATCTTTTTATAATGGGCATTTAGAGACATAAATTTCCCTGGGTACTGCTTTCACTGCAACCATATGTTCTCAAATACTGGGTTTCCATTTTCATTCATCTTTAAGTATTTTCTAATTTCTCTCGTGATTTCCCCTTTGACACATGGGTTGTTTTAGAGTATGTTCATTTCCATATGTTTGTAAATTTTCCAGTTTTCCCTCTGATATTGATTGGTAACTTCGTTTCATTGTGATCAGGAAAGATATTTTGTATGATTTCAGTTGTTTTAAATTTATGGAGATGTGTGGTGGCCTAGACTATTACCTCTTCTGGGCAATGCACCATAAGCACTTGAGAAGAATGTGTATCCTGCTTTCGTGTGAAGTGTTCTATACACACCTGTTAGGTCTCATTGGTTTATAGTGCTCTTCATGGCTTCTGTTCTTTATAGATCTTGTTGTCTAGTTGCTCTATTCATTATTGAAAGTGAGGTATTGAAGTTTCCAAATATTATTATTCAGTTGTCTTCTCCCTTCATTTCTGTCAGTTTTTTGTTGTTGTTGTTGTTGTTGTTGTTGTTTTGGCTTCATGCATTTTGGGTGTCTGTTGCTGGTTGTTTAATCTTCTTGGTAGACTGACTCTTTTATCACTAAAAAATGTTCCTCTGAATCCCTAGTAACCCTTTTTATTTTAAAGTCTGTTTTGCCTGATATTAGCAAAGCCACTCTAGATTTCTTACGGTTGCTGTTTGCATGATAGATATTTTTTCCATCCTTTTAATTTCAATCTCTCTGTATCTTTGAACATAAAATGTGTCTCCTATAGATAGCAAAGAGATGGGTCTTGGTTTCTTTTTTTTAATCCAGTCTAATAATCTCTGTCATTTGATTATGCTGTTTAATCCATTCACATTTAGTATTATTGATATTATTGGACCTATATCTGCCACTTTACCTTCTGTTTTCTACACGTCTCATGTCCTTTTGGTTCCTTTTTTCCTCCTTAATGCTCTCTTTTGCATTAGTGAAAATTTTCCAATGTACCATTTTAATTTCTTTCAATATTTTGTCATGACATTTTTAAAAAGTGATTTCCTTAGTGGTTGCTAGGGAGCATATCATATATTCCTTAACTTACCATAAACTGCTACAGATTTAAACTAGCTTAATTCCAGGGAGACCCAGAAACGTTACTCCTATCAAGTCTATTTCTTGTCCCTTCCTTTGATGGTGTTGTTTTTATACATCTTACATCTGTCTGTGTTACAAACCCCCAACATACATTGCTCTAATTACTATTTTATACAATTTTAATGTCTGTCTTCTTAAAAAGCTGAGAGAAGGAAGGAGAGAAAGTATATATTTATAGTTTTTGATATATTAAATTTATTTATCATTTCTGTTTTCTTTTGTTTTTCCTATGAATCTGAGTTAGCATTTGATATCATTTCCCTAGCTTAATACTGTTTTCCTTACACCCAGTTCATTTGTGCTGTTATTATGTGTTGACAAAAGATTATGTTTCTGAATGTTATAGGCCCAACGGTATAATTTTATATATATGAATAATAAACCTACATATATGCAGTTTCAAATAGTTAATTTTAAAATGAGTTAAGAGAAGGAAAGGGAGGAAATATATCTTTATACTATCTTTCATGGTTACATAGTTACATTTATTGGTGCTCTGTTTTTGTTTTTTTTGTTTGTTTTTGTTTTGTTTTATTTTTTAATGTGGATTCAAATAACTGTCTAGGGTCACTTGCTTTCATCCTGAAGAACTTTCTCTAGTATTTCTTGTAAGGCAGGTATTCTAGCAACAGATTGTCTTAGTTATTGTCTTTCTGGGAATGTCTTCTTTGGACTCATTTTGGAGATAGTTTAGCTGAATGTAGGATTCTTGGTTGAGAGTTTTTTCTTTGAGCACTTTGCAGATGTTGCCCACAACTTTCTGGCCTCTCTGGTTTAGCTGACTTCCCATCTTGTCACACTGCTCTTGGAGGGATATTTTTACAACACAAACCTGCCTGGATTACTTGCTTATTTAGGACACTTAAAGATATCCCTCTTTTTCTATAAATTCACACTGGTGTCCCTGGAAAGGTACAGGCACTTCATCATTGACATCCTGCTTCTCCTTGGGCCCCGTCTCTCATTCTAGCCCACGCTGCTATCCTGCTGAACTCTTGAAGTTTTCCCGCATACACAGGTTATTTCATGCCCCAGTGCCTTTGCTTCAACTGCTCTCTCTGCCTGGAAGCCACACTGCCCTCCTGTCTCCTGCCTGGGAAATTCCTACTCCCTTCTCAAGATGAAGAGCAGTCCTCATTTCCTCCGGGGGTTCTTTCTTGATACCTTTACTAGCGTTGGCCATTTCCTCTTTGTTTTGCCCCACTGATCTCCATCCAGTCTTGTCTCAGGGCACCTGTCGCACTTGACTGCTCTTAATTATTTCCCTGTGCAGGTACTCTCAGCTGTAGGCCTTGTTGAGCGTGGGTAGTGCCCACTGTGAACTATTTATCGTGTGACGGGCATCTCGCAGTTGTCTCATCCATTCCCACGGCCCAATGAAGCAGATACTCTTTCTGCCTCCTTTTTGAAGATGATTAAACCAAAACAGAAAGGCAATCCGTGTTGCCCAAAGATGGCTGTGAGAGTTGAGGTGAGCACTCCGTTACTCCTGCCCACACCCCCAGTCAGCAAACTCTGCGCTCTCCTAAGTGTTAAGGTCCTAGTACAGAGCCTGACACATAATCATGCCCAATATACATAGATTGAAAGTGGTAGTTTGGTAATGCAGTTAAAAATTTAAGATTAAGAAAGAAGATTTTGAACTCTAGCCATCTTTCTTATCTTTATTACCTCCTACTTCTTTCTCTATGGTGACCAACTATAAAATCTTTAAATAAACAGATCAACTTTCAGTATACTTGGGGCATCCAGGCGGGAGAGAATGTGTCCTACTTTGCATCAATCATGCCTCCAGTCTGTCTGCATAGAAAAAGTGACTTAGGGATGGAAAGGGGCTGGGGCTCATAAATTTGGACGTCACTTTACACAAAATTCAGAGAATACTGACTACCTCCAAGGATGATGGAGTTGTTGGCACCCCCAGTCCCCAGGAACTCCCTGGTATAGCCACTGCTCTGCTGTTGATAAGCAAGAGAGAATATCTACAGGGAGAAATTAGCCAAAGGTAATGGAAGTCGTGTAAAGAAAGAAAAACTGGCTGGATTGTTTGGGCCTGCCAGGAAGAGGAAAAGGAGAAGTAAAAGCCAATGGACGTATGGGGAAGAAGCCCTCGTTGAAGTTTAAGCAGCACATCATGTAGCATGTGTGGCGTTAGCGTGGTGCTGTTAGCACGGTAGAGCTCCCCTCGGATTTCACCTTGTAGCTCTCTGTGGCTGCTCCCCTGGGAGTCACCACTGCACTGACATGTGGGCTCTCACTCCTAGAGCCCGAGCCACCCTGGTTCCAAGACAACCCTCATCCTCAGTGGGGGAAGGTCTTCAGTAGTTTCCTCATGGCCCATCACTCACTAAACTGGTTCCATCGACACGTCATTGTGTCACAGACTGAACTCACGTGAGGACCGAAGAAGGTCATGATGAACAAGTAAGGGAAGTAAGTCCTAACATGTTGTCAGTCAAATTCTTGGTCTATAACTCTGGCCTTGTGTGATTTTGAGTATGGCCATCTGCGTCACGGACAGAACATCTGTCTCCTTTGGTTTTTCCTCCCATTTCCTCCTTCTTCCTGTTTAGAACAGGATGTAATGACCAAGACTTCATTGGCCACTCGAGTCTTAGGGCAACACAAGAGTGGCATCTGCATGTTAACAGCAGAGCAAAACATTAGAAGGAACTTGGGTCGCTAGTGACCGTGGACTCACCGTGTCAGCTCTAAGTCTGTTAAACTTCAGACGTGTTACGTATATGGGAGAAACAGACCTTTATGCGTTTCAGCTACAGTTACTTGCAGGTCTCTTACCAACAGCTGAACATAATTTCTAACCAGCACATGGCTTCATGGGATAGTAAGATGTCCTACATGTGAGGCTCTGCTAAAACGGGAGTGTGGAGTTTGCAGGGGAGGGCTTCGTTAATGGAGTGGCTAACAACAGCCTTTTCTGAACTTCTAAGCTGTAGATCGAGGTTGTTTGCCTTATTCTTTAGTGTAGAAACCAGTGTGTTGGAGTACATATGACACAGGACCCTCACTGGTAAAGGGACTGTCTATGCTCTGCCAAAAGCAGGAGTTTCCGGGCAATGTTGGGGCCTTCCGTCTTTCAAAGGGAAATTCCCTTTGCGCAGCTCTTTGACTGGATTGCTGCTCAGAGAATTATTGAGGTTGAAATGATCGTTTGTTAATTATCACAACTTTTGAAGCAGGGTTTGTTGATTACCATATGAGTTCCTGTGATTACTGAACAGTTACTTTATTTGAGCACCTACTAGGTGCCAGGCTCTGTGCTCGTGTGTCCACACGCGTTACTCGCTTACTGCTCTCTAGAATCTGGGAAGGTTAATTTTAAAAGTGCCTACTGTGGTTTCCTTCCCTTAACGTCAAAATAAGTCTTTGATATTTGAGTTAATCCGTTGGACCAACTTTTTAATGAATCTGTTTTATCCAGATTACTAAGACTTTTCCTTAATAGACACTCACAGAAACTTGTTTGTAAAGGTGTGTTGTGATTTCCTCAGGGGGGCATCAGGCCTCGTTAAAATCAGAGACGCTCTCCCTCCCCAAGCTTACATTTACAGAGAATTAAAAACCTGTCATCAAGCCTCCTGTGTTAGCTGCTAACCCTCACTTCCGCCCCGCTGGAGGTGCATGCTTTGCTGGTGGATGGTAGATTAGTCCAAAGACCAGGCAATGAAAGCAGAACTGAAATAATGGGAGAGTGGATAATCCCCCCAGTGAGAGTCAGGCTGTGAGCAACCTTTGAGAGATTAACTGAATGATAATCCTAACATAAACGCCCTCACACTCCCACACACATGCTTATACGTGCATCTTTCAGTCTCATTCTCTGAAAATCCACCATGGGAGTTGGGTTTCTCAATACCTATCTTCCTGTATGTCAGCACTGTCATTACAGCCACCTTATCTTAAAGAAAGACTTGGGGGAATCTGCCCAACAGCCATTAGGAGCTTAGTAAATGAATTACCATCAGGAAGCCAGAGAGGAAGTTCTGAAAGAAAAATAGCCGGCTTAGTGGTTTAATCATTGGACTGGAAGTGACAAGTCAGGACACCACATGATACTCCGAGCAATGCTCCCCGGGCTCTCAGTGGCCTGGAGTCAGCAGGGTCTCTGTTTGTTGGGCATTCATTTCTATGAAATAAATTTTCCATTTCACGAAATAGATCTGTTCTCCAGGTATATTGTTTTCTCAGTGCCAGACTGGAGAAGATACCAGTCAGGTGGAAGAAGATCACACGTACTTACTTACGAATTTATTTTATGCCATAGAAGTAGTTATGAAAATAGGTGATATGCCAGTAAAGCTATGATTCAGAACAGAAGGAGAGTTGGAGTTTCCCAGACAAACAAAAACTGAAGGAGTTCATGACCGCTAAACCAACCCTGCAAGAAATATCGAAGGGGCCTCTTTGAGTGGAAAGGAGAGACCAAAAGTGACAGTATAAAGGCAGGAAACACAAAAGCAGTAAAAATGAATAGTTTTGGTAAATAATCAGCCAAGAAACTCACAGATAAAGGATATAAAATACAGTAACATATACCTAAAACATGGGGAGGAGAGGAGAAAAGAATGGTCCAAACTTAAATGACCATCCACCTAATACAGACTGCTATATGCCTAAGAGGCTATACACAAACCGAATGGTAACCAAAAATCACAATCACTAGTAAACAGGAAGGATGAGGAGAAAGAAACCCAAATATACCACTAAAGAAAATCAGCAAAACATGAAAGTGACAAAGCAAGGATCAGAGCAAATCTTCAGAAATAATCACAAAACAAGTAACAAAATGGCACCAAATACATATCTATCAATAATTACTCTGACTGTAAATAACCTAAATGCTCCAATCAAAAGACATAGGGTGTCAGAATGGGTAAAAAAAAAATAAGACCCATCTATATGCTGCCTACAAGGGACTCATTTTAGACCTAAAGACATCTGCAGATTGAAAGGGAGGGGATGGAGAACCATCTCTCATGCAAAAGAAGTCAGGATAGCAGTACTTCTATCAGACAAACTAGACTTTAAAACAAAGACTATAACAAGAGATGAAGAAAGGTACTATATAACCATTAAGGGGACAATACAACAAGAAGATATAACGATTGTAAATATTTATGCCCTCAACTTGGAGCACCCAAATATAGAAATCAATTAATAATAAACATAAAGAAACTCATTGATAATAATACAATAATAGTAGGGGACATTAAAATCCTACTCACAGCAATGGACAGATCATCTAAGCAGAAAATCAACAAGGAAACATGGCTTTGAATGATACACTGGACCAGATGGACTTCACAGATATCTTCAGAGCATTTCATCCTAAAACATCAGAATACACATTCTCCTCGAGTACACATGGGACATTCTCTAGAATGGATCACATTGGGTCACAAATCAGGCCTCAACAAATACAAAAGGATCGAGATCATACCGTGCATCTTTTCAGACCACAACACTATAAAACTTGAAGTCTATCACAAGAAAAAAAATTGGAAAGACCACAAATACATGGAGATTAAAGAACATCCTACTAAACAATGAATGGGTCAACCAGGAAATCAAAAGAAGAAATTTAAAAAATACATGGAAACAAATGAAAGTGAATGCACAATGGTCCAAAACCTTGGGGCTGCAGCAAAGGCAGTTCTAAGAGGAAAGCATATAACAATACAGGTCTACCTCCTGAAGCACAAAAAATCTCAAATACACAACCTAACCTTGCATCTAAAGGAGCTGGGGGAAGAACAAGAAGATTAAAGCCAGCAGAAGGAGGGAAATAATAAAGATTCGGGCAGAAATAAATGATAGAGAAAGTAAAAAAACAACAGAAAAGATCAATAAAACCAGGAGCTGGTTCTTTGAAAAAATTAATGAAATTAATAAATCTCTAGACAGACTTACCAAAAGAAAAGAGAAAGGACCCAAATAAATAGAATTACAAATAAGAGAGAAAAGATCACAACCAACACCACAGAAATACAAACAATTGTAAGAGAATATTATGAAAAACCATATGCCAACAAATTGGACAACCTGGAAGAAATGGATAAATTCCTAGAAACATATAAATTACCAAAACTGAAACAGGAGGAAATAGGAAACTTGAACAGATTGATAACCAGCAAAGAAATGGAATCTGTAATCAAAAATCCCCCAACAAACAAAAGTCCAGGACTAGATGGGTTCACAGGGGGATTCTACCAAACATTTAAAGAAGACTTAATACCCATTCTTCTCAAACTGTTCTAAAAAAACAGAAAAGGAAGGAAAACTTCCAATTTTATTCCATGAGGCCAACATTACTGATATCAAACCAGATAAAGATCCCACCAAAGAAGAGAACTACAGGTCAATATCCCGGATGAACATGGGTGTAAAAATTCTCAATAAAATACTGCAAGTCGAATCCAACAGTACGTTAAAAAAATTATTCACCACGATCAACACGATCAAGTGGCATTTATTCCTGGGCTACAAGGATGGCTCAGTATTCTCAAATCAATCAGTGTGATAAACTATATTAATAAAAGAAAGGATAAGAACTATATGATCCTCTCAATAAATGCAGAAGAGCACTTGACAAAGTACAACATCCATTCATGAGAAAAACCCTCAACAAAGTAGGGAGAGAGGGAACATACCTCAACATCATAAAGCCCACATATGAAGAACCCACACCTAATATCATCCTCAGGGGGGAAAACAGAGCATTTTCTCTATGGTCAGGGACAGATGTGCACTTTCACTACTGTTATATTTTTAATTAAAGATTTTATTTATTTTAGGGGGGAGGGGCACATGGAGAGGGAGAGAGAATCTTGAGCAGATTCTCCGTTGAGCATGGAGCCCAATGTGGGGCTCAATCTCATGACTGATACCACGGCCCGAGCCAAAATGAAGAGTTGAACGCTTAACTGATTGAGCCACCCAGGCGCCCTTCACCACTGTTGTTTAACACAGTACTGGAAGTCCTGGCCTCAGCAATTAGACAACAAAAAGAAATAAAGTTCATCCAGGTTGGCAAGGAAGAAGTCAAACTTTCACTGTTTGCAGACAACGTGATACTATATATAGAAAACCCAAAAGGCTCCACCAAAAAACCGCTAGAACTTATAAATGAATTCAGTAAAGTCGCAGGATACAAAATCAGTGTACAGAAATCTGTTGTATTTCTACAGAAAGAGAAAGAGAAATTAAGGAATCTATCCCATTTTCAATAGCATCAAAAACAAATTAAGATACCTAGGAACCTACCTAAGAAGTTGAAAGACCTGTACTCTGAAAACTATAAAACACTGATGAAAGAAATTGAAGACACAAAGAAATGGAAAAACATTGTATGCTCATGGATTAGAAGAACAAATATTAAAATATCTTTCTGACCAAAATTAATTGATGCAATCCCTATCCAAGTATCAACAGCATTTTTTTTAAACAAAGCTTGAACAAAGACCCTGAATAGCCAAAGCAACTTCGGAAAAAAAAAAAAAAAGCAAAGCTGGAGGTATCATAATTCTGGACTTCAGGCTATATTACGAAACTATAGTAATTAAAACAGGATGTTACTGGCACAAAAATAGACACATAGATCAATAGAACAGAATAGGAAAACCCAGAAATGGACGCACAACTATGTATCAACTAATCTTCGACAAAGCAGGAAAGAATATCCAACGGAAAAAAGACAGTCTCTTCAACAAATGGTGTTGGGAAAATTGGACAGCCACATGCAGAGGAATGAAACTGGACCACCTTCTTAGACCATACATAAAAATAAATTCAAAATGGATGAAAGACCTAAATATGAGACAGGAAACCATCAAGATCCTAGTGGAGAACACAGGCAGCAACCTCTTTGACATCAGCCATAGCAACTTCTTGCTAGAAATGTCTCCAGAAGCAAGGGAAATAAAAGCAAAAATAAACTATTGGGACTTCTTCAAAATTAAAAGCTTTTGCACAGAGAAGGAAACAATCAAAAAAACTATATGGTAACCTATGAAATGGGAGAAGATATTTGCAAATACTGATAAAGGGTTAGTATCCAAAATATATAAAGAACTTATTAAACTCCATACCCCAAAAATGAGTAATCCAATGAAAAAATGGGCAGAAGACACGAATAGACATTTTTCCAGAAAAGACATGTGGATGGCCAACAGACACATGAAAAGATGCTCAACATCACTCATCATCAGGGAATACAGATCAGAACCACAACGAGAGACCACCTCACAGCTGTCAGTATGGCTAAAATTAAAAACATGGGAAACAACAGGTGTTGGCAAGGAGGCAGAGAAAGGGAACCGTCTTACACTGTTGGTGGGACTGCAAACTGGTACAGCCACTCTGGAAAACGGTATGGAGGTTCCTCAAGCAGTTAAAATTAGAGCTATTCTACAATCCAGAAATTGCACCACTAGGTATTTACCCAAAGGACACAAAAATATGAATTTGAAGGGGTTCACACACCCTGATGTTTATAGCAGCATTATCAACAATAGCCAAATTATGGAAAGAGCCCAGATGTCCATTGACAGATGAATGGGTAAAGAAGACTTGGTTCACATATACAATGGATTACTACTCAGCCATCAAAAAGAATAAAATCTTGCCATTTGCAATGACATGGATGGAGCTAGGGGGTATAATGCTAAGTGAAATAAGTGAGAGAAAGAGAAATACCATGATTTTGCTCATATGTGGAATTTAAGAAACAAAACAAACAAGAAAGAAAGAGACAAACCAAAAAACAGACTCTGAACTCCAGAGAACACACCGATGGTGACAAGAGAGGAGGTGGGCGGGAGGATGGGGAAACCGGTGATGGGGACGAAGGTGTGCATGTGTCATGATGAACACGGGCTGATGTATGGACGTGCTGAATCGCTCTGTCGTACACCTGAAGCTAACACAGCACTGTATGTTAACGAACTGGAAGTAAAAGAGAAACATAAACAACTGCCATAAAATAAAACGAAAGCCCTTGGACCAAAGCTGGGCACCCTTCTGCTTCCAACCAGACCCTGTCAGGGACCTAAAGTATGTAGCATAGCCACATGCTCAGAATCTGTTGTTTTTACTTTTCTCTTCTGAGGTTCAGATGAGCAAACACGGTGGACGTGAGAGCTGGGAGTGGGGGGAGGCGTGCAGAGGCGGAGCTTTCTCCCCCTTCACATGAGTCAGTTAAGGACAGAAACCCAGCAGGTGGGATGTGGTGTGACCCTGGGCACGGCGACAACAGATGGCACCTGACTCAGGTCTGCAAGATGGGCAGGGTGATTGTGTATGATCCACTTTGGGTAAGAAGAGTCTTCATGTTCTGGGTCTGATGGAAGGACTTAGCAGTAAGGGCTTTTCCTTTCAGCAGAACTTTCCTTCAAAGAGCCCCACAGTCATGACCACATCCATTTTGCACAAAATCAGAGTATTCTGGGATTCATTGGTACCCACATAACAGGGAGTCAGTTCTACCCCGAGGCATTCCCTGTGGCTAGCAATGTATTTGGGGAAGCTGTGTCTACTCTTAGGCCAGTGGAAGTCCAGTTAATAAATGCATGAAGGATTACGATGTTTCATGTGCTAGAGAGCAAATGATGGGATTCATGAATGAATGCTTCACTTATTTGGGTGGTTTCCTAACTTAGACACCATGTCAACCATGAGTAAATGGCACCCCAATGGCCAAGAGGAGTCAATGGGCCTCTTGCAAACTTGCTTTGCACTCTTTTCTGCAAAAGGATTTTTTCTTCCCATTGAATACATCTGGACAATCAAAAGGAGAAAAGCCATACCTGTAGTAGTCATCTCCCACAAAGAAAAGGGTCTTCTGCACATCCTTGAGATAGACGGCAGCATCTATTCGCTGGACATACCTTGGGAAGCCAAAGTCATAAATAGCTCGAGGAGGACCTTGCATTTGGAATCCTCTTGTTATCCAGTAGTGGGGGCCTGAAAACAGAAATCAGAGTTTACAAAAACTCTGTACCACTCGGCGGTGGACTTCACTCATGAGGATTTCTAGTCAGGATCCCAAGTGGGAGTAGTTTATGGGAGAGTTGCCATGGCTATAACCCAATATATAAGCTTTTATACAATGAAAACTCTGGAGGCAAACATCTCCAGTGATGCCTTAGGAAAGCAATAATTTTGACACAGCTGTGCCTTAAATTTCACACAGTAACTTTTTTCAAGATACTTTTCATGTGTATAACCTCATTTGAGTCTCATATGTGCGCATGGGAGAGAAGGGGCATGCGATACACAAATGCTGTGATGTGCAAGCTAGGGCTAGCCTTGGACCTTCATCCCTCAGCTTCAAGAAAAATACGGTAAAACGGACAGGTACCACCTCTTGGACAGCGCCCATTGGCCAGCCACTGTCCCGTCTTTGAGGTCGCTCAGAGCAGTTAGACAATTCCCCAGTCACTCTAATGGAAAAGGGCTGGAGCCAGAGGCTGACACCGCGCCCGCCTCCCAGAGTCGCGGGTGTCCTTCCACTCCCGCTGCCGGGGAGCATTGTTCTCCTCACATGGGGTTCCGTGTTGGCTTTTGTGACTAGAGCCTCTCGGTAGGGTACGCCATGCCACCCTGAGGGCGGGGACCGGGCCTGTAGCCCTGGGTGCTGTCACCGAGCGCGGTGTCCCTCTAGAGCAAGCGCTGGCTCTGAGAACACTGAGAGTCGTGGCCCTCCCTGCCGTTGTCCCGGTACAGCGGAGCGGCGTTCCATGCCGACCTGAGGAGGAGCGCCCGGAGCGCGCGCCAGGGTCCCCGACCCAGCGCTGCCAGTGCTAGACATTGCCAGCACGCGGGGCGCCGCACCTGCCGTCCTGCCCCCCGCGGATCCGTAGGGTACCTTTGAAGAAGTAAGCGGTGCCCCTGTCGGCCACTTCGTAAGCCGCGTCCACGTTGGACATAAGCTGGGGGAAGGAGCTGGTAATGGTGCTGGGTCGGATCCCCGCCATCACGTGAACCTGCCGACGCCAGAAAATCCTGTGGGACAATGCACAAGAGCGAGGGTTGGTTTAGACCCTGTGCGGGACGGGGGATGACGTGTTCTGCAAGCCACACTTCAGGGGCCGTTTCTCAATGCCTCCTGCCCTTGCCTCGTGTTTAAGGGGAGCTAAGTGTTTGACCTTAGTAAATAGTTCTTTTCCCTTTTTGTTCTTTGCGCCTCCCTGCAATCCCCTTTCCTTCACTTACATAAGGACGTTCAAAACACGGAAGGATCCAGCAAGGAGTAACAGCTGTGTTTCACACATTTAAGCTGTGCACCTTCCAGTTCCAGGATCCCTTGATATAAATGTCCTCTTCCCAGTCTGATCTTTCAAAAACTAAATTCTCACAAAGATAACATACCATCCTGGGATGTTATGAATGTAACAATTGCACCAAACTTTTGTGGTTGGGAATTATTCCCAACGAAGCTAGCAAGAACATTAACAGTTATCAGTTATATCGAAAGTTATCTCTTGAAAACTTATCTATTGAAAGTGTTTACATCCTTGAAATGGATGGCTAGTTAACAGAAAATCTGGTACACACAGATTAACTCAAGTTTTAGCAACTCATCCCTCCACTCATCCAAAATTATTTCCATAAAACAGTGGCAGTATCATAAGGGCATTGGGGTGAAATAGTCAATGTAAATGGGGTCCATTTTGAATTTTGGAAGTGAAAATCATTTTTATGAAATACGAGTTTACTTGACTCTGTAGAAAGTAGACTCTATACATTAAAATAATTTGTGGATAGGGAAACTATAATAAATTCTGACGTTTAATTTTCTGGGTAGTTACTGTAGGAACTCATCAATCTTACGTTGAGTTTTCCTGTTCAGTTAATCTAGCAAATATTTATGGAGTGCCTGTCAGCAGGGACTGTGGTAGATGAGACACTGAATGAGACCCAGTCCTGCCTCCGGGAGCTTAGAGCCCAGGAGTGCAGACAGGTGCGTGATTAGGCTGTTAGGATTATAATGAGACAGTTAGGACCAGTGCTACACAGTCAAGTTTAGGATGTGAGCACAGAGCATTCCCCGCAGGAGGGAAATTCCACTGTGTTCAGGGGTTTCGGGAAGGTGTCCCAGGTGGGGCTGTGTAAGCGGACGATGAATTTGAGAGAGACATGTCTTCGTGTCCTCTGCGGCATCATGACCACCATGCTTTAGGAGATGTAGGCTTGAGTTCTAACTCTGACCGGCACCTCCAAGCTCAGTCTTAATCATCTCTTAGATGCAAATAATAATACCTGCCCTGTCTCAGGAGGTCATTCTGAGGATCCAAGGACAGAATGCATAGGAAAGTGATTAGAAACCATAAAGTGCCATAGAGCTAGGTACTGCCCACTCTAGAATGCTCTAGAATGTCTCTAGAGTGTCTGTATTAATGGATGAAACACCGAGGCTCAGGGAGGCTGGTGGGCCCAAAGGTCATGTGGCGGTTAGGGGCAGACAGAGCCGGCTTCGATGGCAGCTGTCTCAATAATCATTTCCACCTGATCCCATCCCCTTGTTCATTCCCTGCCTTGTCATCTCCGCTTTCCTGTGTTCATAGCTCAACCCCCGTCAGTCAGATCTAGGCTTTTCTGAAGGTGTGAGGGACCGCTTGCCCCTTCTCCTTCCTCTCCGCCACCACAACATGAACACCGGTTTGGGGAACCCCACAGGTCTGGGTAGCGAAAACAGATAAGCCCATTGTGTCCACAGCCTGTCATCTGATTTTTGATAACAATGCATTAATAGGGAACCTGATGAGAAATCCATAAGCAAGTGTTTTTCACTTAATTCAATACATGGTTCTGAGATGCTGACTCTTCCTGTCACTGCTCTGGATGCTGACCCAGGCACCGAGCTGCATTTCAGGGGCTGTGATGGTGGGGATGAGGAGGTGAGGAAGGCGCAGGCGAGGCTCTATCTGAATCACGTCTCTGATGAGGTACGGCGACTTCCAGCAGCTTTCATCTTGGGCACCCGAACGCGGGGAAATACTTGCTTTCATTTTTCATTTAAAAATCGAAAGGTGGCTCTAGGCAAATGTAAGCCCTATCTTTCACTGGAAGTTAGGGCATGGATGTCCCGCACCACTCAGGAGGAGAGCTGGTAAGATGCAGTGATTAAGAGCTCCTGCACACCAGAAGTGTACTTTTGGATCTTTTCACACATCGTAGAATCTAAAATTCCTTTCCAAATCAACCCTGATTTAAGACATGGCAGGAACTGTGAGGACTAAGGGGAAGTGGAGTGATCATTCTAAGCCAAGAGTGATTTCGTGCCCCCAGAGATGTTTGGCCATGTTTGCTGACAGTTGTGCTTGTCATCACCGGGAATGGTCAGTGCTGTTGGCCTCCATTGGGAGAAGCCAGCCAGGGAGGCCACTCAACGTGTTCCAGTGCCCGGGACAGCCCAACCCAACAAAGACTGGTCTGCCTCAGAATATCAGTAGTGCCAAAGTCAAGGAACCCTGGTTTAAGCAGTGTTATGACATATTAAAATGTATAAACTGTGCCCACAAGGTAGAAGAAAAAACTGTCCATCACTTACGGAAGGTAGCACAAATTCCAGAAGAAATTGTAATCATGAAAATTTTCAATACTAATGGTGGGTAATGAACATACCCAGAGCATTTACAAACTTGGCGCTGTAGATTACAAACATAAATGGGTTAAAATTGACCCAAAACCCCAAGTATAGCTCGTAACCTCCTAATACATCTGTAAATGGATTTAAAAGATAAGCAAAAAGAAAACCAATCTGTGAACTTATTGGAAGAGAGCAGCTGCAGGGTGTGTGGGAACGGGTCATGGAGATCCGTGAACACTTTATCGGAGGTCTGTCAGCTGATCTTTGATAAGGAGGGCGAAACAATGGTGCCTATTGATAGTAGGGATCTGCTGATTAGATGTTTAGCTGTGCTGTTTATCTCCGTGCTCCCAGGAGCCATCGCTGTTTCAGGCACACAGTCAGGGCTCAATAAATACTCGTTGGCTCAATGAATGGGTGCCAGGGAGTGAGAGGAACTCATAAGATTACTGATTTTCATATTCTCTGAAATTTTCATTCTCTTTTCTCAAAGAACAGCAGCTTATTCAAGTTTGAGATTAGTTCACTGGTAGCCTTCACCTGGGGCAGCTCATTATCCGTCTTCCTGTCCTCCAGCTTACGGGGCGCCCAGCACACCAGGGGACGCGACCCATGTTTGCCCAACTTCTGTTCTTCCTGTGTTGTCCCCAACAATCTTCACCCCCACCTGTGTAAGGAGCCCGTCACCCCTCGTTGGTGGACCGTCGGGGGGTTCGGCAGGAGCCGAGGGGGGGACCTTCACGGTTCATGGTCTTCAACCCTTTACCCTCCTGGACTCTGTTCTCGCTCATGCTGCTCCCTAGTTTCAGGGGGAGGAGGGATCTCTCTTCTTGCCGCTCATCTCTTGCTAGGAGCTCGAAGCCTGGTGTTATCATTGGATGTGTGACTTGCGTGAGTCACTCAATTTTTGAGACTTGGTTTCCTTATGTCAAATAAAAGTGGGAATACTAATAATGTGTGTGCTAATACTTTGAAGGAGGAATTCAGACAATGCATCTGAAAATGTTTATAAGCTCTCGAGAACTCTTACAATAATTTGTAGATACTGCAGAAAGACATGTTTTCGTTCTACAGATGTATTGATCGGTGATCGGTAAAACTTAGAGTTTACCAACAGCACTAAGTTTCTTTCCAAATTTGCCTCACTGACATAAAAGTTTTGTCACTGGAAACTGTGAAGTACAAACACTCACATTCTTGGCTGACACGCACTCATTCTGGGGGTTCACTAACCAGGGCTGCTTAGGTCAGAAGGCTTTGGAGGCCAAGAAATCAAACACATGTCGCTCATCTCATTGAGCCCCAGAGAAACACAGCTTGTAGAATTAAAAACCCAAACGTAAGTGGTGCTTAAAAATAGAGCTGCACCTCGTGTTTCTCCCACTGGAGGATCCCGTGGACGCCCATGTGAAGAAGCCATAACCTGTGAAGGGCCCCAAACCTAGCCAGGAGGAAGGAGCTCAGAGGAGAGCAAACGAATCAAGGATCGTAACATACCCTCTGCCTCCTTTTCTGAATTCTTAATATATAACCCAGACTCAGTCTAAGTAAATACACTGCCACTTGTTGACTTTTCATGATGCAATCTTACAACCAGAGGAGACACGTCCCCAGGAGACCGAAGGAGGACTATGTCCCCCTCAGTTGTGTGTGCTTTGCTCAATCCTGTGGACCCTCCAAATGCCAGATTCCGGAAGTCCTGTCCAGGAGTAGGATTGACTGATGTACTGTTCCTCCTTTCCCCGGTGCCTTGCACTTCTGTTTCTCCACTGCTCCTAGTCCTGTCTCCCAACATGTCCAGGTAGCTTCCAGTTTTGGAAACTCCTCCTCAGACCCTGCTGCCCGTTCCAGCTATGATCTTAACGAACCTCTCTTTGTCACTAACACGGCTCTCAGGTGAATGGTCTGTATCACCATTTCCACTCACTCCCTGGACCTGGACTCCCTCCTTATGACTCCTCTGAAATGACACACGTAAATCGTCCTGGTCACTCTGTCCCTGTTCTTCAGTCCTCAGTCTGATGGTCCCTTTCCAGATTGATCACTTTGAAGATTTATTTATTCGAGAGAGAGACAGAAAGAGAGAGTGTGCATGAGCAGGGGGAGGGGCAGAAAGAGAGGAGAACCTCAAACAGCCTCCACACACAGCCTGGAGCCCGACACGGGGCTCAATCCCACGACCCTGAGATCACAACCTGAGCCGAAGTCAAGAGTTGGATGCCCAACTGATGGAGCCAGCCCTGCGCCCTGCACTATTGATCCTTTTGGGAAATCTCCATTAAGGGATTCTGTCTCCAATGCCAAGTGGGTTAAAATTCCAGCTGGGGAAAATAATGCTGGATTAAACGAGTATCTGGAACACGCACAACACACAGCATGTTGTAAGCGATTGTGAAAAGTCAGTTATTATTATGAGAGTCTGTTTACAGATCTTTACCTGCCTCCTCCACGTGGGAGGTTCTAAAATCCATGAGCCTCCAGCTGTGGGCGCCCCTGAGCCCCGGCCCACTGCTACAGAACCTGCTAGAATCGTCACTGCCTTGAACGCGGCACGTCTAACACTGAGTTTCTGTGTCCAGCAAGTCTCCTTGACTTCCCGTCTGCTGCCTTTGACTCTTCCTTTGCACCATCTCCTGCACTAAAGATGGCGACTCCTCAGGACCCTCTTCATCCTTGTCTTCCTTTCCGACTGCATAGCCTTAAAAATGCTTTCCTTCGCTGATCGAAGATACGCAACATCTTCCAAAACATGACCGTTAGCGACTGACAGATACTTTGAGAAGAGAACAGAATGTGGACCAGCCTATCCAACATGTTCGAGACACATAGATGGTCTAAGAATGTTCTTCTCCCTGTGGCTGTTTATCTGACTGGCAGGAGAGGGCCTGGAGCACAGGACCCACTGCCCCGCACTTTCCCCACAAACTCAAACACATACCAGTCAGAGGCTTGAGTTCTTCGAGTTGAACTGCAGTGCTTGTCTTAGGCGGCCCAGTTCTGCATGAGTGACAGGATCGCTCTGGATCAGGACCTGGAGACCCGGCGGGCAGGCAGGAGCGTCTGCTGGGCTGAGACACAGACAGGGCGCACCTTTCTTCTCTCCAACATGAACGATTTGAACACAGTCGGCTTTACGCTTACTCCATGTGCAAAATGCTATTATACTTCTGAGGTCTACTGCTGATTGTTATATTCTTGATTTTATGGGCATAATTCAACTGGGTAAAACCCACGATCATCTGAGAGGGGCAACTACAGTTTGGAGTGGCTGTCGTTCCACCCACTTGCTTCGCGTCTTCCCTGACAGCCTGAGGACCGTGGGACAGCCATACTCTCCCACCGCCTACTGGAAAGAACCGATGTACGTGCATCAAACGTACAGATACAGGTCCGTGTAAAGGGTAGGTATTTGCAACTTTCACCGTAGTGTAGTCGATGCCCATTTGTCTTCAAACACAACGCTGGATTGTGCCCGTGTACCTTTACACGTGGCGGACAGCAGGATGCAGTCTCCCGGTGACCGGGAAGGGCGCTGTACCCTGTCCTGCTTTGGAAACACCCCGTGTGGAGATGACGCCCACACGTGGGAATGTCTCCTCAACAGGTTATTGTTGGTGACGGGGAACTCCAGGCGGGACCTGAGGTCTCCCCGCTGTCTGCGGTTTGCCTTGTCGCTGCGGGTTGAAAGAACTCTTTGTTCTTTGCCCAGGCTTCACCAGCACTCTGGGACTTTTTGGTGTTGGCTAGTAGGGATCAGAGCTACGGAGCATGGGATTCTTGCTGCAATGGCAGCTTGGGAGGCAGGAGAGTGGGGGGCCAGGGCTCCAGAGGGTCTTAGTGTGGCTGTGGGTCCCAGCTCCAGCCCTCCCTAGCTCCGTGTTCTGGTGGAAAGGGAGCAGTAATTCCTGCCTCACGGGGCCCTTGTGAGGGTGTGATAACCCAGTGCTTATCACAGTGAGTCCGGCTCCCAGGGAAGTCGCTGTGACATCAGAGCACCTCAGTCCAAAGAGGAAGAGGGGCTCGTGGGCCCGTGGGGGGCGGGCGGCGGAGCCGGGCTATCTAATGTAAAGGCATGAGATCTCCAACAAATCTGCATACTTGGCCTTAATCACGACCTCATTCCACTAATTGTACTTTGTCTAGCTGCAACTGGTAAACTGGTCCAATTTGGCTTTCACCCATGACCTCCCTCCACCACCGAAGACCCAATGCCAGTCTCAGTTTACTTCATTTGAGTAAATAGTTGTAGCAGGTGTCTTTTTATTAATTCCCTTCTACCCAGTGACAAGAAATAATATAACTAGTCAAACATTAACACTCTGTCTAGCTGGTCTACCACGCTGTTTGTAGCACCTGTGCTCTCACCCAAAATGACATGGAAAGATTGTTGCCTTCTTTACTTCAAGCCGGTTAGGCCTAACAATGGTGACTCCTGATATTACCCACATACCCAGTATTCCTTCACTTCTGCACACAGGCATGATTTAAATCCATATTATTTATATGCTGTGGGTCTGTTATTGATCACTTAAATGATGAACAAGACATCCAAAAAACATGTGGCTTGAAGCTTGACCCTTTCCCACAACCTCATTATTGGAAGAGTAGCATCACAGGTAGGCCGCTCCCTACAGACTTCTGCTCCACAGCCTTAATTATCAAAATGCTAATAGATCTGTGATATTGTGATTTATAGTAGGAAATGCATATTTGGTCTTCCTCCTGGTTTCTGGCACCGAGCCACTAAAACCTTCCGAATTGAGCCACTAAAACCTTCCGAATTTCCAGTGATGAGAGTGATAAAGGTGTCTTTTGTTACATCAACAAGGTGACTTACGGAAAGCACCTCCAGACGGGGGCAGTTACTGGAGGGTGCAACCAGATAATGGGAGGGTTGGAACTTTCAGTCCCAACACCCACCTCACCCCCTTCAGGCAGGAGAGAGGGGATGGAGGTTGGATCAGTCACCAATGGCCAATGATCTAATCAGTCATGCCTCTGTGATGAAGCCTCCATAAAAACCCCAAAGGAGGGGGTTTTGGGAATTTTCTGGGTTGGTGAACACATGCAGATGTGCCGATGGGGGGGTTGCACCCGGGGAGGGCATGGAAGCCTTGCTCCCTTCCCCCATCCACTGCTCCGGGCATCTCTGCCTCTGACGGTTCCTGAGTTACACCCTTTGATAATAAACTGTTCATCTAGTGACTGAACGGGTTTCCTGAGATCTGTAAGCTGCTCTAGTAAACCAGTCAAACCTAAGGAAGGGCTCCTGGGAAACCCGTCAGTCAGAATTGGCATCTGAAGTGGAGGGCAGTCTTGTAGGACGGAGCCCTTAACCTGTGGGGTTGGCGGACGTTACCTCCGGGTAGATGGCATCAGAATTGAGTTAAACTGTAGGGCACTCAGCTGGAGTCTGAGAATTGCTTGGTGGTGGGAGAACCCCCCACATCAGAACTGGGGAGCAGAACTGTCCTGTCCCGTGAGCACCGAGCCCTGTGAAACCTGAGGCTTCCCAGTGGCTGTCTGTGACCCCACAATCACTTTCTCCCAGTGCTGGGACAACCCTGCTGGTTCACACTAATTCTAATCAGTGAAAATAATGGTCTCTAATCCACTCTAGTAAGTGCCTTTTAATTGGGAGAATTTTTGATGGATTTTTATTTCCCACAACATGACCCCAACAAGTATTCCTCACGTAATGATGCCTAACCTAAAATGAACAGTGTGCCTTCATGGTCTCCACTTTCATTCCAGCTCTTGAACGTAAACTTAGAACACAAAACATAAAATTTAGTTCTCCTTCACCCCTCTATGAATTTTCCAAACTCCTTGGGTTTTTTCCAATGATTACTCACCACCTCTCACCATTCATCAGTCTTTCAGCCAACAAAAAGCTAACATCGTCGTTAGTAGACGTACTTCAACTAGAAAACCTGTCACCAAAAACCATTTCCTGTCTTCTAATGAAAACTTCCACATTAATTTCAAACCCAAAAAGCTTAATCAAATTGTAATTCTTCTCTTTCCTTATGACACTAATCTTAAATTTACTTCTATTTAAGCTCCCTGAGTGATGCCCACGACAATAAAAATACTAATAAAGATCAACCAGTCCTCCTGCGGATCACTCACACAGCTGTAAACACAGCTCTTCCTGCAGCACCGACCCGGACGGCCCCAGCATCTCCCGCATCATGGGTTACTCAATCTCTTACGCCATTCAATTTATCTTAAAAGTTATTTTATTTAATTAAAAAATTTTTTTAGAGGTAGAGAGTGCACATGTGTGAGAGAGTGAGTGAGCATGAGCGGGGGAAGGGGCAGAAGGAGAGGGAGAGAGAATCTCAAGCAGACCCCCCGCTGAGTGCAGCGCCTGACGTGGGCTCAATCCCATGACCCTGAGATCATGACCTGAGCCAAAACCAAGAGTCAGACGCTTAACCAATTGCACCACCCAGGCGCCTCCTCCTAATCCATTACATTTAAATACCAGCACCACCTCACCATCCTTTACAAGTCACAGAACTACGAAAACTTCTATTAATCAGTCCAAAAGAAACATTCGAAAACTATGGCATTAGATCCTCAAAGCTCAGGGTGTTCTTCAGAGCCGTAGCTGTCGAAGGGCCAAGACCCATCAGTATCCCTCCGTTGCCTGGGCTGTCTGACAGCTTGCTGACAGTTGAAAAGTCAAGGGACCTTGAGAAAGAGGGGTTTCAGCAGAGCGATGGCTTTGGAATGAGCTACCCATCTACCCATCCCTCTGATTGTCCATCCATCCATCCATCCATCCATCCATCCATCCATCCATCCACCCACCTGTCTGTCCATCTGTCTAGCTACCCAGCCCCTATTACCGAATATTTATGGAGCACATACTGTGTCTCTCACTAGGGATACAGTGATGGACAGAACAGACAGCAGGTAAATCTGGGCTGATGTAACTCAGCCACTCAGTGCAACTCTTACTTCAGGACAGCACCTTGTTCCCTTGGAGCTTCTCTCTGCATCTGTAAATTCTCCCTCGCAGCAAAAACGTTAGAAGAAGTGCCTCACGTGTCTGGAAAACACGGCGCCCAGGGACACGCGCACGGTAGCTGCCCCACAGATGGTGCTTTTGGCTGTTCTGTGTCTCCCCAGAGACCCGAGCCTCCCACCCTGTGCCACGCAGGATGGCAGCTCCGCCGGGCCCTGGCGTGTGGCAGCAGCAGGGACCCAGGAGGGCCGTGCGGAGCAGGGAGTTGGTGCCGCCTGCGAGGCTTACCGGTCCCGGAAGAGCAGGAGCTCCTTTCCCAGCATCGTCACAGCATCGAAGGAGAAGCTGGAGTCACAGAGGTCGGGGTTGGACGGGTTCTGAGGGGGTGCGTGCGGCACGGTGGGCTTTCCCAGCAACGGTTTCCGGGGTCCTAGGAGTCAAAGTGACTTGGTCAAAATGGCACTGGGAATCTAGTGGGTGCCCCTTCCGCTCCAGAGACCCATTGGCCTGAATGGCAGGTGATAAGGCGCGTGGCTGTCTGTGGCAGGCGGACCCGTGTTTGAACCCCAGCTTTGTTAGTCATGGAATTGCACGATAACCGGGCACATCTGTGAGCCTCTCCACTCCCCCGTTTCTTCATCAGCGACCGGGGGCGGGGGGGGCGAGGACAGCACCTGCCTCGGCGGCCTTTGTGCCCAAGCGTGTCTGTGAAGCGTTTGAGACAGCGCGTGGCACACGGTAACCGTTATAACAATGGTATCCGTTATCTTGTCACATGTAACTCCTCTGATAGCTGCGGGGCTCCAAATCAGAGATGTTTTTTTAAAGTTGCCACTTTTATTTATTTTATTATTTCTTGGTAATTAAATTCTTTGTTCTCAATAAGGTAACTTCCCTGCGTATTTTCGTATCATTTTCATCTACTTCTGGGCCTCCTGCATGATAAGCCTTCTACCAGGCACCCGGGAATCACTGAGTACTTGTGGGAAGGAGTCCCCTGGAGGTGCGTGGCACCTTGTGCTGTGTCCTTCTGTAGGGCAGGGGCCTGCTCCCCGGGGAGAGCTGTGGGGGGTGTTCATCCCACTCCGTGCTCCTGGGGACCATCTGCCATCGACAGGACGTGCGCTGGGGCTGCCTGAGCCGTGGGCGCTGGCAGGTCCCTGCCCTTGAGCAAGTCCCCGTGGTGCCCAGAGGGAGTGAGGGACAGGGAGAACCCGCAGGAGAGAGGGATGGGTAAGCTCTGGGGTGGCGTAGGGTCGGCAATCGGGTGAGGCTTTGGAAAAAGATCAGAACCTGGAAGGTTGCCACGTCAGAAACGTGCTGCTGGTCTCTGAACACTTACTATGTGCCAAGCCTCCTGCTAAGGGTCAGAGGTGGCGGGGTGGCCGGGGGTGGGTGACGTCAGACCATGCCTGTGCCTTTTGTTCACCTGTGCAGAAATGGCCATGTCCAAACAGACGCTTCCGCCCCTGGCCCCGTGACCGTGGCCATCAGCATGGCAGTGACCTTCCAGTACAGAAGGACCTGTAACGGACAGGCAGGCACTGGGGCTCGGTCCTTCTCAGTGGCGCATGGGAATAGCTTCCCCTTGGACCCTGGTCACTTGGGGTGCTGGAGCCAAGTTTGTACAATGGAGACGTTCACAGCCTTTGTCTCCGTCACTCAGAGGAGGAACAGAGGTGGCACGGACCCTGTCTCTGAGGTGGGTAGAGCTGGCTGAATGCTTCCAGGGATGAGATTTGTCTCCCATGCCCCCAGTGCAGTCTTTGGAAGAGTGTGGTCATCTCTAGGCCAGTTGGCCAACGCCCCCAAGGAAGGCGGGGCATCCGGGGTCTCCAGGCCCTTTTCTCGGCTGGGAGGATGCCGAGAGCCTGCGACGAGCGGAGGCAGATTAACCAGCCTCTGAGGCTAAGGGGACGTCTGTTTCCTAGAGTGTCTGCCTCTGACCCCTGAAAGCAGAAGTGTCAAGGTCTAAGAGCGCTCCAGGTTCCCTCTCAGGACTTTGGGGGCCTGTCTTTCTGGTGAGGAAGGCGGGACATAGAGCTTCTAATAATTCTTCAATACCTTTGAAAGAATGCTAACTCCTGAGATAATTTTGATGATCTTGGGATGCTTACTGTCTTTGAGCCTCAACTTTCTCAGCCGCCCAGGGAGGGAAACACTGAACACGTAACAGGCTGGTCGTGAGGCTGGGTGAGGTGGTGACTCACACGAGGTCTGTCTATGCAGCTAGCAGTGAAGATATTAACATTACCCTTGCTGTTTTTAGGAACATAAGGTCAATTATCTGCATATGGGTAAGAACCGTATGTAGGAACTACAAAATACACCCATCTGCTCCTGCTACCGAAATTCTGACCCACACTCAACAAAACACAAAACCCACCCAAACCCAGACAAATGATTGCGTTTTCTCTGGCTCTGGAGGGACCAATGTGCTCTGGAGGAAAGATGTACAACTGAATCGTGCGTCTTAGGACAGCAAGACGCCTTCATATCTGGTGAATAAGCTCTTCATAAAAGGGCACAGGTGGGCTACTGTCCCCAGCTTGACCTTTACCTGTGCAGTAACCCCTGGCAACGCATACTTTCTCTAAGTTGGAGACCGCGCCCGGAGGGTTTGGGGAGTGATTGTACCGTACAAGGCCTGGATCCCCTTCACGTCGTCCTTGGGCAGGTGGAATCCATAGGGATTCTGGTATTTATATGTTGGGTACATCAGTGCTGAGGGGTCTGTGGAATGGGCCAGGCCCAGCGCGTGGCCAAATTCGTGGGCAGCGACGGTGAATAAATTGAAACCTACACAATAGGAGACAGAAAGAGACAACATCGACATGGGGTTTTGTTTTCAATATTTTCTGTCTTTACAGGAGAATTTATGCCCCAATCATAGTAAACTCATGTTGCTCTCATAGCCAGACTCTCCAAAGGTTGGCAGGTCCTTCTGTGCTGAGCTTTGCTGACAGTACTCTGGCGCTCTCCCCCGTGGCTAGAAGGGGCTTTGAGTGGGGAAGGGTGGAAATGTCAATCTGTCCATTTGATCCCTGTCAGCAGTGCTCCATGGGTGGGTACAGAGGGGCCTAATTACAGCCAGCAGGGGCAGTGAGACCCAGGGTAGGCCGCAGAGGCTTCACCAGCTCCCGGCTACGACACGCTACCCCCTGTCGTCCACACACATTTCACAGGGAGGACTTCCAGATGACGGCATGACATCCTGGGACTTTAAAACCCAGGCCCCTCACACTTCTCAGGAGAGTACGGATACCCTCAGGTCATCTCTGAACAGAGCCTGTTTCCAAGTACAAATAAGGACGGTAAATTCTACGTAAAGAAAACGAGAGCCGTGGGGAGGGTCATGGCTGCTCCTCGGTGCCACAGGCACGAGGCAGAGCTCAGACAAGTCTACAGCACACTCGAGGGTGGTTCTTTTCCCTTATTGTGTTCCCTTTTGGATTTTTGGCTTACTTGTTTTTCCTAGCCAGCCTCCCTAGTTAAAGGGTGGCTTGGGACGTTGAACCTCAGGGTTTCATGGTGGAGGCCCAGAAGAAGGTACAATATTTTCCAGGTTATGGTGAATTGTGCATATATACCATTCATTCCCATAGTCCACTTCTCAGCATTGTCGAAATGGGTGTCGCCTCCCAGGCCTTCCCCAGGTGCAAATGCGTGGGCGAGAGTCCCTCGAGGCCCGTCAAACGGATAGGAATCCCCGTGATCTAAACAGGCAGGACAAACACCAACAGCAGTGAGTCCTTCTAGCAATTTCTGAGGCATGCTTCACATTACAGGGAATGGACCCCCACTTTCTTTTTTTAAATAGTGTTGACACACATCTCATACAAATACATTTACTTTCCAATATTCATTTTATAAGAAGTTCACACGTCAGCGAGGACTCGTCCATTGAAAAATTAAGAGGGATATTTGGCATTTCAAAGATAGTTAGCATTAAAAATAAAAAATGTTCTTTTGTGAGTGTTTTTGTTGCAATGTCTGTGTCTTACACAAGACATTCTTACAAAAGCGGGAAGCAACCCCTGCAGGCTGGAATGGGAATGTGTAGGCAGGCTGAGCGTTCACGGTCTGATTCAGCTAAGACAGCCGCGCTCTGGGCAGATGTGTGCTTCCTGTTCCTGCCGCTTGGTACAATGCAGGGAGGGGTCCAAAGGAGAAAGTGCCTCTGGTATTTCAATACGCTTTCCTGTACAAAGCTCCTGCACGCAATAAAGCTGTCTATCAGACCATAACTTCTAGGCCTTCCTGTTTTTGTTTTGCTTATATTGAGCTAACAGTTTATTGTAAACTTGATAAAAGAGGAGAAAGAACAAAATGAGGCTTGTTGTAAAAGCCGTGTTTCCCAGTGTCTCACAGGATCTGGTGTGCTGGGCACCAGGGTTCGGAGCAGTGTGGTTTCCTGGATGGTGGGCCCTGAGGCTTGGAGGGGAGAGGGTGCAAGCCGGGCAAGATCAGGAGAGAGGCAGATGCTAACGTCACGGCCTACAAAGCTGCCGTGAGCCACGGTGCCGTGTCACGGGGGTGGCCCTGTTTCCGGGGGGGAACAGAACCCACCACGGGCCAGGTCACAGCCAGAGCCGCCTCTGAAGGTTCACAGAGGACCTCCGTCACCTTCTCTCTCCTGGCTTCTGAGCGCGTATTTCCCAGGGCCTGGACCGAGACTTGAAGTAACAGCGACCCTTAGCAAGGGCGTCTGTGGGGGGAGGAGGCAGAGACGCTCGCCTACCTTGGCTACTTGGAAGCTGAGAAAAGCAAAGGAATGTTGTGGCCCTTCCTTTATGGGCTCCTTGGACAGGCGGCTCTGAAAAGGGCTCAGAGCTGGCCGCCATGCCCTGCGCCAAGGTAGGCCTCCACTCCTTACCAGAGTGAGGAGGGGTGCAGGGGTGGGCGAAGTGGGGAAGGCCTGGGGACTCCAGAAGGTGTGGACAAGACAGCAGCGCCTCTCTGCTGACCACTGCTGTGGGGGGGAACGTGGTCAGGGCCTCTGCGGCGTGGACCTCCCTCAGTGGGGATTCAGGGTGGGAGATTCTTGGTCAGTATGGAAGGGGGTGTGCGGCGGCCAGTGGGGAAGCTGAATGGGACACTCCGTCTCTGATGCGGCAGAGCGTGGAGTCCACTCTCCCGCCCCGTCCAGCACGGCGAGACGTGCTGAGAACTCGGCGTCGGGGCCAGACGCAGTCATGACCTTGCCATGCCCTTGGCCTCTGCCCCTCACACCGTGTGTGGGAGAGGATCACTGATCCCTCGCATTAAAGGTGTAGGAGGGAGGACGTTGGGACGTGTCTCCCGTGGACGGGGAGGAAACCAGGAAGAGCCACAGTACCTCCCGTTTCGAAGGAGATCATGATGTCCGCTTCCCCCGCGTTCACTCTGACGAAGCCCAGCGGGACGGCGCTGCTCCAGGCCTGCAAGGCCATCTCCACCGCCTTGTCCACCTCCGCGGGGGTCATGGAAGGCGTGTATTTGGATATCCTGCGGGCGCAGAGGGAACACGCTCCCCTCAGTGGGCGCTCCGAGGCCGCAAGGCAGCCGTCCGCCGAGGCGCTAGCAGCCCTCGGAAGGTTGGACGCGGCCCTGCCATGGAGGGGCTTCCCTCCCGAACGGGACGCTCGTGTTGCTTCGCTGTTCGCTGCGCTACCGCAGCGCGCGGGGCGACAGGGAAATCGCCGGCCGCTGAAGCGGTTTGGCTCTCACGGCTCTTCGGTTATCCCGAGTTTTAAAGAGGATAACCTGGTGTTATTTCCAAGTAGCAAGAGCCCATTTCCCCTCAAATGGTTTTAATGGAGAAGGGACCTCTTCTTCCCCAAAAGGGACTGAAAATTTTCAATGGTAAAAAGTAAAAACCCTGACTTTGGAGGTTTTGCACATTCTTATTCAAAGGCCTTGGGGATTTCCCTCAGTGGGGGGATGTTTGTGCTTAAACTAACGCCATCCAAAGAGGAAGGGCTAGCTTTCCTGAGGTCCTGGTGTGACACGGGCCTCTGAAGGCGGAACAGGGGAGAGCGTTGGGGATGAGCCATGGTGGAGAGGGTGGGTGGTTCCGTAGGCCGCACCGTCCCAGACTGCGGTGCTGGGGCTTCCTGACAAGAGGAGGGAGGGCGGGGGGGAGAGAGCTGCCCTGGGGACCTCGGCGGGACCTCAGCGGGACCTCAGGTGCAGCGGGCATCCTGGATGTGGAGCGAGAGCCAACCCGGGGAGCAGACACCTGACTGCTTTGTTTCTCCGCTGCCACCGTAGGTGTTTAGCAAACACTCGATACACGGACGAACTACTGAATAAAAGCTAGTGGTGTTTCAGGCCTTCTGGGTGGTGGTCCAGTTCTAGCACCTGCAAGGACTACCTGAGAAGCTGGGTAAAAAAACCACACAGGTGCGACCGGTAAACCCGCATTTCAGCAGGTATCCTGGGTTATGCTGATGGAGGTGGGCTGTCTCCACCAGGAACCACCCGGGGCAATCCTGGGGGCCCAAAGGGAAGGGGCTGGGTCACACAGGGGGTACGGCAAACACTGACCCTCTGTGGAGAGGGAAGGAGCACAGAGACGAGTCCATACCTGGAGACCCCTGAGACAAGAGGGGAACAGTAACACCCCGGGAGCACACACTCCGCTAGACACGGGCCCAGGCCTGTCCCGTCTTCACCACAGCCTTCAGAGGTAATGACACTGCATTTTATGATTAGTCAGGACTGGAGCCCAGTTCTGACTCCCCACATCTGCGCATAAGCTCCAAGCTGTATTCTCTCTCTGTCGTCAGTCCTCTGGGTTCTGTTAGAACAGGTTCCTCTGAGGCCCGCACCCGCCCAGCGTACGCGGACAGCCTCTAGTGAGTTCCGTGCTTGCTGGCTTGCTTTCTGGGGCGGGGGAGCTGCTGGGGGGGGTGGCGGGCTGCTGGGGAGGGGGTTCTGGGACATTCAGGGAAAACTGCCAAATAATACACTTCTCTGAGTGTCCAAGCAGCCCGATCGCGTCCCCTTGTCTCTGCGTAGTCACAGGCTGAAATTCTGTGATACGCTTTAAGAAAATGAAGGGAAAAGCTTCATGGACTGAGACACATTTGTCCTGTTCAACTCCCTAGGGGCGGTTCTTTCCCAAATGTTTTGGTTTTGGTGGCCTTGGCGGAAGCAGAGCGATAACTGTGTTCAGAGCGCCACCGCGTGGACTCCAGCTGGGGGCCGCCGACGCGCGGCCTCGAGGAGCAGGGGCCCCACCCGAGGTGCCGGTTAACAGCAGCTTCCGTGACCAAAATTTCTCGTTTGAGAGCTTTGCTGATTTCCATACTGTAAACGGTCTCACTGGCGATAGTTTCAAGCCAGCAACCCGCCAGCCCGTGCGAAGGGTCGGCAGCACGCTGCTCCCATCATGGGGTAAAAACGTGAACGGCCTCGTGAACAGACAGTAGTAACGTGTGGGACAGGGATCTGGAAGCAGCGTCTGATCACCTTTTATTTTTAATTCTATATGACACCCACAGTGTAATTAACTGTATTTATACAGTTTATTTAATTGCAGGTATGTAGAGCTTAATTTTTAATAATGGCTCTGTTTGGCAACCAGCTTGCAAGACTCTGGGGAGCCTAACAACTGGGTGCAAAATTCCCGACAGTCTGGAGACAGGCTTCTGTGAGCCGTGAGGAGCCAGCCCCGGCACAGCCCTGAGGGGACTGTTGGAACACCCAGCCTCGCCCGTCCCCAGGTATCTGCCAGATGTGCTCATCCTAAGAACAAAATCTGGCCCATGCCTGGCCTGGCTCTCCGCTGCCCTGGGTGGCACCTGCCCATGGGCCACCCCACTGCACGCCCCTATCTGCATGGACTCCTCTGGTACTGGGGAAACCCTTGCCGTCTGCCAGGCCCGGGGAAAAATGCAGGTGCAGGCCGCTCGTTTGCAAGGACATGTCTGTCCAGCAGGTGCAAGGCCTAGGCGTGGAGCAGGGTCCACCTGCCTCCAAGCCGACCTGCAGGTGGAGAGGACCCCCGGGAAGGAGGCCAGTTGGCCCAGCAGTGGGTCCTGAGCTCCCTCTAGGTGCCACCACAGTTCTCTGCTTAGACCCGCAGGCTCGCACCTGTCACTGGGATCTGTTTGCTTGTGTGTCTCCCGAAAAGGTCTGCGAGGGTCAGGGAATGGGATCGACTCACTTTTGTATCTCCAAAATCAAATGTCTATAGTAGGCATTAATAAATCATCAATAAACTATTTTTGAAATTAATAAAAAAATTACTTTCTTAATCAGTGAGTTTTCCTGTTTCCTTCTGATTGAGGAACTTGTTTTAAGAAAACTGGTTGGTACTGTCAGGTTATTAATCCTAAACTAGGTTATTTTTCTTTAAAGACAAGTGTGTTGTCTCTGATAAAATTGTTTGTGGTGCCAGAAGTGGCCAGCCATTAGGATGACCCTGAGGTCCTATTTTGGATCGAGTGCTCCAATGTCACTGTCCATAGCTTAGCCCTAAAAAGCCTTCCTTATGGTTGTGATGAGTCAGGACTCTCATACAGATCGGAAGGAAGATATTTTTTCTAAAAGAGAAGAAAAGGAGAGAGGGTGTTTCTCTCTGACTTTGGAAAGACTCCATCTCATTACCTGTATGTCAAAGTATTTTTTTTCCATTTGGGTTCACCTGGGAAGAGGCGATAGTTTGCCACGTCGGGAACTCCACAGCGAGGCCTCTTGATGACATCCATCGTGCGCCGGTCTAACTTCCCGGTGACGCGGAGGCCGAAGAAGGCTTGCAGCTCCTTGATCTTCTTGACCAGGGCTCTGCCTCCTGGCGCCCCCAGCTCGCCGACCTGGGGCCCTGCCTTCCTGGTGTAATACTTGTCAAGATAGGCCTGGAACGGAGAGGCAGGCTGACATGTCTGCGGCACGGTCTCTGGTAGAGACTCACGCTTGGGTTAGGAAAGGGACAATATTCTCGACAAGCTAAAAAGAGCATGGACCGCATATTTCCATCTTTGAAAAAAATTAGATACATTCGCCTAGATAAAGCTTGGACAGATAGATGCCACGTTATTAACAATGGTTAAGCTGGGTCGTGGGGATCGTACAGTTTCTTTTTTTACTCACTTGCATTTTATAGTTTTCCTATAAGGACTAGTTATTATAAGAGGAAAAAATAACGGAAGGAAATGAATGTGAACACTTTCCCCACAGAGCATTTATTTGTCATTGAAATCTTTACTCGGTTTTCAAAACTAAGACTATTCTATTTCCCAAGAAGGCAGTCACTGGTGCCATGTTTTCCTGGTACATCACGCGAGAGTGGTACGTTTTTAATGCTCGGAGGCCTTCTGTTAGCAACCTCTCATCATAGACGAAGGCAGGCAGCCCATCCATTTCCCTGCTGGTTTTCCATCGCTCAGTGAACAGAGCGTGGCCTTGAACCTGCCTTCCCAGGGCAGCCTTCCACGACTGGCCCTTTGTCCCCCGAGGCAAGTAAAATTACCGATAGATTATAAGCTGTTCATGTGCACGTTAAGGCTCAAAACCTCTACATTCATCGTTCAAGACACTTTTCTAGGACTTCCTGTGTGGGGTGAGAGCCAGAGCCCACTGCTGGCCCAGGGGTTTCAACTGCCCACCGCATTTCAGGGTAACACAGAGCAGCTGAAGATTTAGTGCATGTTTTATTTTATGTAAAATTTTATATTTATATATTATACAAGAGGTATTTATGTAGTGCATATAACTATCATGTTAACTATATGTTTAGTTATATTCTGTATAAATTATGTGTAGGATTTCTGTTATATGTACATATTTATGTACACAAATAATAAAACACTGAAAGCAACCTTACTGTCTAACAATAGCAGATTTGCTGGGTATAGTATTACACATTCATATCAAGTAATACTAGACCTCAAAGGTCCCATTTTTGAAAGATACTTAATGGCGCGGAATAAGGCACTCAGTGTAATGACAATGCAGAGGTAAGTCTTTATACAGATTATAATCATAATTTCAAAAATAAATCAAACCTTATGTACGTGTACATATTATGCTTCTGTTTGTTATATATGTATATTAATATAAGGTTAATATGCAAATTAACATTGAAAATCGGTCACTTGATATATTGATAATTAACCTATGCATGTAATTTGTATGAACTCGAGTAATGTCAATAAGGGAAAGAAATGGGTCTGTTTGAGCCTGTTTACCTCTGGGCTGGAATACTGTGGGTGACGACTTATTTTTCGTCCTTTCCTAGATCCCAGAGTTTTCTGCTGTGAACGTGGACTGCAGTTCAGGAAACAATTAAAAGGAGTAAGATGTGCTCCTGGGGGGTCAGCCGATCCTCACCCCCCCCCCCCCCCCCCCCCCCCGCTGGCCGGGGAAAACTCAGTTCCCTGGTGGTGGTTCCTTGTGAGAATCTTAACAGACAAGGACCCAAGAGGATGAGAAGGGGGCCGCGTGGAGCCCCAGCCCTGGAGCCGGCGAGGGGCTCTGGAAACAGCAGCAGCCATGCGGTTCCATTCCCATCTCTGCAAGTAAGCATTTTATGCTTCTGATCTTTTTTGCACGATGACGTTTTCGGAGCCTCTCCTCTTCTCTCAAGTTGATACTGTGAGAACGCAGCGCTTACAGTGAGTCTGAATTATGCTCTTTCAGAGGTAAGCTCGGTGCGGAAGACCGGAGGCTCCGTAGCTGAGCAGTTTGGATTTCAAAGATTGTTCCCGTGTTAGGTTATGCATGGCACATGCTGTGTTCTAATTTCCGTTTACAAAATACGGTCATACGAGAAGATGCTCATGATATCTTACGTGGAAAGAGATTCACAAGTGTCCTTACAGAATCAGCCACGTTTGTAAAGAAAAGTGTGTGCGTCCGGACACACACAGGTAAATGCTCACAAATAACCTGGACCAGGGTGAGGAAGACAGGGATCGCCCAAAACTCAGTAAGCAAGAGTAATAATACTTAATGCAACATTAAGAAAATAAAAATTAATGCAAAGAAATCCATGATGAGCAAAACATTGATACTTTAAATAAAAATGGGGTCCAGTTCCACCTCATGCCCTCACCCTCGCCGCAGCCCAGCGTCATAGCAAAGTGTTGTTTTTTTTTTAAAGATTTTGTTTATTTATTCGACAGAGATAGAGACAGCCAGCAAGAGAGGGAACACAAGCAGGGGGAGTGGGAGAGGAAGAAGCAGGCTCATAGCAGAGGAGCCTGATGTGGGGCTCGATCCCATAACGCTGGGATCACGCCCTGAGCCGAAGGCAGACGCTTAACCGCTGTGCCACCCAGGCGCCCCCATAGCAAAGTGTTTTGAGAAACACAGATGAATGGATGAATAGTGGTTTTATCTTAGTGATGCAATTGAGAATGATTCTTTTTGGTTACCCATGTTTTATAATGTTTCTACTTGAACGTATGATTCTACAATGTTTTTTTTCTTTAAAAATATGCGGAAGATGTCAGACTTGCAGCTCAAAAGGTTTATCCTGAAAGGTAGGACTAAAACAGTACCTGACACAGTTCTAGGCTCAGAATGCATGTTCAGTCAACCTTTGGGCTCTTTTTCTTTAGGTAAAATATGCAAGTTTGCTTCTTTGAAGACTTATCAGATGTTCTGAGTACTCAGGGCCCAAGTTGTTCTGGGAACTTTCTTGCCAAATTTATGGACAAGGTTTTCGAATCTTTCCAGACTTCAGATGTTCAGGGAGGCACTTAGATGTTGCGTTTGTGTTAATTCCAACACTTGGGTGTTGTTGGCTCAACTCCGGGCACTGTTGGCACTGGGGGTCAAAGGGCTTATACCCCCCCAGAACTGTCCTATTTGCTCCCCACCTTTCCCACTCCCCCATTGTTCAAATGACAGGATTTTAGGGTTGGCTCTCGGGGGTTCTTTCTCTGCTCTCTTTCAGCACTGGAGAGAGTAAAATAATAGAGGCCACATGGCCGGGCTCCCCAGCTCCAGCTCTCTGTTCAGTGCGTGTTCCTGGCATCCTTCTTGAGAATTAAGAACTTAAAACTCATATGTGCTTCAAAACACGGGGAAGTTCACGATAGGGTTTCTTCCACATTTCCTTCTGTTTGGGCTGAGTTGCAAAGAGGGAATCGTGAGGACTTGGGATGCTGGGTGAGGAATCCCAGCTTCTAACAAGTTCAGCAACGCCCTTCATGTCTTGGGTTTTCCGTGCGCTTATCTACAACACGAGGCTGGAGCTTATTCTATGGACCACACCAGCGTCAGAATCCAGGGAGGTACTCAGTGTGAGAATGCTTTTCAGTGTACGGAAGACTTTAAATGTGTGCACCCTTTCACATATTAAATCCTCTTCTGGAAATCTGTGCTGAAAAAATCATCCTTTAGCTCAGGCTGGTGTAGGGAAATATTCACAGCAACACTGTTCATATGGAAATAATCCATGGGTCCAGCAAAGGAAGCAATTCAATAAATTATAACTCACTTATATTCTGGAATATGTGTAACTCCTTAAGGTGATGTTTTTGAAAACAGTATAAAAATCAAAATTTTTTTATGCAATAATAATCAGTGATAAAGTTAGGAACCAAACATAATAATTTAAAAAAATCTCTTCATGCACAGAAACTAAAATGGTAGTAAAAACACCTGAATTTAACAGTCTGTATTTGGAAGCTTTCAATTTTAATTTTTAATCATCTTTAATTATAAGTTCATAATAATGTGATAATGAAAATTTATATTATTTTAAAGGACAATTTAACAAACTGTTAAATGTTGTTTTAAATGTTCTATTGATATCACTGGGTTTTTTCTTTTCTTTTTTTTTTTTTTTTAAAGATTTTATCTATTTATTTGCCAGAGAGAGAGAGAGCACAAGCAGGGGCAGAGGGAGAAGCAGGTCCCCACTGAGCAGGTAGCCTGACAGGACCCTGGGATCATGACCCGAAGCTGAAGGCAGATACTTAACTGACTGAGCCACCCAGGTGCCCCAATATTACTGGTTTTTAAGAGCAAACAAAAACAGAATAAAAGACACTAAGCATTTTATTAGTCCATTGTTTTCAAAGCCTTTATGCTCATCAGCAAAACCGAATTTAGAAGATGCAAGTGGGCATTAAGTAAGTCAACTAAAAACCTGCTCATCCTTTAAGTGTAGACTGTTGTGCTCGTGGGTTGGGGGGAGCCATATGGCATTTGAAACTTTTGCCTGTCTGGTGTTTCCAAGTGCAAGAAATAATCCATTCTCTGTGGAAAGAAGGCCCTGTGGCAGCTACTGATAGTGACCCCAGTCCCCAGGCCTCCCTGGTCCACTGGCCACCTGGCTGTGGGACCCAGCCAGGCCCACTGCGCGCGGTCTCCCAGTGCCTGCCACCAGCCTGATGCGGCCCCCAGGCTCCTTCACCCCAGATAGTCATGTGACCGGCTCTTTCATGTAGTTCAGGTTCACCTCAAACGTCACAGAAGAGCCTTCCTGGACTCCTCAGGTGACAACGTCCCCCACTGTCCCCCAGTCACTATCGTCGTGGCTCATCTTTCCCCCCAGTATCACTCATTGCTTTGAAATAATCTCAGACGCTTGTTGATTGACTACTTGTTGATCTCCTCCTGGCACCCCCCCACTCCCATTATCCCCACATAAGTGCCCGAGAACAGGGATTGGACTTGTTTCGTTCACTGGCGTTTCTCCAGGACTTAACGGTACTAGCACATACGGGCAGGAAGCCTTCCGTGAACCACGGTTGCACGGAAGCCCTTCCCCCGCGTACTTTCGTAGTGTCTCATCGGATGCACTGTAAGGTTGTTACAGACCGAAGTCCCCCCTCGTCCACAGAGATACGATCCGAAGCTTGCAGTGGTGCCTGAAACTGCAGATAGAAGCGAACCCTATCAGTGCTGTCTCTTCCACACGTGCACACCCAGGATACAGGTGAACTGTACACGGGGCCCAGCGAGGGATCGACACCAATAACTGGTAGTAACGTAAATTGTAACGTTACACCGTGGCAAGTTATGTGAATGTGGGCTCTGCACTCCAACTTGTGGGGATGACGTGAGGGGATCAAATGGAGCGAGGTGAACGATGTGGGCGTGGTGATGGGGCGTCGGGCTGCTAGCAAACCCTCTGATATGTCAGAAGGGGGGTCCTCCACTTTCCCACCAGGAGTGACTGTGGGTAACTGAAGCCACGCACAGCAGATAAGGGCGAGCTGCTGTATTTCTATAAACCACAAGGCAGGACGTGAATTCTTCCCAGTCACTGGGACCCACTGCAGACCTTTGCCCGGATCACACTAGCCTGCTAAAAAGGGTGCCTTCTCCCTGCCCAGGGCTGGTGCCTGGGGCTGTGGCAGGAGACGTGCTGTTCGCCAGGTTTCTCTGGTCCTTGGACGAGCGTCTTTCTGAGGGGACGTCGTAAGGGAGCCTGAGGAGAGCAGACTTGTTTTGGAGCAGCGGTCGCGAGGGACCCCCAGCATCCCAAGGCCACTTCATTCTTCCCAAATACTCCTAGCAAGCCTATCTTTCGCCGAGGCGCTCTGGTCTCATTCCTGCACAGACTGCTCAGGGCTCAGCTACGTTTATCTGTGAAGGGCCGATAGCGAGTATTTTCGGTTCTGCGGTATTCCGCCGCCGTGGTACAGAAGCAGATGACATGTGGACGGATATGCATGGCTGGTTTGGCCCGATGAGCATCGTTTGTCTGCGCCAGGACTAGAATCAGGGTCTTCGGTTCTGGCCTCGGCATCCCCCTCCTCCCGGAGGTCACACGACTCTAGTTTCTGAATCAGTGGGGCATGACGCTCGGTGAGGGAAAAGTATGCTGGGGAGAAGGGGCCCAAAGCTACGTGGTACCAGCGAAACACTTTGAAATAGGCCCCGGAATTCTGAGGTACCTTATCTTGAATTTAGTTTAGGTAACAGTGGGCTCCAGTCCCAGGAAGCGCAGGGGAACGACTCAGTTCTTGGCATCCGCTACCTTGTTTATAAGCAGGGCTGATGTTAAAATGCTGATGACTGGCATGGTGAGGGGCTGACTAATTAGGATGGATGGGAGTGCAAACAGTTGGTGTGTGCATGTGCACAGGGGTGGCGTGGCGGTCAGGAAAGCCCCTGAGGCACGGCTGGCAATCACAGACGTGTTCCCATTCGATGGACAATGGAAAGGTCCTGGCCCAAAGACATCTCATCCACACACGCCCGCTAATGTTGGGAGTTCCATCGTTACACATTTCCCCTCCCCAAGATTTTAAAGTAATCCCTACACCCAACGTGGGCTTGAACCCACAACCCTGAGATCAAGAGCCACCCGCTCTGCCTACTGAGCCAGCCCGGCGCCCGCCCCTAGAGATGTTTCTTTAGATGACAGATCGCCACCTTCCCTTAAATGCAAAAACCGCTTGGAAGCAAATAAACATTGAATCACTTGGAGTCACATAATTGTTGCAAAAATTCTAACGTGAATTATTTGTATCACATCCTTTCCAACCAGTAACGAGAGATCTTCGAAGAGGAAAATACAGAAAGGGTCGGTGAATCAGGTCCCTGGGAACAAGCTCTAGAGAGGAAAGGCTCTCACGGCGGAGCGGGAAGGTGCCCAGGACAAACGCTTCACTTGAGATTTTGACCAAGTTTGCACCCAACGCCGGAGCTGTTTTCTAACGTGTGAACCAGGAAATCTTTCTGGTGGCCGCCAGGAAGCTTGTCGCCGCATTGAGAGCCTACCTCACCCGTGCGGAACTGGCATCTCGGGGGTTATTTTTCTGCCCTTATTTCCCCCCGACATGATTCCTCCAATACTTGGTCTTTCTGTCTTGCGTGGGGTTTGGGAAGTCGCTTCAATTTCTGTAGGAAGCGAGCTACCTGGAGACTCGTCCATTTGGTCGTGCCTCGCGTAACCCCCAGTGTACACCAGACCTGGATCTCAGCCGACCAGGAGGTAGTCTCTCCTTGGCTCCGGGGCGCTTAGGAGGTGTTCTAGAACAGTAACGGATTTTTCCGTGTTTTCCCGTTATACCCGTGCAGGTTTTCCGGGGCGGGAGGAGGAATTGTGTAAAGATTCACAAACCTGTGCGAGGTGGAAGTTGTTCCGTGCGGTCCCGGGGGTGTCTGCAAGCAGGGAGGGGGCCGCGGTGGAGAACTTGAGCGCCGCGATAAGCAGCACAGCCAGGCCCGACGCGGGGAGCACCTTCATCTCCTCGGGGCGGCTCGGGGATTGTATCAGCCCGGGGCGAGGCAGACCGTGTGCAAGCACTCCGACCTTGAGTTCTTTTATAGCATCACACAGGTCTGGGTCCTCGGAGCAAGGATGATTCATGTCTCGAAAGGTAATTATACAGCTCGTTTCTCTCCCTGATGACGGGGTAACACCAGGGTACACGGGAGTCGGGGTAAAGCTTCATTCCCTGAGATTTACCAAGTCACAAAGGCAGAAAAACACTAAGTTTTAATGAAGTTTGTCAGCTGCTTACACAAATTGGGGTAAACTTGATGAATTTTAACCCAATCCAATGGAAACGTTTGAGGGGTCTCAGTGTGGGGGCCTTTCTCCACTCTGAGGACAGAAGAGGTCAATGATTAGAATACGGTTTAATTCCTCCTTGGTCATCTGGCCCCCTCCCCCCAAAATTCGATGGGCCGCCAGCACCCTCTGCGTCCCCTCGGGCATTCCTCAGTCACGGGCGCTATTCCTGCTGATGGTTCTGGGCACGCAGGACCCTGAATCATCAGGGAAACATCGCATTACAGTGTGCTGACTTAGGGTGGAAGCAGCCTGACAGCTGTCAGAACACCCTTGAGTAAGTTAATGCACGAGATGCGTCTTCGTTAACAGACACGTTGCACAGAACTCCCCGCTCCCTGGCACTCCTGGCTACCTGGGGTCACAGTCTTCCTCCTGGCTCTGATTAAGATAGATCTCGAGCCAGAGACAGCGTGGAGAAATGGTTTCTATGGTGGGAAAGCACTTTGGCGTCAGACAAAGTGACATTCGGTTTTAAGATACTTCCTCGCTGTGTGACTTTGGGCAGGTTATTTAACCTCTCTGAACATCAGTTTTGTGTGTAGTGTGTGTTTAATCTGCAAAAGACCGGCAGCAACACTGTGTGTGAGCTCCTCAGGGTTGCGGGAGGAACAGCATATAGCGTGGTGTCTCGTGGCCGCTTGGGCCGCTTGCATCCAGCGGACAGATTCAAATCCGCGTTCTGACAACTGTCAGCAGGACTTGGGGCAGGTCACTCAGTCTCTTTCAGCTGTGGTATTTTCATCTGTAAAACGGGAGGAAAGATACCTCTTTGTTGGATTGTCATAAAAGAGTAAATCAGGCCATAAAAAAGCTCTCTGCAGACTGCTCAGGGGACACCAGCTCCTACAAAACCATGTTTGACTTAACTCTTGACTGAGGGGCCAGGCTCCTGGCAGGTTTGAAGAAATGCCATTCAAATGGATGAATGGATGACTCGATCAGTGGTTCCCAAAGTGTGGTTCCTGGACCCGTGGCATCACTGTAACCTGGGAACTTGTTTGAAAAGCCAATTCTCAGACCCCACCCAGACTCACTAAATGGGGCCCAGTGGTCTGTGTTTTCAGAAGCCCTCTGGGTAATTCTGATACACTAAAGTTGGAAAATGCTGGATTAGTTGAGCAAATAGCACCATGGGGGCTGAGGTGAAATGAAAAAAAGTATAAAAAATGCCCAGAACACCGCAGGCACAGAAAGCATTGAGTACTACCCTCGCCTTCCAGAGCAGTGTTTAGTGGTGACAGACCGTGTATTTGAATGTCATTTGTGAAGTTTGCTGCAAATAATTTATTGCTAATACTTGTTAAGTCATGAAGATGTGTAACTGACTTGCCTTCTGACTTAGACTAGATTCAAGGTTATTCCCGTAGTGATCCCTCCCCGCCACCCCCTGCCCCTCGCTCCGGTGCATTCGGATACACTGTCCTGCACGCGAGAGGGCAGCCGTGTGTGGGGTCTAGTGAGCAGCCCCGGGTCCTCGACGAGTATTTGTTGCATGCGTGAACAGCATCTCTGCCTTGTGCTCTGAGACTCTGCTGTAAAACAGAAGGAAAATCAGAGACCTACGTGACTCGTCCAACTCACTGAATTGTAAGGTCCTCAAAAACTGAGTGGTACAAAGGTCACAGCAAAGCTTGTTTTATAAGTGAATGAACGAAGGTACAGTGTATACTCCTGGCCACTTCTGGTCTGAGGACAGGAAACGATTTCAAAATTTGCATTTACACACTTTCCTGTTCCCTGCGGCTCTGCTCTCACACCCTCAGAGCAGCAGGAATAAAAGAACAAGGACAGAGGCCTGGAAACTTTTCCACTTGACAGTCTTATTGGCTTATTTCCACCCCAGATCATTGCTCCAAGTCCTTGCGATGGTCCTGAGCCAAAGGCAGCCAGGGAGTGGAAGACAGTAAGGAACTCGGGGTCAACAGAAGATAGTCTCCCTGGAAGAACTTGAAGAATCACTAAATTCCATTTCTGGAAGCCGATTGAGATAAACAACTGTCTAGAAGGGTGACCTTGGTATTTCTAGAAGGGTCCAGCATCTGTTCTGAATGACAAACTCAGGCTGGTAATTTCCCACTAGGCCACTAGGTGTTTCCTTTTCCTGATTTTCCTTTTTTTTTTTTTTTTTTACAGGGGAGAAAAGTCTTCTTTCTTTCTGTCGTTCTTGCATTAAATCTAAATTTAAAACCAAATTGTTCCAACCTACAGCGATCCTTTCAAAGCCAGTCCGCAACTCAAAGGACATGAAATGAGAGACTGTGTCACCGAGGACTGTGGAGTGCGTAGATCTGCGGAAAAACAATCTGCAAGGGACAGGAGGCCGGTAGCCTCCAAGCAGAGGATCCCGCAGAGTTCCCAGAAACCGTAAACAGAAGTTTCCACGCGCCGCTAGGACAGGGAAGTTTAAGTGACGGAATCAAGTGCTCCATGGAGGACTGGTTCTTGCCAGGTCCCAGCTGGGTTCAGTCCCGCGCTGGGATTTCTGGGCCGGTGCTGCGATGCAGGCCGTGGGCTGAGAGTAATTGTTGAATAAGTAACTGACCACCAACTTGTCTTCCTTCAATGAGAGGCATGGACTTTGTATTTAGACCTAGAATCAAACACTGACTTGGCCAGCTTTCTTAAGTATTAGCTGTTGGGGTTTTGAGCTGTGAAATCCAGTTCTGGCCAATTTAAGAGAAAACATTTTTTTTTCCCTTAGATTTTATATATTTGAGAGAAAGCACATGCGTACAGAGGCAGAGGGAGAAGCGGACTCCCCGCTGAGCAGGGAGCCCGATGTGGGGCTCAGTCCCAGGACCCTGAGATCATGACCTCAGCTAAGGCAAACGCTTCACCAACTGAGCCCCCCAGGCACCCCTTTTTGGAAAAAAATATCAGGTAGCTCAGAGAATTAGAGCACCAAGCTGGGAGAACCAGCAGGACCAAGGGTGGTAGAAACCGTCACCAAGAATGGAGTGTTGCTGGGACCCTGGCCTCTTATCACTGGATGGTTTTCCCGTTGAGTGGTTGAGGCCACTGCGGCCAGGCTCCTGGCTCTTACGGTCCTTGTCTCATTCCCTCAGCGCTCAGCGTGCAGTGGGAGGGTCTGTGGTTGGGCCGGCCACACGCCCTCGCCCTCTGTCCAGAAGCAAGAAGCAGGAGGACCTCTGTAAGTTGGTGTCCATCCGTATGAAGAGGCAGGACCTGTTCATGGAGACCACCAACCATACATACTAGGGAGTATCTCCCAGAGGGGAATTCTGTGCGGGGCAGCCAAAGAACACATCAAAACCAAACCTGGATAGTGTCCCCCACAATCTGGGAAGCCTCCTGCTTTGTGACGTGGAGGATAAAACCTAAACCAGGAGGATGTGGAGACGATTAAAATGGCTAATGGATGCTTAGCACTCAGTCCAGGTCACAAACGGGAAACTCCAGAATTACTCTTTGCCATGAATTGCAAAAATGTTCCAGAAATATTGTGATGGGTTAATAAAAAATGAATATAAGACATTTTCTTATTTTTATTTATTTATTTAGTTTTTTAAAGATTTTATTTATTTATTTGACAAAGAGACAGCCAGAGAGAGAGGGAACACAAGCAGGGGGAGTGGGAGAGGAAGAAGCAGGCTCACAGCAGAAGCCTGACATGGGGCTCGATCCCACAACGCCGGGATCACGCCCTGAGCCGAAGGCAGACGCTTAACGCCTGCGCCACCCAGGCGCCCCGAGACATTTTCTTATTTTTAAGACACTATTGTTCATTGAATTGAACGTTAAGATAACAGTTGCGGGAAAAAGTATAGCATTATGTCATTAAATGTATGCATTGACATACGATAGGTTATGTGTCTGTTGTCTGTCCATTACCACTAGAATGTAATTTCCATGAGGATCGGGGCTCTATTCTGTCCACTGCATTATCCCTAGTACTTGGAACAGAGGCTGGGACAAAACAGCTGTGTCCTGAACAGTTGTTGCACAGATGAATGTCCGCATGAGTGAGAGAATGATAAAAGCAAGGAAAAAGAAACCAAGATTGTCCTCAGAGAGAGACATTTCAAATCAGCACGCCTAAGAAATCGAATGTGTGTGGCATTCCCCTAAGGTGTCAGAACGTTTACTAAAACCCATGTCATATGCCAGGCATTGAACTAATTCCCTTATGTACATTTTTCATGCAACTTTAAGATATCTCGCTTTCAAGAGAAGTGATGTCTCCATCTTGCACTCCAGGCCTGTTGGAGTGCAAAGCCTGTGCCCTTGGGAGTTACGGGGAGTGGACAGTGTGCAGGGGCACAGGGGACCTCAGTGGCTGGCAGGCAGGCCACTGGGCTCCTTAGCGGTCCTGTTGAGTGTCACCCCACAGAACACGGCCAAGTAGATGGCCTCGCTCCCTGAGTGGTGATGCTCTTTCTCACTGCAAACAATCCGGTTGTTATTCTGGTTTTCACATTTCAATCTCTAATAATCTAGCTTTCATAAGGGATTAAATTTCTGGATTTCCAAGGAGGCCAGTCCCAACCTGGAAGAATGCCCCACTGTGGGGCTGGCTTCTAGCAATAAGCCACCAGCCAGCCTCAGCCCACTCCCACGCTCCCTCCTTCCTTCAGACTCCTCCAGGAAATACACCCCACTTTGAACGCAGGACTTCTAAAAATTGTTCATTTATTTAACTTGTAATTGATGTAATATTTTATAATTATATTATGACTTTTTGAGGCTTAGAAATTTTTTTTGAAATAGAGAAAAATCTTATTGCATCAGTAGGGAAGGGGGAAGGGAAGGGGATGGGAAGAAAACAGACCCATCTATACCATAGATGAGTATGGCTAGAGAGATGGACACAAATAATCCTTTGATCTAGCCATTGCTAGTAGTAAAATGAGCTGTTAAACGAGTCTGTGGAGTTGCTTGCAGAGGTCTCTGACTACAGGATAGAGATGCTTGAGAACGTGTTGTGGCATGCGGGGTTCCGCCGGTCCGCTTGGGTTCAGGGTGTATGTGGACAAGTCAGATTAGAGGATTCTTTCAAATTTATATTTATAAATATTTATACCTAAATATAAATGAAAGCATATATAAAATATATATTCACTATATTCAATATACATTCAATATATTTTTTCAATAAATTCATAGTCAAGTTCATTCATTCATATCCATTTGGTTCATTTAATTCATACTCAATTCATCTGTTGACCATCAGTTACTAAAAAACTAAAAGTTTTTGAGGCAGTTTTTATGTGCTAGGAGCTCAGGTCTGCTGTGACAAGACTGGGGACCTGGAGTAAGATCTTAGATCAATATGGGCGGACTCTTTGTGACAGAAACATGCCTTCACTGTGCAAGTGGGTAGAATCCTTCTAAAAAGCAGTGATGCCATAAGTACCAAGAGCCATACAAGGGGTTATACTGTTTGGGTCATATTCCATCCCTAAGAATTTTCACTAAGAAAGTCATTTACAAGGACAGAAACAGAAATGTTTATTTTATGTCCAATCATAGAGCAAAAACTTGGAAGCCGCCTAAGTGTCTGAAAATAGGGAAGTGGTTATAGAAGTTATGGCAGCTCAATATTATATAATTTAGTCATTAGAAATAAGATAGCAATGCATAAAATATTAAAAGAACAATTTTCACCAAAAGAGCAAACTACAGAATTGGACAAATTTGGTGTTATGTTTGCTAAAGGAAAGCATAAATGTGTAGGCAGAAAAGTTGGAAGGAAACCAACGGAGCTGAAAGCGGTGCTGTTACGGCGGTAAAACTGTGATGTAAATTTCCCTCTAAGCCTCCACACAGTTTGAAAACAGTAAGTGGAATTTTGAACGATTTTATCGATGTGCCTTTAAGTTCAGTTTACATTTGGGGAAACAGGAGACGTGTGCGATTGACTCCGTGGCGTTATTTTCTTATTCATTTGTTTGTCTGTTCTTCACCTGGATGAAAACTCCTGCAGGTACCAGGCTTAGTGCTGGAGGCACAAGAGGTAAACAGAAACTTGTTCCTGCCTGCCGGGGTCTTAGGGCCTCCAGGGAAAGACTCGGGTGTAAGCTCAAAGTATCCCACAGTGTAATTAGTGGAATCATAGGGGTCTTGAAAGGTCCAAATGAGAGCAGAGGAGGGAAAGTCTGTTTGTGCCTGGACTGTTGAGAATGGGAGAAGGGAAAAGAGGGGTCAGGGTGGGCTTTCTACAGGATGGGGTTTCGATCTCGTACAGACCCCCGGCAGAGTGGGTCACGGGAGCAGGAGGGATGGTGCAGGTGAGCAGGGAGGGAGGAGGTCCGGGCTGAAGGGATCGCGGGATGAGGGGAGGTCCAGGAGCACCTGCTCTAGGGGGTCGAAGGTAATTCATGCGCAAGGGGATTTTGGGGCAGCACCAGGAGATGGGGCAGAAAAGGCGGGCAGAGACCCGTCTGTTGGAGGACACCTCTCACCCACAGTTAGATGATGACAATGAAGGCACAGGCCGGGAATCTGACCCAGGCTGAAGATCTGAGGGGCAGGACTGAGAGGAGCTCCAGGGCTCAGAGCTAGACCAGGGTGGGCAAGACACAGAAGGCAGACAGTGAGCAGGGCGGCTCCCCACGAGTCTGCAGCAGCCATGGGGGCAGCCACGGGGGGGGGCAGCCACGGGGGGGAGCCACGGGGGCAGCAGAGGCTTCTGAGGGCTTGCTGAGTTTATTCGAAGGGCTGGGAGCATGGTGCCCTGGGCAACAGCACTGTGGGGCTAAGGCATCTGGACGTTAGCGTGTGTGACGGGAAACCACTGGAGGTCTTCCTGCCCCAGGACGGCAGGGCTGGGTCCGCACTGACAGAAGGGCTGCCCTCGAAGGACGGAGGCGAGTGGGGGTGGAGGTGAGGGGGTCACCGAGGAGGGGCGTGGGAGGCCCTGCAGACCTACGCGGGATTGTCACTGACGGGCACTGCAGGCCTTCCGAGCAGGGGCGTGGTCGGATCTAACACGCCTGCCGCGGGAGCTCTGGCTCCGGGAGGAAGCAGGGACACCGGTCAGAAGTGGGACAGCACGTGGAGCGTACGCGGAACAAGTCATCTTAAATGGGGAAAATTAAATCATGCATTTCTTTATTTTCTCAATTTATAAGTATCTCAAAATTGTCCCACGGTGCACAGTGGAAACAAGACAATACTGGGCACTTTGGTCTAGAGAGCTCTACCGTCCCCGTGCGCGGCTACCGCGGCCTCACCCAGTGTGTCAGCCGTGTCACACGTATCAAACCCACGCCTGGGCTGCTTGGAGCCTCCTCAGTCCGTCTCCTTTTCCTTATCCCCCTGAGACGTTAGTTCTCATGTTAGCGTTCATCTTTAATCATGTCACTTGAGTGTTCTCTCCACCTGCTCTCAGCTTCTATGCGTTGTCTCGGGGTCACCTCATCCCAGGGAAACAGGCTCCCATTTTCCCAGCCACCTTGACCTGGTCCGGGAAGGGGCCCATCAGGGACCCTCCTGAAATAATGAGACCGTTTTCCAGGCTTACTGAATTCAGGATTAGAGACTGAGCTCTTCCTGCGGATGGAGATGTGAGGTTCTGGGGTCATGTGCGGCCATGTCCCCCACTGTGGAAATGCCAGGCGGCCTAGGAGAGGCTGAAGCAGAGGCGTGCACTGTGTGCGTGTGTGTGTGTGTGTGCGTGTGTGTGTGTGCGTATGTGCGTGTGTGCGTGCGTGCGTGCGCCTGTGTGTATGTGTGTGTGCATGCGCGTGTGTGTGCGCGCGCGCGTGTGTGTGCGTGTGCGTGTGTGCGTGCGTGTGCGTGTGCGTGTGTGCGTGCGTGCGCACGTGTGTGCGTATGCGTGTGTGTGCGTGTGCATGCGTGTGTGTGCGTGTGCGCGTGTGCGTGTATGTGTGTGCGCATGTGTGTGCGCGTGTGTGTGCGTGTGTGTGTGCGTGCGTGTGCCTGTGTGTGTGTGCGTGCGCGTGTGTGCGTGTGTGTGTGTGTGTGTGCGTGTGTGTGTGCGTGTGTGTGTGTGCGCGCGCGCGCACATGTGCGTCAGAGAGACAGACTGAAACCTGCAGGGCTGGTACGCGGCCCGTGCACCCTGGGAGACAGGGCATGGTCATCAGCACCCATGACGTGCTGGTAGGCACGTATTTATTGTATCATTCATGCCAACATCTACCCAAATCAGGAATTTACCCTGGACTCCTGCTTCCCTCCACCTCTGTGTTTCCTCGTTTTTTCACTTTTGAAAATTCCTTACTGACATAATTTTTCCTACCTTTTACACTTTTCATTTTGAGATAATCTCAGGCTTACAGAAAAGTGGCAAAAATAGTACAAAGAATTCAGCTGTCATCTCCCCCAGATTCTCCACGTTCTTGAGGCCACAGGAGGGACAGAAAGAAGGAAGGGCTCACGTGGCCTTGAGAATGCGGAGAAGTGTTGGCTGGTGGTTTTACAGGTTGTCCCTTGACGTGGGAGTTTTTGCTTCCTGCTCATGCACATGGAGTCAGAATAATGGGGACCCGGTGACAGGCCCGTAGCGGCAACAACACATCCTTCATCTTGCTGTCAGATGAGCAGAGCCCTTCCTTCTGCTCCGGAAGTGGTCAGTGCACTGGAACACTGTTTATCTCAGAAGAAGCAGCACAAGGAAGACCAAGGGAGCTGGGCCCTGCGGTAGTGGTGGGAGGCCAGAGTGGGACTCCGCGAAACTCACGCCGTGGCCTGAATTAAAATCAACTTGACAATAGTGACTTAAAATAACTCGATTCCAGCCCTTTCACTCTATGGCTCCTCAGGGCCCATTACGATGCTTAATGCTTCTGCCTAAAGAATGGAAAAAATCAGATATGGAAATTCTGCCAATGCAGTCCTTTGAAAATCTTCGGAGAGAGGATTCTAGTAGAATTGAGAAGTCACTGAATATGAAGATTTGTGTTTTTAGATAAGGAAAGTTGTGGATAAAGTACAATGTGAGTAGCAGTGATTGCAAAGAAGTACGAATAAATAAAGCCTTGCGGTCCCAAACCACACGCGGTCCCAAACCACACTCGGTCCCAAACCACACGCGGTCCCAAACCACACGCGGTCCCAAACCACACGCGGTCCCAAACCACACTCGGTCCCAAACCACACGTGGTCCCAAACCACACTTGGTCCCAAACCACACGCGGTCCCAAAATACACGAGGTCCCAAACCACACTCGGTCCCAAACCACACTCGGTCCCAAACCACACGCGGTCCCAAACCACACTCGGTCCCAAACCACACTCGGTCTCAAACCACACGCGGTCCCAAACCACACGCGGTCCCAACCACACTCGGTCCCAAACCACACCACGGTAGAGATTCACCAGCACCAACCTTCCCGTCCGGCGTCCACGGCAATTACAAATGTATGTTGTATTCATCCAGCTGCTCAAACAATGTTATGTTCATCTCTAAGACATCAGAGCCACAGACCTCTCCATTCTGTGACCCCAAAGTTCTTCCGTCAATAAACCGTTCTCAAGACCCAGAGAATGGTTAAATAAAATCTCTATTTTGTTCTAGAAGCCCTTTCCCTAATAATCTGGGACAAATTCAAAGGAAACAATTCTCTAGTTATAAAGCATTTACAATTAACCAGATTCTAAATGGGGGCAACATTCCATCTGAGGAAGGAATTGTTGGTTTGTTTGAGACACAGGTGATGTTTTTGTAAGAAAAGAGTAGTCCTGGCAAGCTCTTTTTAGAACACCTACTTTTTGGACACGTCTCTTTCCACATAGTGATGGGACGTTTCAATTAACTAAGGTATAGATTTCTCTGACTATTTAGATACATACAAGATAAGGAGGCACCATGGCTGTGAGGTCTTGGCCAAGTTAGCCTTTCTAAGCTTCAGTTTCTTCATTATGAAGGGAGGATATGGAGACTTTCTTCCTTTTTTTTTTTTTTTTAAGATTTTATTTATTTGACAGAGAGAGAGACAGCGAGAGAGGGAACCCAGCAGGGGGAGTGGGAGAGGGAGAAGCAGGCTTCCCGCCGAGCAGGGAGCCCGATGTGGGACTCGATCCCAGGACTCCAGGATCATGCCCTGAGCCGAAGGCAGATGCTCAACGACTGAGCCACCCAGGCGCCCCTGGAGACTTTCTACATCGAGTTGTAGGAATTGAATGAGATGGTGTGTGTAGACGCTTGGCACCGTGCCTGGAACGTAGAAAGTGCTGGATAGTGTTTGTTGTTATGATATAGCATTATATATATTATATATTACATACCATTATGTGTTATGTTCGCATACGACCTACAATTATAATTTAATATCCTAGATAATAATTACTATAATCGTAAGATATAATTTATCTGCAAAATCCTCCCAATTTCGCTCCCTTTGACTTGGATCCCTTCAGACATGTTTACAGCTGCTAACACATGCATACAGTGTAATGAGTAGTTATAAGAATATTCTGTTTTTCTTCTCTCTTTTTTCTCTTCTTTTTTCCTTCCCAATCTTTTTTTTTTTTAAAGATTTTATTTATTTATTTGACAGAGACAGCCAGCGAGAGAGGGAACACAAGCAGGGGGGAGTGGGAGAGGAAGAAGCAGGCTCATAGCAGAGGAGCCATGTGGGGCTCGATCCCATAACGCCGGGATCACGCCCTGAGCCGAAGGCAGACGCTTAACGACTGCGCCACCCAGGTGCCCCCTTTCCCAATCTTTTAAACATATCCTCAATTTATTTTTCTTTTCTCCACCCATCCACTTCACGGTTAGGAAGCATTCTCTCTGAGGACGTGGGGCTCATTTATTTTTTTTTTCCTTTCCCTTGGTCATCCCTGCCGTCCCTGGAACCCTGCTTACAAGGTTTCGGCCAGCAAATGATGAAGGAAGAGCTGACCGAAGCTGACAAACATCCCGATTACTCATGCGCTTGATAAAGGGCTGCCTGCTGGGCACCAGCGAGCCACAGCCACTCCGTGGCTGGTCCAAGAGACAGTCATACAAAAGGGCAATCCTAAAACAGGACGCAAGGGTGCATATGGGATGCCATGGTTGTGGGGTTATTGCAGAGGGCAGGGAAGCCTTGCCAAGTGTGTTGGGTTGGGCCGCAGTGAACCAGATGACGGAGAGGACAGTATGAGGTGGTCGGTTTGTGCCAGAACGCGACAAGCCGAGTTCCCGAGGCCGAAAGGACAAGCAGGATGGCAGGATGCGAGTGGAAGAGGCTGGCGGGAGGATCCCGGGGAATCTTGGGCACCCCAGCCAGCACTTGAACTGTACCTTGGAGGTGAGGGGTAAACACTGAGGGGTTTGGACCCAGCCAACGCTTTCAACTTTAACTGCTTTCCTTTTCCTGTTTGTGTGTTCCTTCTTTCGTATCAAGAATAGAACCTTGGCTCTGGTTGAAACCGTGCGGTCCGGAGCCCTTGGGGCCCACAGGGAGGGGGAGGAAGCCGTTGCACGTGCTCATCACCCCCACCTCCAGGTCTGAGTGTACAGCGCCCGGCTGGCTGCTCCCCGCGACCGTGCCCGCGACTCCAGCGCCGCTCCAGACTCCCACGCGCCAGCCTGAGAAAGGGGCAGACTGCCCGTTACGACTTCCCCTTCCTCCCTCGATGGTCATCTTCCGATTCCCTCCGCATGAAGCGGCGTTGGCGGCAGTGAGCTGAGCCTCCTTACGGCTCTTTCTGCGTGTTTTGTGTCTTCTTATGCCGTTTGACCTCTTTAACCGCGAGGCCACACGTCGGCTTCCCGGCAAGATAACCCGACTAGCGGGCGGGTAGCGTTTACGGGGTGGCGCTCCAACTTTTGGTTCCGAGGCGTCATTGTCTCCCGTCGCAGTTTTGTTGGTTCTCCCCTCAAGGCTGTGGCTATCGTCCTCACAGTTCGCTAAGAAGAACAAGTGACAGCAGCACCCGGAAGACAAGGCTTACGATTTGCACTGGACGGATTTCCCCACGTCTTAAATAAACATTTCCTATAAGGTAGCATTTCCACATAACTCTGTTTCAGTGTGTACCCCTTTAATGGGGGTTATTCATATTTCTGTCCCCCAAACTAGATTATGAGATCACTAAAAGCAAAAATCACATTTCACTCATCTTTGATTTCCCATCCCCGTAAGATCGATACAAACTGCAGAGAGCAGTTTGGCAAATATTCTATCAAATTATAGCAGCAGCGAAAATACTGACTGGGGACCAGAATCACGTTCTGAGTCCAGAAATATTTACTTTTATCCCCCCGGAGAACCCAGGATCTCTTCTAAAATGCTGATTTGCAGTTTGAAGCTGTTTAGGTGAAAAATATAAGCAGCAGCAGAAGAGACGGAGCAGCATTTTTGGGTGTTGTAATTAAAGCTCGCGCTCGTTTTTATTATAGTTCCTCAGGTGTAATCATGCCTCAAGTCCACACAATGTCATAGAATCACGGGACCGAGAAGGGCTCAGAAGGGCTCTACAGAGACAGGCGTTTACACTTCTGCAAACAATTGCCAACCCTATGCTTTTCTTTTAAAATATCCAGGAAAGGAAGGACACGGAGAGGTCCAGTTTTTTTTTTCTTTTTCTTTGAATGAGTAATATATTTTTTTAAATTGAAGTGTAAGTAACACACAATATCATATTAGTTTCAGGCGCACTTATTGATCTGACAATCCCGGGCGTCACTCTGTGCTCACACGATGAGTGGGGTCACCGTCTGTCACCGAACATTGTTACAATATTATTGACTATGTTCCCTGTGCTGTCCCGGATTAAGAGGAACAAATTTCCAGGTATGAAGTCATGAATCAGTCATATTTGTCTTTAGGTTAGGGTTTAGCCATCTGATACTTCCATTCTCCTCGGTTCTTCCTTCTCTTGCTGCTTCTGGGGGTTCTCTGAAACCCTCTCTTTTTCTGAAGGGAACTTGAAACCCCCCACTTCTCTACGATACCGAACAACCTCGCAATCAGTCCTTGTTTCTGGAGCTTGAGCCTGCAGGATGGGGGCCGTTCTCAGCTTTGGTTAAGACGTTTATTCCAGGACAAGAGCAGCGCTTTCCCTAACAGGGATTTTGGGGACTGAGATTTTTCTTCATCTCATTACCTTTTCATGTACTCCTCCAAATAGACGAATGTGTTCCTCCACTCTTGCAACATACTGCTCCCTTTCCAGAAATAGGACACAGCCCCGTTCCCTCTCTCTTTGGTCCTCTGCTCAGGTCAACACCCATCATCTGGATATAGACCCAGAGCTGATGACAGGGTACTAAAAAAGGCCAGACCACTGCAGACTGTAGTGTTCATGGGGGGTTGGAAGTGCTGGTGACTCAGTTCCTGGGATTTGCCAAATACCACCATTTGCAATGCAAACTCTGCTTTGTCATTATTGTTTTTAAGTCTTCGTTGTTTCCCATCAGAGTTCTAGGTTTTCCCACTTACTCATGTTGTCCTATTCTCAGACTTAGTAGAGGGGGGCTGTTCCTTTTTCTCTACTCTTCAAGGCCAAAGGATTCTGAAGGGCAACACAGGGTGTGCGCTAGTTGTCCGACTGATTTTCTTTGGTCACACCAAGGCATACAGATTGTACCAACCCTTGTCATTTGGTTGTGGGCTTCCTGGTCTGCAGTCTTGAGAGCAACTTTTGATAAACGTGATGGTGCAAGTACCAGTCACTGTGCTAAGGGAGAGGAATGGGAAGAGAAACTTCAGAGGTAGGAGTCAGGAAGGCTTCCTGGAGGAGGGGGCCACCTGGTGCCCTAAAACCTGCCAAGGAGAAGGCCAGATAAAGAGGACAGGATGGTAGAGGGAGGGGTTTCCCAGAAAACAGAACAGCAGGTGCAAAGACCTGAAGGTGGAAGAGAACATGGCCATGTTCTGGCAAACTCGTCGAAGTTCAGCACAGCTCGCTCGTCAGACAAAAGGCTGTGTGGATGAGGGGTGAATATGAAGCAGGGTATATAGTTTTGTCATGCTGGGCCTTGCAAGTCATGTTAAGAAGGTGAGAGTGGTGGAGAACTACCTAAAGGTCTTAAGATAGGGAAGGGCATGATTAATTGTACGTTAGAGGGCTTACTCTGGCCTTGATGTGAAAAATTATAGGCAGTGGGACTTCAGTAGCTGGACGTAGCAACAACCCCATAGGGAAGTTGGCGGCCTGAGCCGAAGAGGAAAACAATTAGAGAATTTGAAAAATGTGGTAAAATGGACAAATGGGACATAATGCACTGCCACTCCCATCACACTTGCAGTTAAAATTATGCAACAAGACTTGAGCTTAACCGGTGGAACTGGGGGCTATAGCCAGCTCCGGGGGAGCCACAGTGAGGAATAGGAATTCCTCGGTTTCTTTGATAGACAGTTTGCTTCTGAATAGACCTAGAAGTATAGAGTGGCCAGCTTTCTGGGGCGTGAGATCCCGCCTGGCATGTGCTGTGGGATTGGACGAGCATCCTGCAGGAGATGAAGTGCAGGCCTAGAGAGTTCGATGTCGTGGCACTGGTCAGAACACACCTGAACCATCGCGACTAGCTCTCGGGTCCACGTTTTAAAATGATCGTAAGCGGAAACTCCACAGAGAGGAATCAGAAAGTAACATATCATACAAAGAAGAGGTCAAGAAAGTTCACTTACTAAGAAGAGAAGGTGCAGGGAGACACGTCATAACCCTTTTCAGCTTCCTGCAGCGTTCTTACATGTGATCTGTGCGGCCCCGGAAGGCTGCGCTGGGGTCACTGAAGGTACGGAAGTTCCCAGGGGATAGAGAATAGCTCACCCTGAGGTCTAAGTCTGGAGCAGGCTACAACATGGAGGCAGTGTGGGCATTCAGCAGACCAGGCTAGGACCTCAAGAGGCCCTTGGCTCGTGACTGCATCGTTCCACTCTGTCTCCATGGTCACACTGACTTCTCCACTCTATGTCAAGTGGTTCTCTGCCTCTCCTGCAAGGGTAATCGTGAGTACATTTAGTGTTTGCACTAATAATACAGGATAATGTCTCAAAATCCTTAATTTAGTTGCATCCATAAAGACTCTTTTTTCTAAGTAAGGTAACATTTGTACGTTTCAGGGCTTAGGATGTGGATCTATGCCTGGGAGCCATTCTTCAGCCTACCGCAAGCTTCAGGGTCATTTGCTGTTTGCCTTCCTTAGTCCGTGAAGACCTTATTAAATGTAATCCTTAGTTCTGCACGTTAGCATTCCAGTAAGGTTGGCTTCTTCCCCTGTCAGGTAATGGTGTAGATTACAACGTACTTTCACACCTACTGTTTTACTTACCGGCATATCAGCCCTCTGAGCAATCATGTATTAAGTATCTATTACATTCCAGGCATTCTAAAAGAGAGTAACTTCAGCTCCTCTGGGTGAGCATTGCTATACCCATTTTACTGGTAGGAAGACGGGCTTAGAGACGTGGGTTGCAGAAGCTTACCAGTCGGTGGATAGCAGAACCAGGGGTAGAGGGAGCTTGGACTTTTTGTAGGGCAAGTTCTCAGTTTCCTTCCAACACTGTTGCTACCAGGTTTCCAGTCACTGGAGTAAATTCCAGTCCTTGAACCAGATGTCCGGTGGAACGTTGTTGTTCAATAGGACTTTTGCCCTCCCCATGGTTCTACCCTCTCTCTTCTGTGTGTGTGTGTGTGTGTGTGTGTGACTCTCACTTCTTTCAGGCTCTTGAAACCCTACGAGGTCTTCTTTTGACCAGCTACAAAATGTAAGTCTTGCAAGCACAATTATTTTTCTTAGGAGACCTAGTTCTCATAGGAAGACCCGTGTCTAAGACTGGAAAATAAATTCCCAGCGCACTCTGCACCTGTGTGGGATTGCTGACAGCAGCTGAATGGGGCTAAGTAACAGGTACACAGGTGCCTAACCCTACATTAACAACGCATCTGGGGAATAAACGTGCAGACGTCCCTTCTCCAATGCTCTGGACTCGGTCTTCGCCATATTATATCTGAGGCACTTGGATCCTTACTGGAAAGGTGTGTTTTAAAATGGAAACATGGTTATTATATCTAATTTTCTGTCTCTCTCACCCCTAGGTCTTCCAGGCAGAATGAGATTTCTAGGTACTTCCTTCGATTGAAATTGTAATTTTTTCTTTCTTTCTCTTGTTCTTTCTTACGCAACTAGAATCTATCACTAGATATTATAACTGTTGGGGTTTTTTCCTTTAAAAAATTTCTAAGTCCCGCACTTGAATATTAGGGCAGTTATCATGAGGGCTGGGGGAGGTTTCGTAGGACTGTTGTGCTTTTCCATTTGTGCTTTTATGTATTTTGTAATTAGGAAAAAAGTTATATAACAATGTATTTTAGGGGCACCTCGGTGGCTTAGTCAGTGAAGCGCCTGCCTTTAGCTCAGGTCGTGATCTCAGGGTCCTGGAATCGAGTCCTGTGTCAGGCTCCCTGCTCAGTGGGGAGCCTGCTTGTCCCTCTCCCTCTGCCCCTCACACTGGCTCGTGCTTTCTCTCTCTGTCGCTCTCAAATAAATAAAACTTAAAAATGTGTTTTATTTCAGACTGTGCTTATTAAATTGGTGATGAACATCTCTGCAGCAGGATACAGGTGCCAGGTTATACCCGAATCCATGACAGTCTTATGTTGAACAAATATGGACATCCAGTGAAATAGCCACGTTCAGATGAATTTTTAAGCAAAACCAGAGGTGTTTATATTTGTGACCCTGACCTGTACTGCACCTGTAACTTCTTTGTCAATAAGGATTCTTTCCTTAGAGAACTTTGGAGGGAAATCGTGAGAAGCGCTGGGTGTAACGGAAGTGTCCAGGTGATACCTAACAGGAATGTTCTAGAGCATTTCTACACAGATAGGAGAAGACGGATGGCCCCTGAGATCCCTCTAAGTCCATGGTTTTTGAAATGCCTTTAAACAGGCATGCAGGGCGGGGGAAAAAAAGAAAAAGAAAGGAACAGAAGAAAAAGAAAAAGAAAAAAGAAGCAAGGAGGAACCTTATATTTCTAGTTTTGAGGTGATTTTCCCTCGAGGATGACCACTCGTGTTAACTAGCCCTTCACTTACACGGCAACTTTCTTTTCTTGAGTACAAGACCAGGTCGTACACTAAATGCTGCTTTTCAAGGGCAAAATACCCCTTCTCCAATTGCTACAAGAAGTCCAGCCTGTTTCCTCATGTGTGCAGTCTTGCTAGATCAACTCTCTAGCTGATGTTTGGAGCTCAAACCTTCCATTTAAGCTGCAGATTCTGAGCTCAAATCTATCTGACTTTGCGGCTGTGACCACCGTCTTGGATCTGTAGAAACGGCGGTGCTGGAGGACTCCCCATGTCCACCTGCAGCCTCCACAGTCCACTAGGACCACGGGTGGGGCTCCGCATACAGTTGTCCTCATGCCCTGATTTATTTCGGGGAAGCATACCGAGGAACATCAGCAAAGGGCAAAGGTGCAAGGGGCCAAGTCCGGGGGAAGCCAGGGTCCATTTCCCTCCTTTTCCAGAGGAGTCACACAGACATGCTTGAACCCCCTCACAATATGTGTGAAGTGTTGTCAACCAGAGCAGCTCGTTAGGGAGCGGTGACGCGCCCCCTCTGCCTGCGTCTGCCAGGTGGTTTTCACACTCCAGACTCCCAGAAGGAAAGCAGGTGTGCAGCCTACGCCATAGTGTTTGTGCAGACAGTCCAAGCACAGTGAGCCTTCCTTACCCACTCACGGTGGGAACCCTTCCAGAATCTAGGTTTCTAACAGCCAGCTGAAGGCCAGCCTTGCAAGCAGAACTTTCTAAGGACAGCCGTTCAGGCCTGCGATGTTCATTCTTTCCTGCACAATCATTCTTTAGACAGTCTCTGAAAAAGAGGTTCTAGCCTTGCCAGCCAAGGAAGGACCTCTGGCTTTTCTTTTGTAGTGTTTGGAGTAAGTTTAACTGCTCTACAAACTTCCCTTTCTTTCTAACCCAGAAAGAACAGGAACAATTATAGCAGGAGAATCAGTAGGAGGTATTTTTAATCCTTCAGATGGGACCAAATAAGTACAGGCTTGTCCACGAGAGCATCAGGGCATGGTGCGGGTCAGTAGCCATGAAAGCGCTCCCTCACCTCAAGCCAACGTCTGCCTTAAGTATGTGTTGCAGCAGGAAAATACCCGTGTCTGAGGGCTCCAGTAAGCACTTAGAGGCATCCTGCTGGCGCACTGACAGGGGCTAAATGCTGATTTCAGGTTTAATACACAGTCATCACATTAAACAGTGTTTACCCGCCAGGATCCTATTGTGTCTGGCCGGGGCAGCTCCCTGACGTTCTTTCTCTCCTCACCTGTGTGCCCCGTCTGGCCCTCCGTCTCTAGCCCTCTGACCTGCCTTCCTAATGGCTCCAGGTGCCCCGTGTATGTCCTAGGCACCCTCACCCCAGGAACAAGACAGTTGCCTGGTTTCTTTCCTCTTTGCTTACTAGCCTCTCTTGGGAGAACCTGGTTGTACCGGTTATCCGGTAAGGGACCGACGGTGGGAGGAGGAAAGGTCAGCGGGCCTCACCTCAGAAAAGCTGAGTGGGTTGAACTAGAGGCATGGTCCCTTCCCCAGCCTCCTGGGCTCCTGGCAGGGAGCATTGCAGCATTTTTTCTTGTGTCTGCCGTGGCGTTCCAGATAGCCATCCCAATCCCTCAAGATCCTGGGTTAACGGAAAAACCAAAGGAGAAAAGAAGAAATACATGCAGGCAAATGAAAACATACCGCCGATTATCTTTGTAACAAAATGAAGTTTTAATGTGCTCAGCTTTCACTTACGTTCCCAGAGATTGTAAGACGTACGAGTAGTTATGTTTTTAATTGTGCTATGGTCCCCAGATTGCCTTTGTTAATTAAGCACAGGGAGACGCAGAAGGCACTAGACAGTAATGATGCCCTGCCCTTCTTAGCAGGGAGACACTGAGGGCACGAGGGAGGACGTAGCTGAATCCCGGGGAGCTTGACGGCCACCTTAGACGCTGCGTGGTCTGTGGTTGTGAGTAGAACGTACATTGATCTTCACGGTGTGAGGTCTCGGTTAACTTGCGTATCAGAAGTGATGTGTGCGGGACCAGAGTGACACCTGGGAACTCACTCAGAATCCTCGGCACACGGGACTGTGTAATCCGCAAGGGGGGGCCTGCATTTTTCCCGGTCTCTAGTCTGGGCGTAAGTCAGTGTTCGGTCTCTCCTTTCCAGAACAGAATGTCCTGGACTGTGTGTTCTCAGTGATAAATGCCCACAATACGAAGAAAAGCCTGCCTTTCTGGAGAATAACGCGGTCGAGGAAATTGCATTTTCCCGAGGAAGCACGGCTTCCCTTGACAGGAGTGATGGGGTTGAAATCTAGTAACAGGATTCTGGAGTCCTGACCAGGCCTTATCGCAGTGGTCCTGTGTTATTATAGTTTGATTCTGATAGGAATACAGTTTATTAATTTGCTCAAATAATAATTTAAACTGTTGACTTAGAATACATTTTTCTCAATATTCTCTCACCAGTGAATAATTTTATCCTTCGTCTCTTGTGGAGGGAGGGGTCGTTGCTGTGTGGCATTGTTCGTACGTACAGACCGGGGTGCGTCTGCAAAGCTCTGAAAGCACAGACGGGGGCCTCGAGTTGAGGTCCCACACACGGAGTCCCGAGCTCCCCACCTCCCCAGTCCTGGCTTGCTCCTCCCCCGTTTTTTTGTTTTTTTAATTTCATTTATTTTATTTATGTATTTATTTATTTTGCTTTCTTGTTTTTATAATTGCGGCAAACATCTGTCCCCTAACATGAAAGTTACCTTCTTAACAAACTTTCACGTGTATGGTATCATCAGTACCAAGCGCACTGGTACACAGCTCTACGGCCATACAGACCCACCACTTCATTTCTGTAAAATTCATATAAATAAAAACAGGCTGGTCAGCAGCGCACAGTCCTGTGTTTACCAAGCACTGTGGAATGCTCACTATTTTTTGATGAAAGATGGACCAACATTCAGGAATCATTCACTTTAATATGAATTGGGAGAATTGGCCAACACTTGGATCTCATTTGGGAAAGTAAAACGAAGTTTACCTGTGCGCTGTGATCATTTAAAGGACAGAGACAAATTACAGAACGTTCAGTGAACAACAGCACACAGGCAGCGAGCCGTGGCCTGAGGTTGGCAAAGCGTGAGCCTAGAGGACAAGGACGGTCCTGGGCTCCAGCAGGTCCTGACCGCGGAGTGGGAAGGATGCTGAGCCTCCTGGCCTCCGCCCTCTTCCCGGTTGGAGGCAGGAACACACGGCCTCCCTGCGGTGCAGTAAGGGTTAGAGGTACTGTTTGTCGTTTCTAGCATGGCAGCTGACACATAGCAGACACCCAATAACCCTTACTGTGTGCCCAGACTGTTCTAGGGCTTTATATATCTCGACCCAATTCTCTAAAAATAGATAAAAACCTTCCGGGAAAGGTGCCACTATGAGCACGTTCTTTGCCAATGGGCCAACTGAGGCACAGAGAGGGTAAAGTATGCTTTCCCAAGTCACACTGGCAGTAAGTGGAGGACGGAGATGTGAGGCCAGGCAGTGTGGCTCCAGAACCTTCCCAGTACCTAATACTCTAACATTTTAGTAGATAACGTCCATCTCTCAGGCGCTTTTTTTCCAGGGGCACTAGGTATCCTCAACCTGGGCTCACAGGGACACCCAGGGTGTCAGCCAGGCTGGGAGTGGGTGGGACATGTAGGCAAGTCATTAGGGGACATGCCAGTGAACTAGAATGACAGGGCAAGAGGCTTCCAGTTTATTTGGTAGGTCACGGGGACCCATTATGGGCTTCAAAATGCTCCAGATTAATTTTTCGGTGCTGGGCATCAAGAGGACTCTTGCAAAGGAATAAGGTGGGCAGCGCTCGAGGACCTTCTGGTCTAGGGACAAGGAGTAGACTAGACATCCACTGCAGGAAAGCGGACTGGCCGCTGGGAGAGAAGCCTCCATGACGCACAGCGGGGTCCTGGAGCCCAGAGGGCCGGTGTGCGCGCGGAGAGGCCGGGACACCGAAGGCTTCAGGAGGACGGGGGCATACGCTGGCGGGTCAAGGTTCTGACCAGAAGGTCAAGGTCAGGCCTGCGCTTTTGTTCGAAGGGCCTGTTGGAACAGCGCGGGGAAACCAGGGCCGGAGCGCGCGTGCGGCGGCAGGAGGGGGGAAGAGCCCGTGCACACCTTGCGGGGGGTCCAAGGACGGCGGGGCCCGAGGTCCTGTGACGGGGGCGGGGGTCAGCCGGCGGCGCGGACGCAAGGAGAGAAGGTGCGGCCGCAGCACCCGTAAGACGCGGGGCGCAGAGGAAAGGCCGGGGGGACGCGGGCTGTCTCCGAAAGGACTGCGCTCCCCGCCGCGGCGGGTAAGGAGAGAAAGGGGTCCCGGCTCCCCCAGCGGAGTGACCAGCCCGATCGCCCCGGAGGCTCGGGGCAGGGGCGGGGCGAGGCGGCCGGTCACGGAGTCCCCGCAGCAGCCAGCCCCGGACGCAGCCGGCTGGACTCCGGCGCGCTTTCTGGGGACAGAGGGGCCGCGGGCGGAGGGGGGCCCGGGGGCAAACTCGCCCGCGCGAGTGAGCGCCTTTACGGAAAAATCCCTGAACTGCTCTTCGGGATCACCACCCCCTCACCCTGGAATTTCAGGACGGGCCCTGAATGTCTCGGCTACGGAATGAGGGGCTACCCCGATACTTGGCGGGGCGGTGGGCCGGACTGGTAAGACTGGAGGTCAGCCTGGAGGCGGCTCCGGGATTTTGCGGCCTTCCCGTTCCCATGCTCTGGGAGGCCACTGCCATCTGGTGGCCGAATGAGGAAACACACCTGCTGGACTGGGAGGCGGGAGGCGCCACTTCCCCCCTGACTATGAAATCGCTTCATGGCTCTCTGCCCCGGTTGCGCACCTGTGGTCCCTGTGCAATTGTTACTGGACCTTTGAAGTGTCTCTCCATCTTGCTCCTGCCCACGGGCAGTCTCTGCTATTAGTCCCTTGAGCATCACCGAGGAAACTATTATAGATATATAAGCATATATACAATTTAGCCTTTCTAAAACAAAAAATAAACAGGTGCATATTATATATGTATATTTAAAGATTTTATTTGAGAGAGCACAAGCAGGGGGAGGGGCAGGGGCAGAGGGAGAAGCAGGCTCCCCGCAGAGCGGGAACCCCCCCCCCCCATGTGGGGCCCGATCCCAGGGCCCTGGAGTCACCATCTGAGGCGAAGGCAGACACTTCACCGACTGAGCCACCCAGGCGCCCCTATTATATATTATTCTTTACCTTACTTTTTTCTCCCTTAGGGTCTTCCCCTAATGATTACATGTTATGAAGTTATAGCACAATATAGAAGCCAGGAAAGGACGTTGGTGTGATGTTTCCCTGTCATTTATCACCTGTGGACACTCCCGTAACCACCACCGCAGTCAGAGAGGAAGGGGCCAGTCCTGCACCACAAAGATCTCCCTGGCTGCCCTCCCCACAAGCCTCCCACCGTCCCATATCCCTGCTCACCAGTAATCGGTTTTCTATGGTCACCAGTAATCGGTTCTCTATCTCTATAGTTTTGCCATTTAGAGAATATCATATAAATGTAACCATAGCTTGTGACTTCCTGAGATTGAGTTTTTTCTTCACTTAGCATAATGTCTTGAGGTCCATCCAAGTTGTGTCTATTACTAGCTTATTCCTTTCAATGATGAATAATGTTCTATATATGGACATACCGCAGTATATTTACCGTTCGTCCATCGAGGGACATTACGTTGTGTTCAGCTTGTGGCTATCATGAGTAAAGCTGCTTTACCTCGTCTATGTGGAATCTAAACAAAAAACACCAGAGCTTACAGATTCGGAGAGGAGTTTGCTGGTTGCCAGAGGCAGGGGGAGGGGGGACGAGCAAAACGGGTGAAGGGCGTCAGAAGTCACAAACTCTCAGTTATAAAACAAGTCGCGGGGACATAATGTACAGCGTGGTGACTATAGTTAGTAAAACTATATTTTGCATTTGAATGTTGCTGTGAGAGTCGATCTTAGAAGTCTTCGCTACAAGAACAAAACGGCGACTATACAAAGTAAAGAATTCATAAAAAAATAAAAAACATACAGAATTCAACACTAAAAAAATAGCTAATCTGATTAGAAAATGGGCAGAGGACCTGAACTGACATTTTTCCAGTGAAGACACACAGATGGCCCACAGACACAGGAAGAGGTGCTCAACACCACTCAGCGTCAGGGAAACGTGATCCCAAACCACCATGAGCTACCCCCTTACACTCATCAGAACAGCTAGCATCAAATAGACAAGAGATAGTGAGTGTCAGTGAGGATGTGCAGAGGGGGAAGCCCTCCTGCACTGCGATGGGAATGCAAACTGGTGCAGCCACTCTGGAAAACAGTATGGGGGCTCCTCAGAAAGTTAAAAACAGAACGACCCTATGATCCAGTCATTTTACTACTGGGTGTGTAAGAAGAATACACAAACACTAACTCGAAGGGATACATACAGGCCTGTGTGTATTGCAGCATTATATACAATAGCCAAGATAGGGAAACAGCGTAAGTGTCCGTCAGTAGATGAACGGATAAAGACGACGTGCTGTAAACCCGCGATGGAATGTTTCTCAGCCATCAAAAAGAATGAGCTCTTGCCATCTGCAGCAACAAGGATACACCTAGAGGGAATTATGCTAAATGAAACAAGTCAAATAAAGACAAATACCATATGATTTCACGTATGTGTGTCATCTAAAAAAACAAACAAAAAGCAGAAACAGACCCATTAATACAAAGTACAATCCGGTGGTTGTGAGGGGAGTGGGGTGGGGGTTGGACAACGTGGGTGAGGGGCGTGGGAGGCCAGGCCTCCAGCTGTTGAACGAGTGGGTCCCAGGGATGGAAGGTGCGGTGCAGGGAACAGAGCCAGTGACGGCGTTGTAGCGGGCGGTGGCGGGTGGCGGCTACCTTGTGAGCACAGCGAGATGTGTAATGAATTCGTGGATTCACTACGTTGTGCACTGCACTAATGTATCGTTGTGCGTCACGTACACTTCAACAAAAAGATATCGTTATTCTGTTTTACGGTTGCCTTGTATTTAGCTGTACGAGCGTATAACAATTCCAACAGTCCTTCGTGTTCAGTTACTTTCAATAATTTACCATTAAGAGCAATGCCACAGTGATTTCTGTGGATATTCAGCTTTGTGTCTGTGTGAAAGTATACCCTTAGGGTAAATTCCTGGCAGTGATACCGGCTGGGGCAAAAGATGTATTTTAATTGCCCACTAATTACATCGCAACAGCTTACATTGGTCCTAGGACATGAGAACAGCTTTTACCCTATGTTCTTATCAGCATTATAATGTTAAGACATTAAAAGCAAACAAATAACTTCAACTATTTGAGAAGTAAAAAAAAAAAAAAGTAGCTCACTGCTTTTTAAATGTTACTTCTTTCTTTATGAGTGAGATTGAGCAGAGGCTCATATGTAAACCCTCCTTCCACTGGCCGTGAGCTACACCTGTCATTGGACTGTTTTCCTATCGAGCTGGTCATCATTTTCTTACTGATTTTAAAAGAGCTTTCCTCATTAAAAAGGGAAACAATCCCTTTCTATATGCAAACCTTTTTTCTATTTTTCCCTTTTTTGCCGTGGAGAAATTTAAATTTTATTTTGTCAACTTTTCAGTTTTTTACTATTTTTTAAAAAGATTTTATTCATTTATTTGACGGAGAGACAGAGAACACAAGCAGGGGGAGCCGTGGGCAGAGGGAGAGGGAGAAGCAGACTCCCCGCTGAGCAGGGAGCCCGACGGCAGACTCGATCCCAGGACCCTGGGACCATGACCTGAGCTGAAGGAAGACGCTTTACTGACTGAGCCACCCAGGTGTTCCAAATTTTCAGTTTTTTTTTTTTAAAGATTTTATTTATTTATTCGACAGAGATAGAGACAGCCAGCGAGAGAGGGAACACAAGCAGGGGGAGTGGGAGAGGAAGAAGCAGGCTCATAGTGGTGGAGCCTGATGTGGGGCTTGATCCCAGAACGCAGGGATCATGCCCTGAGCCGAAGGCAGACGCTTAACCGCTGTGCCACCCAGGCGCCCCCAAATTTTCAGTTTTTTAATTGTACTTTCTGGGTTTGCGCCTTACGCAGGAAGGAAGTTTTAACAATTTCCCTGTGTCTCCTTGGTACCTTGCCATGCGTGGCGTCGGCTACACTGATCCAGGTGGACCAGATCCTTTTTACTCAGAGTTATTGGGACAATCTCAGGCCCACCCACCCCATCTTGCATCAGAATCCACATTTTATCAAGCTCCACAGGTGATTCACCTGAAGACGGAAATCAGAGACACGCAGGTTTGCGTCTTTCCCTGTCAGGCAGCGGTCGGGCCCTGCGGCCGATGGACCAGCACTTTCTCAGCTCACTGGAGGTTTCACTAGGTGGCGCATGGGGATTTTTAAATAATGCTGAAGATTCAAAGATTTAACTTCAGGATATTGTGAAAACCAGATTTGACCTGCTGTTCCCTCAGCCAGGAGGGTAAAACGAGGCTCAGAGGGTGTGAACAGATGTGTGCTTCCGAGCAGTGATCCCAGAACGGTTGTCCCCACCATCTGGCTTCATTCTCTTCTGCCCATTGCTTTCCATGTTCTTTCACTGGCTGAACCTGGTATTTTCTTCCTGATAAACGCCCTGGAGATGAGTGGCACCTGACTGGGTGCAATCTAGAACTAGAAAGCTCTAGAACTTTCTCTGAGAAGATCAGCTTCGTCAGTTGGACCCCATCCGAGCAAAGCCCAGCTAGCACTGGCCATTGGCTGGTCACCCTCCTCCCCTGGGGCTGCCACCAGGGCCAGAGCCCTGCTGAGCTATCACGCAGAGCCTGGGGGGCAAAGACAGAGGAGGAGACCTGTGACAGTCTTCCTTAGGTGAGAAAAATAAATCAGGACCTCTCTTACTCCCTCCCCAGTTGGTCACACAGCACGGAGAGAGGAACATTCTGTCTGTTCCTGTGAGCAAGCTCCCTTTGGAGTAGTTTGGACCTTTGACTTAATGGGAGTCCTGATGCTTCGGACAGATTTCTGAGCCCTCAATTCAGGGAGGCGTTGGTCTTTTCTGGGAAAGATATTTCACAACTAGCTTTAATCACTTAATCCAGTGTTCCAGGCCCAGAGGGCCAGCCAAGGGAGCGGCCCACTGTCCTCGGGGATTGGATCAATGGGAGGCCGCTCGGCCTTGGTAAACAGATGGCACCCAGATGGGGACTTTCCGACAGAAAGGACGGTTGTGGCCGCAGGTACGGAGACAGACTCCAGAGCAGTCAAGGGCTGGGGCTGCTGGGAGGGATGGAGGGACAGGAAAGCCTTCTCCTGGCTGAGAAAGCACTTGGAAACCAAAAAAAGCCGAAAGCTGCTGCATGCCCTTTACACAGAGCCTTCTTCAGAGCTGCTGAGGGGTGAACCAGCTCCTTGCCTTCCCTTCCTCCCCCCTCCTCCCCTTTCCCCCCCCTTCCCCTCTCTCCGCCAATGCCAACACGGGCCCTCCCTCCCTGGCCTTTATAGGGCGAGGGGCAGGGCGGCGTCACAGGGCCCTTAGCTGAAGGGGCTCCACGTGTGCTGGGCGGTCGTCCTCATTACAGAAAGTGGGGCCTTCTGTGCAGCACTGTGGGGACGATGCGAACAAGCCTTCCCAATTCCGGGGCAGGGCCTGCAACACGCAGCCCCGAGAGAGGTCACGGGGCACGAGCAGGACAGACAGAGCCCTGTCAGCCCTCCTTCGGGGCCTCCGCCTGTCGTCCTCGGCTTTGCTCTCTGTGCGGTCAGCTCTTCAGGAGCTCGCGTAGCCACAGCCACGTCAGCAGGACCACAGAGGTGGGAGGCAGTGGGGTGGGCAGTGCACACCGGCTTGCACAGGGTGGGCTCCAGACCAGCGGCATCAGCGTCACCTGGGAACTTGTTAGAAATGCCGAAGCCGGGCCCGTCCAAGACACGCGGTGTTAGAAAGCCCCAGGGTGGGGCCCACACCCTCTATTATTACCTGACAGGCCCTCTAGGAAATTCCAGTCCGTGCTAACAGTGAGCACCCCTGTTTTGGGAAGCCAGTGCTCCTCAAAGACAGGTGGACCCACGTCATCTGGGAGCTGGCTGGAAATGCAGGGTCTCGGGCCCCACCCTCCTGAGACTATCATTAGCGCAGCAGAAAGGTGCCTAATTACCGGTAATCTTAAAAGCTCCCAGAGTAATTCTAATTGTGCGCTGCTGGGGCCTGAATGTTTGTGTCCCACTTCCCCTGCCTGATCTGTCTGTTCACATCCTGATCCCCAGGGAGACAGTATTCGGAGGTGGGGCCTTTGGGGGGTATTTGGTTTTGATTGGTCATGAGGATGCAACCCTGATGATGGGATTCGTGCCCTTGTGAAAAGACGGCGGAGAGGGGAGATTTCTCGCTCTCTTTCTCGGGACACATGCCAAGAAAAGGCCCTGTGACGACGTCACCAGGACGAGAACTCTCATTGGAAGGGGGCCGTGCTGGCCCCCTGAGGGTCCGGCCTCCAGGACTGTGAGGAATAAACTGGTTGAAGCCACCCGTCCATGGCTTTCTGTTCCAGTTCAGCAGTCAGACCGACGAGGGCCTGCAGCTCAGGCTGGGCGTTGCTCCTCCGGGAAAGACACTGAGAAATGCATGTTACGTGGTCCAGGAGACAAGGTGGTCCCTTCCTCACGGATGTGAGAAGGCGTGGATGGTTTTCCTCGACAGGTGTATACCCTGCCCTTCCACAGAGAGGGGTAGGTTTCAGAGCTCAGCCGTGCAGAGGCCCCGGGGGCTCAGGCCAGGAGCTGGAAGTGACACCACTTCCGCCAATGATACTTTGGTTCGCTCAAGGGAGTGACGCAGGGAGCTCAGACCAGGCTGTGCCCGTGTGAGCGAGGCGGGGGAAGCACGAGACACCAGATGGGGGATAAGCCGAGATTCAGCTGCCGCCGCGGGGAGGGGGGCAGGGCTGGGCGGGAGGGGTGCTGGGCCTCCTCCTGGGCTCTGCCGCAGGGCCCCCGGCCGGCCCAGCCTGTTCTGGTAAGAAGAGCACGGCCAGCCAGCCAGCCCTCCGAACACGAGCTCCTCCTTTACAGCAGCTCACGCGGTACCTTAGCTTTCTCTCTGTAAAATGGATTTCTTCTCACCTGCATTTTCTTCTTACCTCTCAGGGTTATCGGTGGTTAATGAAATACTAACTTCTAACGGTCGCGGTTGTCGTTCTTTGGAGTTCTATGGAAATAGCCTGCGAGCCAATATTTGTAGCGGTTTTTATTGCTGTGAAATAGGGAGGGGTCCCAGGCGGACCCCTGAGACAGAGCCGGGGTCCCCACTGTCTCTGAACAACTGCATTCTGAGGGCGTGTCTTCGGGGACAGCACCCCGGGGCCTAGCGACTGCCACTTGCTGTGTCGTCGCATTGCTTAATGGGGACTGTACCGCGTTCCTTCTTTTTCCTTTACACACGTTGAGAAAAGAAACCACAGGAATCGTGAAATCCGACTTTGGTGAAACGTGTTGCAGAAGGGCCAGGAAGCCTTTGCAACTGAGCCTTCCACTGCTGCAAGGCTGGGGTGGGTGGGAGCACCAGGCTCTTACAGGTGCACAGGTCAGCGTGGACCCGGGGCTCGCACAGCGGTGGGCACCCAACACCCCAACGCTCGTGCTCTGCGAGGAGACGGTGGACGTGGGTACATGAGACGGGATGTGGGGGCCTAACACTTGTCACATGACCCTGGGCGGAAAGCTAAGTCCTCAGCCTCATTTCTACATTTGTGAAACACGACAATATCCAGCCTTACGGGATAAATGAGATCCCACAGAGCAAGTAGCGTATTGTGTTTGGTCAACGGTCACTACCACGATCATTTAAAGAGTCCTTACAGACTGGCTTTGGGGGCCTGGGCGGCTCGGTCGGCTGAGTGTTCGACTCTCGGTTTCAGCTCAGGTCATGATCCCAGGGTTGAGAGATCGAGACCCCCGCACCCGGCTCTGTGCTCAGTGCAGAGTCTGCTTGAGATTCTCTCCACCCTTTTGCCCCCCGCCTCTGTTCATGCTCGCTCTCTCTCTCTCAAATAAATGCAATCTTTAAAAAAAAACTGGCTTGAGATAAATATCAGTGAAGTTAAGAACTTAAAAATAACAGCATTTTGTGTTCACGACGGAGACCCTCCCAGCAGGGCAGGCCCTTGGTTCTGATGACGGGCGGCTCTTGCCATCGGCACGCGGGTCTGCAAGTGGCCGTTTTTCTAATTTGAATGCAATGACGGGTGGAAAACGGTGAAGTGTGGTTTGTTTTTCTGTTTTTTGTTTTTTGAGAAAGGCTGCCTCTAATCATACATTTTTGAGTTGGTTCTTTTTGTTAAGTTCCATTCTTATGAAGAAGTGTCAATAAAGTTTAGAATACTTACTAAAATAAAGTCTCAGCGGCCCCAAAGGCCAGAATTTCGGCTTGCAGACTGTTTAGCGAGGAGGCGGGGCGGAGTTCCCCTGCATCATGACAATAGTTCTCCAGACGGCATGATGGAAGTTTTCTCACTTGGTAAGTGTTTCCACATTACTGACAAACGTATGTAACTTTTCATATGTTTACTAAATAAAACCGTGACGTACACTGTTGGCATAGCTGACTTCACATACTTTTGAGAGTTCCGCTTTTCTTCAGTCCGGGCCGCTGGGGGCTCGTGCTGCCCTGCCCCCCTGTGCCTGTTCTACAAGGAGGGTTGGCCGATGGGCTGGGAGCCGTGGTGGACCGTGCAGGGTGACGTAGTGGGCTCCGGGCACACTGCCTGGGGACCGACAGCAGCAGGACCACGGGCCCACCTGCCTCCGTCCAATGGCTGCGAGGCCAAAGTGTACAACACCGTCCATCTTCAATCTGGTAATGACGAGGAGTCGGTTTTTAGCTTCTTCTGGCCTCTCTGGGTCACTGCCCGGATGACCTGATCCCATCCTGGGTCTCCACATGGCGACAGGATTTACACCCCATGCCCAGGCTCACCTTTGAACTTCAGACCCGAGTATCTGACTGGCCGCTGGACGTCTCGATCTTGTGCTCAGAGCCGCTCCTCCCTCGGCCTAATCGCCCCAGCAAACGCACGCTCTGTTCTTCCAATGGTCCAGGAAGAAGGTTGGGTTGTACTTGACTCCTGTCTTGATATCACTGCGTATCCATCCAATCGCTGAGCCAGTCCGGTCATGCGCCCTTCAGAACACACCCTCACCCTACTTCTCACGGCCACCCCCGTCCCCCACTGTGCTAGGAGTTTCTGGGTCCACCTCCTTGTCTGCCCCTGGACTCCTGTAATTTACTGTCTCAGAGCAGCCGGAGGGGTTCTTCTAAAATGCAAGTCAGATGGTCATCATGTAGCTTCTCTTCTTATATCTCTCTAGCATCTCAAGTCGATATCCTGACCTATGAGGCCCTGTGTGATCCGTCCCCCTGCCGCTCCTCCAACTTTGTCTCCTTCCCCTCAACCACCTTCTCCAACCCCTGTTTCTCCCCAGTCACAGGAGCCTCTTTTCTGTTCTTCAACTCAGCCTCAGGGCCTTTGCACGGAGGTGTTTTTCCTGGGGTACTCTTTTCCCGGAGACATGGTTTGCTTGCTCAGCTCCTTCAGATTGTAGGACTCGGGTCTTCACTAAGAGCTCTACGGACTTCTTCCCCAAACAGCCCACATGCGTCGCACCTTACTCAAGGTATTAGTCACGTGTCAACGGGAAAACAAATCATTGAGTATTTGAAACGGGGGGATTGAAGGCAACAAATTACTTCTAAGAATGATGGAAGAGGCCGAGAAGCCAGAAGGGACCATGAAGAGCCCAGAAGTTAGAGAGGGTCCGTATCACTGGCTGGAGCAGAAGCTGGAGCTCTGAAGAGACAGCCAGCAGGACGGATGCTGCCATGGCAGGGAGGGGAGCCGGTCCTGCTTCCCCCCCGCCCGCCCCTGGACGAATGCACCCAGACGCGGGCTCAGCCTGCAGGGGCAGCACCCACCATCCAGCTCTNTAAGAATGATGGAAGAGGCCGAGAAGCCAGAAGGGACCATGAAGAGCCCAGAAGTTAGAGAGGGTCCGTATCACTGGCTGGAGCAGAAGCTGGAGCTCTGAAGAGACAGCCAGCAGGACGGATGCTGCCATGGCAGGGAGGGGAGCCGGTCCTGCTTCCCCCCGCCCGCCCCTGACGAATGCACCCAGACGCGGGCTCAGCCTGCAGGGGCAGCACCCACCACCCAGCTCCNCCAGCTCTGGCCCAGCAGGGCCGCCACCTGCCCTAGTGTGTCTCAGAGCGTCCGTCACGCTTGATGTAGTTATTTGTGGTTTCTCTACCTTGACTGGAATATGGGGCCCATGAAGGCAGGGGCTCTGCTGTTTTGCGCACGACTACCCTTGGCTCCTGCGACAGGGCATGGTGCCAGAAGGCCCTCAGTAGATGCTGGGACGGAAGGACACGCCTCCACACCGGGCGTCTGACTTACAGCGGCATGGAATCCGTGTACATGGAGTAAGCCGGAGTCACGGTTGTGCTACCAGCTAGCGTTATGTGGAAAACAACAAGATGCCTTCTCAACAGATTGTCTGACACAAGGCTCCTGAGGAGATCACGGTCATCCTGAGAACCTGGTAATGTATGATGCATTTTCAGATGCGACCCTTCAAGTCCCTGGCGTCCAATTTCCAGGGCGTTTGAGACTCCTGTACCCTCCATTTCATCTCCAGGATTCTGCCCACTTGAAATCCTCCTTGTTGGGTTCTTTTTGCTTTCTAAGTTTTAAAAATAGTTNATCCTGAGAACCTGGTAATGTATGATGCATTTTCAGATGCGACCCTTCAAGTCCCTGGCGTCCAATTTCCAGGGCGTTTGAGACTCCTGTACCCTCCATTTCATCTCCAGGAATCTGCCCACTTGAAATCCTCCTCGTTGGGTTCTTTTTGCTTTCTAAGTTTTAAAAATAGTTCAGGAAACCTGAAACTCTGGACTCAGTGTGTCAAAAAATAAAAATAATTAAAAAAATAAAGCTTGAAAAGNCTCTCCCACTCCCCCTGCTTGTGTTCCCTCTCTCGCTGGCTGTCTCTATCTCTGCCGAATAAATAAATAAAACCTTTAAAAAAAAAAAAGTTCAGGAAATCTGAAACTCTGGACTCAGTGTGTCAAAAAATAAAAATAATTAAAAAAATAAAGCTTGAAAAGATCTTGTACTATTTATTACTAATAAAATTGAATACCATAGTTTGGAAATAAATAGACAAAAATAGTTTATTAAATCTGAAGATTAAAACCAAATCTGGCTTTATGGTCAATTAAGCAATAAAAGCGGCATGAAACTGTAAAGAGTGGTCAGACAGAAAGATTTCTCTGTTCTGGAAACTTTTCCCTTTAAGGGAGTCTTAAATGCAGCATTGACTCTCCTGTTCATACTTTCTTGGTATCTTCTAGAGATCACATTTTACGTGACTCATCTAGGGAAAGCTGGATTTTTATTTCCCTGTGGAAACTTCAGGCAGAGATTGGTATCTGGGTAATGAGTGAATATAGCCTTAACATTTATGATTCTGTGACCAGTTTAAGTTAAAGATATTCTTTAGCTACAGAACTTCCTTTTTAGGATTCTTCATACTTGAAGACAAACAAGGGACTGAATTTCAGCCTAAAGCTATGTCATGTGTTTAAAATATCTTCAAGACCAAAAGAAAAAACATTCTCCCGTTTCCCCGTGGGACAAGTGATTCATTCCGGTGAGCCCGGAAGGAGAGTCGACATGACAAACAGAAAGGTGATGCCCAATTCCCTCTTTGTCTCCAGGCAAGAGGAAATTCCAATACCTTCTCTCTGTGTGAATTCACTTCTATTCCCGGTCGTGGCTCAGATCGCCAAATGCCTAACTATTATCTGCAGGGTCCAGTTCATGCTCGCTTTTGAAACTGTTTCTTTGTTTCCAGATCTGATCACAGACCCTGGGGAACCTGGCTCACACAGCAAACCGAAACAAAGAATTTGTTCCCAGTGAGTGGATGGCACAGCTGGGAAAGAATTGCATCCTAGTTTAGTCCAGTTCTGAGAAACTCTTGAGATCGGCTTCTCGTTTTTCCAATTGTTCATACTTCGGGACAAATTATCAACTCCCCTAATTAAATACGGTGGCTGACACTTGTCAAGCACGTGCCTTGTCTGAAACCCTAATGTGACCGGTTATTCCAACTCTGAACAAGTCCCTGAGCCTGGATCTCTTACTGTCATCTTTCACAGGTGGAGAAACTGAGGCCCAGAGAGCTCAGGAACTTGCCCAACGTCCACAGCTACTAGGTGGACAAAGTGGGCCGCAAACTGGAGCAGTCTGGCTTCAGAGCCCATGGTCCTGCCCAGCCTCCACACCAGCAAAGGGAAATTAAAACGCTTGCTTTCATGAAGTCAGATGCACGTGTTTTCTGGTGCTCTTTTCTAGAAGAAAAACGTATCTTCTTAAGCTGCTTTTCCAAGAAAGCAGAGGCCTGAAAGCATTTGAAGAGACAAGAAAACAAAGTTAGTCCACTGCTATACATTCTAAACGGAAACATAGTAGGAATGTGGGTTCCTCATAGAAGGCAAAGCAGGGAGGGGATGGGACAGAGGAGCTGGGGCTGGAGGCTGGGAAACCTGACGGGGAGGTGGCTTGGCTAAGGGACCCTTGCTTGGTGGAGGGTCTTACAGTCCCCATGGATTTTGGAAGTCAAGTTTCCTTAAATTTCAAAGGCTGAGCGACATCATCTGGCCTCTGGGTTATTCTTACCAATGTTTAATATAGCTCTAACAGCATGTATTCCTCAGAAAACTGCTTTCAGACATTCCACTGGGTTTAAAATACGATTGTTTTTATAACTGACTCTAGTCCGCGCCTATGGATCAATATTTTTCTTGAAAATCAAGGAGAAAGTAACCGCCCATAAGCAAATCTGAGTGCAATTTCAGATGCTCCCCAAATTAAAATATCAAAGGCATTTGTCCCTCAGAACTGAGAATAGACGCAAGGAAACAGAACGAGCTTGACCAACATCTGAGAATCGAGGTGCTATGCCGCACGGCTCCTGTAAATCAGTGATAGGAAGTAGAATTAGCATATAATACAATTTAACTCTACGCAGTCTTGAAAAATATACTCAGTAGCGTCGCCAATGCTATCATCGTGACACAGAACGTCTCTGTCCTCGCATTACTTTGCGTTTCGTTCCCACCCGCCAGCCCTGGCAAGCACGATCTGGTTTCTGTCGTTTTTCTTTTGCCTTTTCTCATGTTTGATATAAAGGGAATTATGTGATAATGAGTCTCCTGCATCTGGCTTCTTTCACTTACTAAGGCTTTCGAGATTCCTCCATATTGTTGCACGTGTGGTTTCCCGCCATCTGGATGGATGGACACAGTTTATCCATTTACCGGTTGGTAGACATTGGGGTTGTTTCCAGTTTCAGCTGTCATAAAGGAAGCGATCACTGACGTTCATCTACAACCATTTGCATGACCGTGTTTTCATTTTTCTCCAGTAAATATTTAGGAGCGGGGTCAGAGGTCTCATGGCAAGCGAATGTTTAACGTTATAAGGAGTAGCCCACCTGTTTTCCAAAGTGGCTGCATAGCTTTTTATTCTCACGCCAATTGAGTTCCAGTTACTCTATCTCTTCGCAGCACTTGGTGTTTTCAGTCTTCTTCGTTTGAACCATTCTGTTGGGTATGTAGTGGTATCTCATTGTGCTTGGAATTAGTATTTCCTAAATGATTAAGATTACGTTAAACACCTCTTTATGTGTTTATTCGTCATTCAGATAGCAAATATTCTGACCATTTAAAAACGTGGAGCTGTTTGTCCTCTTTTTGGGTTATAGGAATTCCTTCTGTATTCAGGATACGAGGCCTTTATCAGAAACATGTTGTGAAAATATTTTCTCTTAATGTGTGGTTTGACTCTTCATTATTTTAATGTTTTTTGGAAGAGCAAATGTTTTCAGTGTTGGTGAAATTTAATTCATCAGTGTTTTCTCTTATGGTTCATGCTTTTTATGTCCTATCTCAAAATCTCTGTTTAAGGCCACATAACTTTTCTAAATATTTTCTTTTAGAAGTTTTGTATTTTTGATTCTTCTGCTAGAGGTCTATGGCTCATTTTGAGTTAATTTTTGTGAACCATGTGAAGTAGGGATCAAGGTTCTTTTGTGTGTATACAAGGATATTTGATTATTTCAACACTGTTTTTTACAAAGACTAGCTAGTATCTACTATATGCTAGGTATTCAGCTGTACTCTTTAAAATTTACTATCTATTTCAAACATGCAGTAACTTTTTTCTATGTCCCTTTCTAATAGGAATCTGGGAACAATGAATTCAAGGTAGGGAATGTGATTGTAGGAATTCCTGAGATTTTCTACGCATATTTTCTATTAGCTGACACTTGCTCAATTGATCATCTCATCAGAATCAAGTTCAACTGACAGCCTCCCATTTTCTGAGTCAGAAAATTCATGAAGAGCTTAGCCAAGCTTTTAGTTTTGAGGGTGGAAAGGTGAAATCTAGCCATTCAGAATTTAGAAACTCAACAAATACATGGTGTAACAAAGAGGGCAGGAACTTTCTATCTATATGTTTCAGCTCAGGTGAAACCAAATATTTTGAACACAGGAGAAGTCTGCATTTCTTGTATATGAGAGCAGTGTGTATAAAATCTGATTTTAAACTCTCTAAGGAATGGTTAAATGCACTGGCCTGTGCTTGGGAGGTTGGAGGGAACACTACTCCTCTTCTCCCATCGGTTTCCTAATTGCTGGGGGAGCACCTGTCATGTAACAACTCAAGTCTCTCTGGGCTCTTGCTCCTCTTTGGCAGGTGGAATCTCTTCTTTGATTGGTGAATTTGGGAACAGAAACTTGGCACATGTAGCTCCATCCTCTTTCTTTCCCTTTGGGCTCCATGCAACCAATAGAAGGCTCACATTCCTGGGGAGACCTGGTTCTTTCCAGTTTTCCCGTGACGACTCGTGTGTAAGCATGTCTTCTTCTAGAAGTTGATATGAGTAAACTAGTTTGCCCATAGGTGCATTCACTAGTACACGTTTTATCAGTAAAAAAGGTGGCATTTTGCTCTCCTATCTGTGCATTATTTCTTGGTGAATTCAGAATATGGGTAGGGATGAGCCTCCAACTGCAAAGGTCCAGACAAACAGGATGCTAAAGATTGGTTTAATGAATGTCTGCAGCATTTAGTTATTATAAGACACATGGCTTACTTCTTCAAGTTCACAAAGCATGTAATAGGATTAAAGTACAGCCAGAGTTTTGCTTATGCATCATAATTTCCTGTAAAAAGAAATCAGGCAGCTCAAAATATCTGTGGAATCTTTGTCCAGTAGATATCTAGAACATGGACCAGCAGCTTATGTGAAAGAATAGTTCTATTCCACTTGGAAGCAGAGTTCGGATTAAAAGACTTCTGAAGGTTCATTTTTGGTCTATGAATTTATGGATAACTATAGATTTTTTTCAGCACGTGAACAATACTGAAAATAAGCAAGTTTAAATTCTTATGATAAAACATCTCTACTCCTCCTGAATGGACTTCGTCCTCACTGATACTAAAATCAGATGATGCGTTTAATGGTTCTTTACAGCGAAACCAGGTATTGGTTCTCATTATTCTGGTGATGTTCTTTGCCTTGGGGTCATATTCAAATTGCTTTGATCCACGGAAGAAATAGAAGAATCCTAGAGAGAAAGAGTCATCGTTAGTTATCTTGCACAATTCTACGACGGTTCCACGCTTGTTGACTGTATGCACATAGAATAAAATAACTGAACGTTATGGAGAGAAAAGAAAGCTGTGTGTTATCTCGGGTGGTTTCCTTTACTACTGTCACGTGAGAAATACTGTTATTTTTCTTTCAACAAGGAAGAAGCAATGGTATGAACACGAATGTCAGGGGGCTCAGCACCTTTCTCGCCAGACTGGTTCATGCCACAGTTTCTTAAACTAGGTTTCCGAACAGAGTCTTAGCAAGGGGGAGAAGAAGGTCCCTGTGGGTATGGCCTTGGGCCCTATATCCTCATTTTCCTCAAGTTGTTCTGCTCTGTTTTAGTTGTTCGGGTTTTGTGTGAGACTTCACTGCGATAAAAGGTGTTGTCATTCAGAAACTTTTAGACTCCGTTTCCTCCAGGTTCTATGTTGTTGTCCATGGTCTAAGTCTGAGGATTAAATTGCCTGAGATGCTTCTAAAGCTGTACATTTCTGCTTCTTGCCCACCGTGCTGCATCTGCCTCAGCAACCGAAGAATTTGTCATCTCGCGCACAACCCCCAAGATTAAACTATGCACCTGACAGTTTGAGAGTCACTGCCCAGTTCATGAGCTTAGTCATTCTCCACATTCAAAACTCTTCAGGGGCTGTCTTGGATCAATGATAAGTAAAATTAGGTTTGGTACTTTTGCACTGATTTGAAATAGTATAACAGAACACAATTCAGGACTCACTAACTCAGTTTCTGAGAATTCGCCTGCCTGGTTAGACTTTTTTACCACAGGTACTCGAGAAGAGTAAAATTACATTAACTTATATGCAGCTAATGAATCGTTGAACACCACATCAAGAACTAATGACGCACTATATGTTGGCTAATTGAACATAATAAAATAAATAAATAAATAGTGCAAACCAAACAAAACAAAACAAGTAAAATGGAAGCATTTACATTTCTGCGCGATCCCCTCTCCCAACCAGTGACGTCCAAGTATCCACAGGTTTAGGCGTTGACGCTCACCTTTATGCTGGAAAGCAGCATCGACTCGGAGACCAATTCCCGGGAAGAACTTCACCACCCTCCTTGGGTACCCTTTGTCCATGCTTTGGGTCACTTCATCGTACCTGCATGCAGGGGTTGGAAAAGTTTCCAGGGGATCTTTGTTTTGGGGACCTTAATCCTTCCACTGCCCCACTTGGAGTCAAATAGGGATGTGGAGAAAAAGTAGCCCTCGTAGAGAAAAACTAATTCAATCAATAATGAAAAACACGTCAAAGAGTTTGTTTGGATGAATCATTTGTAGTGTCTTAAAAACAAGAAATGATGAGGGGGAAAAAGCCACATCATTAGTCAGATTGATGTTATGCTGAGGGACCATTAGATCAGAGTATGGGCTCACGAAACAGACTCTGAACTACACAGAACACATTGATGGGGACCAGTGGGGAGGTGGGTGGGGGGATGGGGGAAACAGGTGATGGGGATGGAGGAGGGCACCTGTCGTCACGAGCACTGGGTGATGTATGGACATGCTGAATCCCTACATTGTACACCTGAAACTAATATTACATTGTATGATAAGTACATTGCAATTAAAAAAAATAAGGTAAGGGCTCAGCTTAGAGCTTTCACAGATTTTGACCAGATATGTTGTGTTACTGGCAATTTGGTTGACATCACCAGCTTTATTATTTTATCTTATCTTTATTTATTTATTTTTTTATGTTAGAGAAAGAGCTTTGGACTCACTGAAACATTCTTTTGTCTGGTGAATGTCATCTACCCAAGACGGGCTTGAACATAAATGACTTAAGAGGACTGTAGGTTAGTTTTATTTCTGCCTGTGTTAAAGTGATGCTATGTGGATATTTTCTGCAGAATAAAATGAACAGGCCGATTGTCTGCCAACTTACCTCCAGCACCAAATGCCCACAAAGAAGTAGGTTTTTCTGGTGCTGTGGTCACAGACAGCTGCATCAATTTTCTTCACGTGTCTTGGAAAGCCAAGCGTCTGGATGGGTTTGGGATAATCTGGCAAGACAGCATATCCTCTAATCATCCAGAAGTTGTCATCTAGGAAGAGAGAAAGTGATTATCTTCTGATCTGATACCTAGAGGGAAAAATAGATGTCTTAATAAATTTGAAAATAATTAGATGCCTTGTCTCTCAGGATTTAGTCATCTCACGTCCCCATCTATTCTTACACCTTCTTTAGCTGCTTTTATTGCTACGATGACACCGATAGCACACACAGAGAGTTAATACTGAGCATGCTGGATTGATTATTTCTCTAACTCTGACAAAACAGCCAGCTATGTCTGTACGTGTTCTCCTAGATTTCAGCCCCCAAGTATTCTCAAAGGCAAGTAATCTGATGAAATCCATACAAAAATAGCATTGATAAATTAAATATAAGATTCCAGTTAAATAAACAATCATTAATTTTTAGTATAAGTATAGTATAAACATTTAAATGTTGCAAGGGACATACTTATAATAAAAAATTATGTGCTTCATCTGAAATTCAAGGCATCTTGTATTTTTATTTGCCGAATCTGACAGTCCTAGGTAAAAGGGAATATAAAAGAGGGGTGGGTTCCCTTTATTTGGCAGAAAAAAAGATAGTTTTTAGTTTTTATCATACAGGGCCCTTCTAGCTCCCGTGCAGTTGGGGTGATGTTTGTCTTCAGAGCCTCAGAGAACCCCTGGGTAGTTACCCTTTCTGGTAGGAGCCCACGGTCACGGCAAAGGCAGTCTCCATTTGACCCACACGTGAATATTGTGCTCCTTGCCCCAAAAGGCCCACTGACCAGGTCAGGCATCCAGAGACAGAAGAGAAATCATGATGGGCAAAGTTACCTTTAAAGACTAGAACCTTGTCTTTGGGGTTCTCGTATGCAGCTTGAACATCAGGCGGCAGAGAGGGCCAGAAAGAAGAGATCAGTTCAAATTCAACATTGGTGATATCGAAATAGATTCTCCATACGTGCCTGTGTCAAACAAGAACACTTCACACAAACGGTCTACGGTGCAGGGGAAACACTGTGAACCTAGGCTTGTCTTTTATTGATTAGCATTGTCCTCAAATAATTTAGAGCATTCACACAATTTTCCTCAGCCAGTGTAGGTGGTTGTGAGTTCGCTTCTACCCTGTGACCCAAGGTCAAGACACGCCTTCGTGCTCCCTCTCCTGGGAACTGAGAGCAGCAGCCCACCCACTGAAATCTCAATTCTGAGTGCTCAGTGGCCACATTTCTGCCAAATCAGCAATACTCAAAATTCCAGGGCAACACCAAGCACCTAAGAAGAGCTTTCTGGTCTGATGTTTGCTAGAATAAAGAAGGTTAGTATCGCATGGTAAGATATTTCCTCGGATGTTCCCCTCTGGCTGTAAAGTTCTGAGTCTATGCACGAGGACCCGAAAAGCCCTTCGACGCTGGGCAAGCCCCCTCTGATGTCCCTGACAAGTGGCCTCAGCCTCTGCGGTGCAGAGCATGGTGGTGATCACATGGCCTCCAAGGGCTGTAGAGCTGCGGGGGGAAGGAGACTGATTTCAAATAGGCTTTCCTTGTACCCCTATGCTTGTGAGATGGTCTATGTCCCAATACTTTGTTCTGAAAATACAGTCATGGTACACAGCTGACAGACCATGTTGCAACTGAAGCCCAGTAAGTTATACACGGGGAGAGAAGAGAGTTCCCACTACAGCAAACAATTCACTGATGCTACGTGAAGGGATGGTCTGCTCATTCATGTTTAACAGCTGCACTCTCGGTAGAAAAAACACTTAATTTTTATTATTTGCTGATTTCCAGGTATAAATACTCCAATCATGGCCAGTACCAAGCTATAGAAGTGATATGAAGTGGTTTACAAAATCCCCCCAAGTTTAACCATTGGCTTCTGAAATGGTATAGGTCAGCTCCATCACCTCTGGGATTGGTGTATTATTTTAGGTGAGAAGTCACAAAGTGACTCTGCTTTACTATCTTATACAATGGCAATTTAAAAATTTTGCTTAGGAACACTTAATTTATCAAACAAGGAAGAGGTGATATACACATAGTGAAACATTCAGAGTATGGGCAGTTATAAAACGAAAGGAAAAGGAGCACATTCTCACTATCCCCGTGATTTCCTCCCTATTTACCTCCAAATCTCTTGAAAAATATTCATAGGGAGCTGAGGTGTTGAAGGGAATGGGTTTACCTGCCTTTAAAGAACATGACTTCTCTGCGGAAGGTGGTGATAGCGTCGAAAGTCAAATCAGGGTCACAGGCATGGGGCACAGTGGCCTCCTTTGGCTTAGCGGATGTCTTAGGTAGACCCCCTTCGATGAGAAAAGAAATAGTGCAGTGGATTAAGAAGGCATGTGGAAACACCTACAAAAGGATCTTACCCAAGTGGATATTTTCTTCACGGTGATATTTCAAGAAGTGATTTTTTCACTTCCTTTCTGGAAGGCTTCCTATTTAGTTCCCGTCTATTCAGACTTAGGGGGCTGCTCACCATAGATGGATTGGATTCCACTGATATCGTCCTGAGAAAGTGGGTATTTGTTCGGGTCCAGGGACACATAATTTGGAAACATCAAAGCTGTTTGGTCATTGGAGTGAGAAAGTCCCAGGGCATGACCAAATTCATGAGCAGCCACAAGAAATAAGTTGAATCCTTAACAAAAACAGGAAAAACATGGGTCAATCAAAAGAAGGATGGTTGCATCTGAGATTAGGAAGTAACGAAGGGTAGAGAAGGAAAGGCCTGCTGTAGAGTGGATAATTCTTATCTATGCCATCATTTATCTAGGCAATATTTCAACACAAGTAATTGGTGTTGGCCATATCTTGGAGAGCTATGATCCAGGGCAAGCAAATGGCAGAAAACAGGTGTGTGAGGAAGAGATATTACTAAAAAAAAAAATAGAAGCCACCAGTCATTGGTTGCTGCTGGGCTATACTGTATGTGATCACTTTCTCCTGCTTTATCCTTCAGTCATTCTCCGTTGGCTGTAGGATCAAGTCCAAACACCTTATCATGGCCCTCCATAATCAGTCCCTGCCTTTGTTCCTGACTCATATTTTGTTTGAGTGTCTCGTGAGCTAATCGTAATCATTTGCATCTCTCGTCTGTGCCATGTTCCTTCTAATCTCTATGTCTTACTACCTCCAACCCGTCCACCCAGAGTATTATCTCTCCCACCCTTGTTGCTCAGGAAACCCCTTTAGAATCATCTCCTTCATGAGACTTCTCTTACCCGCCACCACCTGCTGTCATGCCTGAGTTAAATGCACCTTTCTGCGTTTCCAGACTCAGTGTTTAATTCTGTCATAGCACATAAGACGGCACTGGCTATCTCCTTCATGAAGTAATGCATGTTTTCAAGGGACTGTGTCTTAGTCACCTTTTACTCCTGGTGACTACGGAACTGCCTGTCAGTAGTGCATGCTTAATAACGGTTGCTGGATATCCAGGTGTTTATTTGGATGAAAGACTGGTTGGAAGCGCCCCCAACACACCCAGATCAGAAGTCTCACCGTGCATGGTGAAACTGCCTTTTCAGCTCTCTGTCTCTCCCACTAGCCTGTAAGGTTCTAAGTACAAAAGACTATCCTTGGACTTGAAACTAAGCCTATGGGTCCTAATGAAAAGCCTGAGCCTTCTATGATGGAGCCTTGTCCAATGATGTTTGCACGAAACAAAGACGGACTGACCAAGGATTATTTAATGTTCCTTCAGGCTTTTCTGCTCTGGCTTTGCTGGTGCCCCTTGTCTGGCTGGCGGTATCACTGGGTGTGCTTTTGGACAGGATGGGACAAGTGACTCTTGGAAAAAGTAGCTCAAACTCAGGTCATCTCAGTGACTTCCGAACCTTTATGCTGGCTTTTCAGACCCTACGTTGTCTGGACCCTCGTCACCGTTTCCGTCACAATCCCGGTCCTTGAGTTGGTTGGATTCTTCTTTCTGGAGCATGCTGTACTTCACTTTGCTTTCTGAGTTCCTGCTTAGGCTTCTACTCGGGTTTGGTATCACTTCGTCCCCTGACCTCTGTGTTTGGGTTCAAATCTCTTTTTACGTTCTCCTACTACGTTGCTATAGTTTCCTTCATCCCAGTGTTGGTCATGCTGATTTTAATTGCCATTTGAGATTGCGTGTCCCCTAGACTGTAAAGCCCTCAAGGGCAGGGTCCGTGTCTTGCACACTATCGTGCAGTCCATCTCTATCACAGAGCCTGGTCATGGTGGATGTTGAGTAAAGGACTTTTGATTGACCTCATTTACCAAAATGGTAGAGCATCTATCATGTGCCGATTTGTAGAAACTACGAAACTGACCCACAGACTCTCTGGAGTTACCTGGTCAGGACTGCACTGTGTGATCTTATACACCACACATCAGGAGAGCCTCAGCCTCTGCTTTCCTGGGACCCTGGAAACCAGACCCCAGACCCAAGGTGACTGTTGTCAATGACGGTAAATGGAGTGGGGAGAACCCGAGAGTCCACTGAGCCTGCTCCTTTGTTGAATGCACATACTTTTACTGTAGTAAAGTTTGTATTTTGGTTGAAAAGTAATAAAGTATTCCCTATTTAATACCAGGTAGCCATATTAAAAGAAATAAAATCAACTCCGTTGGTCTGAAGGAATAGGTTGAATAACGATTAAGGTTGAATAACGATTAGGGTTTAATTCCTTGGCAGGTGGGCAAGTGTTAGAGGAGGAAGTTCATGCCTTTAAATAGACCTTCTAGGGGCCATGAGCCCACATACTATCCTTCAGTCACTAACTCAGAATTACCACCTCCCCAGTCTTCTTCAATCCTGAGGCCAGAGAGGACTTCTACCTTCTACGTAGCATGCTCTGGCTTGTGGGTGGTGGGTGGTCTAGTCCTCACACCACACAAGCCCATGAATGTCTGAAGTGCTGGAACTTGTCCAGTACAGCTCTGTGGTCTGTCCAACACCTTGCACGGTTCCAGGTACATAGCAGATCTTGAGGCATCGTGGGTGTATGAATGAGTGTGCGAGTACACGAAGAATGCTTGGATCACGAAACGGTTATCATCTTTATAAGGGCACTGTGTGGATAAGGCTCTGACCTGTACAAGCGCAATTATCTAATAGACATTGAACCCTTCCATCAATGTCATCTTGGAATATGGAAACTGGGGAAATTGGGAAGCAAAAAGCAACTAATCGCAAAGCTATTTCGGGGATTCTTTAGAATAATAAAATTTTGTTCATGAAGAAAATTGGGCTCACCTGCTCCATCCTTGGTCCAATTTTCATCCTCATCGAAGTGAGTGTCTCCACCCAGACCCAGACCGGGAGGAAAGGCATGGCCGAGGACTCCCAAGGGGCCATCAAAATAACGAGGACACCGGCCGTGGACTGAGATACAGTTCACAGCGGAAAAAAAGGTCAGCCTCTCCAAATCTCCTGAGATGGAAATAGCCATACTTTTCTCTCTGCTGGAAACCTTACCTCGGGTCCTAAAGGCAATCATGATGTCTGCAATCCCCTTAGAAGTCTTGGCGAATGTCAGTGGAGTAACTCTGCTCCACACTTCCAGGCCGTTCTGGATAGCCTCGTCCACATCTGCTCGTGTCATATCTGGAGTGTAGTTTACGATTCTTCAAAAATTACAAAAATAGATCAATTGGTGATGACACATGCATGTAGGCACACAAAGACAAAAAGATCATTTCTTATAAATCACACGCTACAGTAACTGATAGCATTGTGCTATTCTTGCATTGTTATAATATGTTACTATTTAAATACAGCACTTTTACGTATGCTGTGTGATCCAATCCTGTCGTCTGCCCTGTTGATCAGGGAGTGTAATAACACTTCCATAAATGGAGCTCAGAGACGTTCAGTGACTTTCCTAAAATCCTATCCTCGGTCTGCTGGTAGGACCTGACGATGGTAAATAACCTTTTGTTTCAGTGTCTCTGTGTTTCAGGTGGTCCCAGCGGTGGTGCCTACATCCCAGTGTTGTGGGGAGGATGGAATAAATGAGATCTGAGAGGGGCCATGCACCTAGGAAGTGCTCAGTAAAATAAACTGTTGTATTCCTGTGTTTTGGGATGGGGGGAAAAGTGTGCAGAAGCATTACCTGTATGTGAGGTTGTATCTTCCCCATCCTGGGAGAGTGTAGCCATACTGACCCACATCAGGCACCCCACACCTGGGTGTCTTCATGATCTTGAGAGTGTTTGAGTCCAGTTGTCCAGTCACCGTCAAGCCAAAAAAGGCTTGCATTTCCCGAATTTTGCCATCTAAGAGACTGCTGTTCTTGCTTTGAACAAGATGACTCCCTTCTATTTCAAGAGAGTAGAACTGGTTGAGATATGCCTGACCAAAAAGACAAAAGAAGGACACAAACTACAGGACAGCAAATCTGTATCTCAGGATGAAACAAAATCACCTGACATCCTTTTCAGTCATAGGTGGGAAGAGAAGTAAGTAGTGAGGGGAAGGAAGGAGCGAGAGAGGAAAGAAGAAAGGAAGGAAGCAAAGAATCATCCTGCTTTTTCAATTTTCAACAAGTGGCTGAGCTGTGTGTGACCAGAAATATCCAAATCACAGAGCCTATAAAACTCCAAACCCCCAGAGAAGACAGTCAGCTGATTCCATGTGTTAAATGATCACACAGCTCATACATTTCTGCTGTTACTTTCATTTCGGTGTTTCCTTGAAACAAATTCTAGAAGAGATACGTGGTTGTTCATTTTGCAAATTTAATTAATTTAACCAAATATGGCAAATTCACTGGACTGATTCTTAGAGGGATTCTCCAAGGCCAAGTATTTGTCATGCCTGCAGGGTAAAGGGGTCTACAGTTGAAGTTGGGTCTCCCTGGTTGGTACAGACATTCTTGTACAGAGATCTCCATTTCTCCAGGGCTGTCCTCTTTCTCCTCCCTCCATCTTCACTTGGACCCATTGCTTGAAGTGGCAGCAAATCCTCCTTTCCCACCCCCACCCCCACACTCTACCCCACACACAGTTACTTGGTGTCCTTAGAGCTAGGGGAAAGTACCGGAATCTTTTGTAGGAATTTGCTATCTTGTTAGCTTCCAAGACAATCAATAAAATTTATTTTTTTTTATTTTTTTTATTTTTATTTTTTTTAAAGATTATTTATTTATTTATTCAACAGAGATAGAGACAGCCAGCGAGAGAGGGAACACAAGCAGGGGGAGTGGGAGAGGAAGAAGCAGGCTCATAGCGGAAGAGCCTGATGTGGGGCTCGATCCCAGAACACTGGGATCACGCCCTGAGCCGAAGGCAGACGCTTAACTGCTGTGCCACCCAGGCGCCCCTAAAATTTATTTTTATTGGTACCTGTTATTCACATTTATTGAGACAGTACCTGTGCCAGCCGCGTGTTCTCTTCCGCGTCCATCTTTCGGTCTATAGGAAATGCAGAAGACCACGTTGTAAGGAGCAAACATTGGAGCAGAAGTTTCTTCATCCCTCTCTCTTTTCTGTTGAAGCCTGTTTCTGTGTCCACAGAATTTAGAAAACAAGAGTAAGATGTGGCATGAATTGGCTTGTATCATCATTTAATTAATACCAGAAAAGGACATTTGCCATGAAGTGTGTCATGATACGCCTTTTCCCCTTAGGTTAACTTGATTTTGCAATCATGATCTGCAGTTTTTGAGTAAACACAATCGTGGTTCGTTATTGAATTGAATATAATAGGAAGCCAGCCTCCAAGTTACTGTTGTCCTTGCAAAGTTGGAGCTCTTCCTATCTTTGACATTCTTGAGTTTACAAAGTAATTTTCTTTTGAACGAAACCCCAGAATATCTTGGATGGAAAGGTATCACGAAAAGACAGATCAGAAGTCAGATTACCCTAGTGAACTAGGATAAACAGCCCATGTTTGTTTGGCACCTGCTGTTTGCCTGGTACCACAAACTGAAGCATGAGTAAGACGCTGCTCCGATCTTGTTGGGGATTCAGACACGTGCAGAAACTAATGCCAGACAAAACTGAGACGAGTGGCGAAATGTACACTGAGGTTCCGGAGCGTGAGAAGAGCCAAAGGTAGGAGCCCTGCTGATGGGTGTGCCCTAGTGGCTTCAGCCGGGTGGGGCTTCTGCGGGGTCTCGAAGAATGGAATGGGTAGGGTGTGGATGGCGCAGGGGGTGTGTGGAGGGGGGCCACAGGAAGCAGGTATCACAGCAGAAATGAGCCTTGGGAGATCTGGCCAACTGGAGCCAATACACGGGAAGAGTGAAGACAGCCGAGGGAGACGGGGGTGGACGGCGTAAAGGGTGCAAGGAAAATGAATGTTTTCAATCTTTTCATGCCTAAGAATGTCCCTTATTCCATCCTGACACCTGAATAGAGAGTGTGTCCACGGAACTTCAGACCAAAATAAATTTTGTTTAGGACGTTAGAGGCACTTTTGCATTGTTTTCTAGAATCTTGTGTTGCTCCTGGGAAGTCTTTTATTCTGATTCTTGATGTTTTTTCTTCCAAAAAATGTTAGAAATATTCTCTTTATGCAGATATTCTGAAATTTCATAATGATGTCTCTAGATGTGGTTTTCTTTTCTTTCTGTCTTTTTCTTTCCGCATTCACATTACTGGGCAGTAAGCAGGCCCTTTCACTATGACGACTTCAAGAAAATTTTCCTCTGCCATTTCTTTGATGATTTTCCCTCCCTTTTCTGGAACACACGTCTGTCGGGCCTCATGGGTTGAGACGTTGGACTCCGAAGGTATCGCTTACTACTTTTGCCAACATTATTTTCCAGCCCAGTTGTGTGTTTAGTTTCCAAGAGCTCTAATTCTCTAAATATTTTCTTTTCTTGCATTTTGTTAGTGGTTTTTGGATATAGAATATGCCCTATTTTTTGAGAATGTGTGGTATTTTTAAGTTTATCTTGACATTTTCTTTTCCTCCAGAATTGTCTCTATTTCTTCAAAGTTTCTTTCTGGTTGCCTGTTTCTGACATTAGGAGATTTTTTCCCATGTTTGGAGACTTTGTGCATTACAGGCAGTGAAAGCAAGTTCCCAGTCTCTTTCCAGAAGCTCACACAATACTCAGCATATGCATTCTGGCAAGAAATTGAACACTGGCCACATCTAGCTGCAAGCAAGACCACAAAATGTATTCTGTTAGCTGGAGGTATTATGACCTCAAAGGAAATTGGGGTCTTATTGCAGCAAAGGAGGGGGGGAGAAGGTGTTAACACAGATCAGTGTCAGTGTAAGTCTTCTTTCTTGGGCTGTTAAATTTCTCCAGAGAAGACTTCTCCAATTTCCCATCATTTAAATCTCCCATCAACAAAGATGTAAGAGATCCCTCTTACACACTTTCTGCTTTCCTCCCAAGTGTTAGCCTAGAGCCACCCTATGCAGGAGGGAACGGAAGGATGAATGCTCCAGCCTCCCACTCCTTCAAGATTTCAACAGTGAAAGGTGTTGGGTAGGCTTCTCAGGAGGTCCAGTTGGCATCAGCCCCAGTTGCTTGTCGTAGAAACCTCAATAGCATCCTTGTATTGGCTTTTCTGCTCTAACTCGCTCTGCCTGCTTCCCCACTCTTGCTTCCTGGGAACATGTCCCCAGTAAAATAACTGCACCAAGGGCTGGACTTAGGCTTTGCTTTCGAAAACATTTAACCCAAGGTAATAAGTAATCTCATTATTTAAGTTCTAAGCTTAGATTCTTGGAGCTCTTGAAGTCACATAAAACCTCACTGTAATAGCCAGAAAATACCACATATTGTCAAGAAGAGAACTTTAAAGAAAGGAGTTATTTTTGAATTGTTTCACTTCACATTGCTGTTCACTTCCTAGGACTCTATGAAATATGATTAAAGAAATAATATGAACTCCATTCTCATCTCAACAACGTGTATATAGATGAGAACCTAGCATAAGTAGCAGGTGTTCTGAATCGTCATGCCTGTAAAAATGGACATTAGTCTTAGCAAATATGATAGTCTGAAATTGACTCTAACATCAAAAACGAAATAGTCTGTTCTTCCAGGTTATTTTGTACTTCTCTTTCCCTAGCACAGTACCTGGGACATGTAGGTGATTAGTTGAATGAATGAATGAATGAATGAATGAATGAATGAATGATAGTGTATCTTCGTTTGTCTTCTCATCTCATAAAATAAGTTGAGAAAAAATGTGCTGACATATTTGAGGGAATCTATAAAGGAAATTGAATATTTACAGAAGATTTTATAAATGGAAACAGTATCTAAAAATTGTCAATGTTATAAATTCTGACAAGAAAACAAGTGGCTGCAAATATACTAAAATTTGCCATTCTTTTTTATTCTTTATATGAACTATGTGTTAGCGTCTTAAGAAATTATAGGTCACAAGTCAGTCATTTAATATGTTTATTTCAAACTCAATAATTTTTGAGGCAGAATAAGGTGCCAAATTACTAAACTAATTATCTGTGAGATTTAAAAACGAACAGAAAAAGAAAATAGAATATAATAAATATATTTTACAGTTCAGTTATTTAATGTGTAATAAGCTGTATTATATTCTAACAATTGCAAATATGACATTATAATGATTTTGATGTCTGAATTAGCCATTAGGGTCCCAGAATCCTAAAGTTCTTGATAGGAAAGAACCATTATCAAGTGTATGCATCTCAGCTTAGTTTAATATAATGAGATTCATTGAATTTTGTGCCCAGAACTGTTCTGTTTGTACAGTAAATCCCACTTATGGGTAGAGTGTGCCCTCCTGCGTGTCCTTGGGGAAAAAAGAAATAAGGAACAACATTTCCAGTCACTAGTTCATTTGCTTGGACTCTACAAGGACAGAGCTGGGAGGAGACAGAAGAGAAAGTGGTACCTCCCCGTTTTGCTCCTTTTGGGGAAGACGACAGCAATCCTTACTGAGGGTTCAACTTTGTTGTTTTGTGTTGACTCACTTTCTTAAAGCGGAATTACTGTACCAGCCGGTGGATACCCCAGGGCTGCCGTACGGAAGCGCCACAAACTCCAACCCGGTTTATTCTATCCGGTTCTGGGAGCTGCAAGTCTAAAACCAAGGAGTCGGGATCATAAAGTTCTTTTCTCTGAAGGCTCTGGGAAGGATCCTTCCTAGCTGCTGGTGGCTGCTGGCTGTACTTGGCTTGTAGATGCATCATTCCCATGTCTGTCTTTATGTTCTCTTGTCCTTGTCCGCCATGTGTCTGGTGGCTCCTCTTCTCACAAGGACACCAGTCCCTACCTCCACCCTGCACCAGCATAACCTCATTTTAACTAATCGCATCTTTAAAGACCCTAGTTGCAAATAGGGTCTGTTCATAGGTACCTAGGATTGGACTTTGACCTATCTTTCTTGGGGGGACACAATTCAAGCCACAACATGGATCAACATTTTTTTTTCCAAAAGTGGAAAATAGCACTACATTTTCAGTAAAGGCAAGAGGTACTGTTCATGCTGTTCCTAGTCTCTACATTTCATCAAAGCCCAGTGCTGAATTATATGTAGGAGATTTAGGCGTATATGAGCATTTTAGAAGTCAGGTAAGCAAGTAGCGAAATAGTGAATATTGAGGTGACAAGGAAGGCTTCACCTCCTCTCTTGAGATGGAATCTGTAGGAACTCAATCAGCCCTGGAGACAACAGGACACGCCAAATGTATTTTCACTGAAGGCAGGTCCAGTGAGTACAGTGATAGTGAACAGCATTACTTATTGTTGAGAAAAGTATAAACAGGACACAGGAAAATGGTTATGCAATGTAGACTTTCCTTCCATGTGTAGAAAGTGGATGCAAACATGTGTGACTTTGCTTTATCAGCAGTTGAGCCATTTATTGCTTCTATCAATCTTAGTAACCCTTTGAGCACCAAGATTAAATGTATAATATCTTGGTCCACTGAAGAAATAGAAGACATCTGTAAAAAAAAAAAAAGATCAAGTATTGGATTAGCTTGTAGATCTCAGATGTTTTCAACTGAAAACATCCCATGCCTGTTCCAATTTAACACTTAAATGCAAATGTGCTATTTTAAAAATTTAAACAAATTTATTATTAGGTTTTTTTTCTACTTACAATTCTGCTGGAAAACTGCATCAACTCTGCTTTCTATTCCTGGAAACATACTTGGTATACTTTTAGGATAACCTGCTTCCATGGATTGTCTTTCATTATCATATCTGATGAAAAAAAAAAGTCCCATGTTTTAAAACCAGGATAGTATATAATGACACAGTTTTCTTTAAATTGCATATACTTTACAAACTGTCTTCACACATATTTTCTCATTCAGTCTTTACAATGTCTTATTTCCTGGGCCTAAGAGTGGTGGACTTCTCTACCTAAAGGTATATCCCTGTTTATAAAACGTGCGGGTAACAGTAACAATGAAACAAGCTTCTGATCACTAGCACGGTGTTATTTTCCAAAGGAAGGGTTTCTATTTTCTGAGGATTTCCTTAAAGGGTGCATAGTCAGTCTCTTTCTCTCTGCCCCTCCCCCGCGAATAGGGAGGTAATAAGACCAACGGGGCACCGTATTTCGTAGGCTACGTGAAGAGCGTTTTCTCGAGTGTGTTAGAATTCAATTCCTGACTGAGATTTAGTCTCTTTCTTTGCATCCCATCCCGGTAACTCATTAAAGTTTGCTCTGCTTCCTGACATAGAAGCCTCAATACCATTGTGAGGACTTTTTAATTATATAAAAATGACACTTTCAAAAGCCATGGGAACATCGATCATTTTGTGAAAAAGAATGCCTATCAGAGATCACCAACCTTCAGAAGGCTGGTTGTTAGTGGTCTGTAAATACGCAGATTTCAATCTCTAACTGAAACAATAGTTTGCCCTACCTCCAGACTTCGTCATTCACAAAAAAGTAGGTTTGTGTCCTGTAGTGAACAGCTGCATCGATTGCTCGGACGCTGCTTGGGAAGCCATAGTCTGAGATGCTCCTGGGATAACCTTGCTCAATGTCATAGCCACTCAGAGCCCAGTACTGACAGCCTGCCAACGAGTCAGGTTACACGTTAGATAAGTTCTTCTGTTCCTATAATATCATGCGGTATCACTTCTTAGTGTCCGTGTAAATTCATCCCAGAAACAATGGAAAAGAGTCTTTAAAAGACCAACGTGGTCAAGTTCACTGGTGGTTCCCCAGCAGCTGCTAAGAATTCCAGCTTCTCAGCCAGACAAGCAGGGCCTCAGAGCTGGGGGACTTTCTCAGGTCACGCATCTTCTATGCAGAGACACTCCTACAGCCACGGGGACTTGGAGACTCTTAGACCTGGGACGAGGAGGGAAGAACACTACAGGTGTTCTCATTCTGTAGGGGGGGGAAACAAGGCTGAGGAGGGAAGCGCTCTCAAGCTCACGCAGCAGTTACGTGGGACCTGACCCAACCCAGGTGTCTTGACCAAGGCCGGCCAGGGTAACATGCTCTCATGGGCTCACCTCCTCTCATCCTGGAAGGGACCATAAAGAAGTCTTCCCCTCACTTCAGGGACAACTAAAAGAGGATGAAAACCATAGGCAGTTACCTTTAAATAGGAAAACAAGGTCCTTGTCCACATCCTCATAGGCCGCCTGTATACCGTCGGGCAGGGATGGCCAGAATAGAGAGATGAAATTGAGTTCGACTCTTCTCATCTGAGGGTGTTTCCTCCAGAAGTACCTAGGAGAGCACAGGGGCATGAGCGGGCAGCCTCCCTGGGTCCCGCACGAGCGCCCACCCCGATGAGACAGCAGGGAGGGTGGGACGATGTCATGGAGGGAGTTCCTAGCACCGTAGCCAACATGCAGCAATGCTGTTCACCTGCTGGGTACTTCACAGGTCTTAGGGGAGGTCCTAGCAGGGACCTTCTGTGATTACATTTGCCCCATCCCCTCCGCACGCCCTGACAAGGCTGTTTCTACAAAATGCTGAGAATAGTCAGAGTATTCCAGCAAAAGCAATACGGGTGAATCAGCCCCCGATCACACAATCACAAAGCAGCCAATGGAAGATTGAAAAACCCAACCAGTGAGACGACCTGCCCCCCAGCTTGTCACGTGATGGTCCCCATTTCTGGACTGAACGTGGGTGGGAGTGGATGAGGTTTTGGTGTCTGGTAAACCCACGTGGGGCGTTCCCGAGCCGCCCGAGTGGAGCCGGGTCTGCTACGCCGTCACCCACATCTGAATGCTTCTGCATGTTTGCGGTTTTTGTTTTTTTTTAATTTTCCTGGATGTTTTGAGTTACCCAGGAGACACGATTCACTGCAATGAAGCACACGAGCATAGATTTCGAAGGAAACGCTGAGCGATGTGTAACATGGGACTTGCTTAGAATCCAGCTTTAAGTTATGCCCGTAAATAAGTCAAAGGAAGAAAGAATTTCATCTTATACTTGTCTTTAAAGAATAGTATTTCTCCACGGAGGGTGGTGATGGCGTCAAACGTCAGGCTGGGGTCACAGGCTGTGGGTGTAGTTGGTCCGGTTGGTTGGATGGGGTTGCTTGAAGGACCTTAGGGGAAAAAAGCACTTTTTATAAGCTTCAGTCTAGTGTGACTGCTGGAGTACGTCAGACGCTCCTTGGGAAGGCGAAGGGTTTTCACAAGAAGGGAAAGCCTACCAGACTCTGGCCCTCTTAGAGTTATTAGTATTGTTTTAAATCAGGATAGTGATTTTCAGAGCTCATTCCAGTTGAAGTTGTAAAGTAAACCAATTTGAATTCTGTGCCCCCCCTCCCCACCCCCTAGTTTTAAATCCTAATCCCATCCTTCTCCCTCTTCCCGAAGAACATCCTAGACAAGGGCAGAGCTCACCATGCGTGCAGTTCTTCCAGTGACCTTACCATAGATGGTCTGGATGCCGTTGATGTCATCCTGAGGGAGGGTGTAGGTGCTGGGGTCGCGGAAAGCGTAGTTGGGATACATCAAGGCACCCGGGTCAGTGGAGTGAGCGAGCCCCAAGGAGTGGCCAAATTCATGGGCGGCAACAAGAAACAAATTGTAATCTGAAATGCAAGCGTGTGCGGTAAGTGGCTCCAAGTGGCTCCAAGGGTGGAGACAACAGGATCTCAAGGAATGCAGCTTCCAAGCCAACAAAGCCTGGAGAAACGGCGCTTGCCATGCCCGTCTTTCTCCTTTCCCCTTCAGGCGTCTGAAGAGGTGGAAGCTGGAAGCAATGAAGGCAGCAGTTGTAGGTTAGGAGAGGGAAGCTTCTCACCCCATCTCAGAAGCAAGAAATATGGCCTTTATTCTGACTCCGGGATTGCGTGGGTGTGGGCCCGAGGCTGAGAGAAGGGATGGCAGGCCCTGTAGTCTCGTGACGCTCCGCAGCCCTCTCCAGCCTCCCAGGCCCTCAGCCCCTTCAGGAGAGTCTCAGTGCACAGGCGGCTAGAGAGGAAGCCTGCCCGGCCGCCAACAGCCTCGGACGCAGATGGACCTGCTTTGCCTCCCTGATCACCTGTCAGCCAGCACCAGCTCCTGCCTGATTCCGAGTTCTCCAGGCAGCTTCAAGGATTCTCCACGTTCACCTTGCTTGAAAGAGACAAACCCTGCTGCTTCCCCCATCTTTAACTTCCAGGAGCCCAGTGCCTTCCCCAGCTGGGAACCCGACTTCCAAGGCTCACGCTGCATGAGATAGAACCCAAGCTCCGTGGCCAGTGTGAGAGCCCCTCACTCACCCGGCAGACGTGCGAGGGTGTGACGGGCGACGTGAACCCTTCACTCCGGCCGTCCCACGGACACACCGTGCCCTGTCTGCCGTGCTAACCTCTTAAAGAGTACTTTCTATATGTGGGGAAGCGTGATATGACTCAGTACTCACAACGTTTCTGTGAAGGGCTGTTAGAAATATTTTTACAGCAAAGGAACTGAAACCCACAGAGTTTGGATATTTCATTAGAGGTCTTGCAACTAGTAAGTGGTCAAGCTGGGGCCAAATCCAAGTTGATGGCAAGACCCGGGCTCTGAGGACAGCGTTCAACTTCCTATTGATAACCAGCCTAGTGAAATTCTACCCATGCTCCAAGACTTTTCTCTTGACCATCTCATCCTTGCATTTTTGCATTCCTGAATGTATCTCAGAAAACCTCTCTGAGTGCCTGGAGCACATTGTGAGGGGCTCTGGGGAATCGGTCATGACGCGCGGTCTAGAAGGGGAGATGCATGCCAATGACGTGAATGGCAGAGGACAACGAGGAGAGCAGCTGAGAAAGAGAAACGAAGGCTGTTGGGATCCTGAGGAGGAAGTCCTCACTTCAGCTGAAAAACAAGACAGAGGCGGCATGGGGCGGAGGAGAGACGGATTTTGGAAGGGGTGACTGGGGTGCATTGTGAGCCAACGTAGGGAGGTTGGGAAGCACGTGGTGTGATGTAGGAACAGTGAACGTGCAATGTGGCTGCTGCACATCAAACAGGAGGACAGGATGAAAGATGAGTTTGTGAATACCCAAGACCTTTTGATCCAAGGAAAGGTACCTGACGTGGTCCAGAAACGTCACACCGGAAGTTTACGCAGGAGGATCACGTAATCCACGAGGGGCTTTCCCAATGTAAATTCTGCTGCTGTGCTGGGAAAACTTAGAGCAGAGATTGGAGGTAAACAGACCAGGTGGGAATCTGTATCTTTTAGTTCAGTAAGAGGTGACAACCACGTGCACCAGTGGGGAGGGCAAGAGGAACTCAGAGTAGTGGAGAGCGTTATTTATCTTCAGGTACACACAGCTCCCAGCATAGGGACTTGGGTGGAATAAACCCTCACAGCATACATGCTGAGAAAATGGTGGGAGGAGCAGGTTCCAAGCAAAGATAAAATGTTCCTTTCCTATATTCTACCAGGTTTTGTGGCATACGGTTGACCCATGGCCTTGTGAAGCACCACGTGGTCTGGATACACTTGTCCTTATCCTCACCTCTGCCCTTCAGCTGGTCTGCCTCATTATCAGTCTTCTCCTGAAAGGGGTGGTTTGTCCTATAGGAACAACCCCTGGAAAAGAGATTCATGAAGATGAAATAACTCAACGAAAAAGATGGTGGCTGTTTTCTAAGTGGGATTGCTTTCTAAATGAACCTGATTATTCCTGGATTTCCAAAAACAAGGACCTGCTCCAAACATCATTAAATTTCAGAATATTACAAAGAAACACATACCCTAAAGCCCTGGTCAGCAAACTTCTGTGAAGGCTTAGACAGTAAGTATTTGAGGCTTTGTGACCCGTGTGCTTTCTGTAGTGAGTCCTCAGCTCCGCTGTTGCACCGTGAGAACAGCCAGAGATGATACATAAACAAGTAAGGGTGTCCCTGTTTCAATAAAACTTTATTTATACAAATAGGATCAGGCAGGATTTAGCCACGGTCTGCAGCTTTTTGATTACTGTCCTAGGGATGCAAGGTCAGCAATTGGCCTTAGGGCTTTTTTAAAACCTACATTTACTCAGCATTATGGGGTAGCAAAAATTTAAAACGATCAGCTTGGCCGTGTTTGAAATGTTACAGTAACTTGTGTGTGTGTGTGTGTGTGCGCGCGCAGGAGAGGCTGCCGATGTGAGAGACCCTATTCAGAAGCTGCAGGGTGACACGACCTCGGTCAACTTACTGCTGGAATTTTGGGTCCATGTTTCGTCTGCATCGAAGTGAACGTCTCCTCCAATACCTTGGCCTGGCTGAAAGGCATGAGCGAGGATTCCATTGGGTCCGTCGAATGGAGAATTGTCGCCATGATCTGAAACAAGACAGTTTGTATCACGTCCCTGCCAAGTCTCAGCTTCGCCAGGGAAGGCCAACCTGAGCACGATGGCTGCGAGCCTACCTCCCCGGACAAAAGCGATCTTGATGTCTGGTTCTCCCTGCGAGATCTTGGTGAAGGTCAGGGGTGATGCGTTACTCCACACTTGAAAGGCTTTCTTAATAGCTGTTTCCACGTCAGCCTCTGACAACTGTTTCGTGTACTTAATAATCCTTCAAAATGAGAAGATGGGAGGACTCATTACGGTTTAGAGGGCAGGCCATCAGCACACCACACTTCTGCACCTGGGAGTGAGTGGTAGATGTGACCAGCTAGCTGTGGAGAGGGTCTAAGGAGCGGGGGCAGGAGTCAAGGCTGCAGACAGACATGGCCTCTGGACAGGTCATTCCTTATCTCCAAGCTCAGTTTCTTTACTCATAAGAGGAGGAGCATAAGACAGTAGCCCTAGCCCTCTCATAGGGTGGCTGTGGAGATTACGTCCACGTTAAACATTCAGCTCAGTACTTGGCGAATTGCAGTACTGAACAGATACTGGGACATCGCTGCCATCATCAGGAAGGTGGGGCTAGTCTGTCCAGGTCGGGTCCTACATGGAGTTCACAGAGAGACAGCCCAATGTTGCCCTCGTCCTCTTGAGACTGCTGGAGGAGGAGCACAAAACGTCAGGCTGTGGGGTGAGGAGAGCCTGTGGGGTCTTCCTCCCTCACACTAGACTCTGGCCTGTGCGGGGCTGGGACCCCTGTCTCCCGTGGATCCCACCTCCTGGAACAGTGCCAGGCACATCACAAATGCGGACAAACACCCCTGTCGGGTTCTGGACCTTGAACCTCACCTGTAGGTCAGGTTGGTTTCTTTCCACTTGGGGTTCCCCGGGGTTAACATGAAGTCCCCGCTGTCGGGCACACCACAGCGAGGCTGCTGCATCACCTCCAACGTCTCCTGACTGGGCTTCCCCGTCTCGTCCAACCCGAAGAATCGCTGCATCTCTTTCAGCTTCTCAACGATCACACTAGGGCTGTTCTGCCTCTCCGACCGGAGTCCTTCCCTCGGTAACTGGTAGAACTTCTCCAGGTAATCCTGGACAGAGACAGACGCGTGAGGGGACCTGCCGTGTCATCACCTTCTGCTCCCTGTGTCACTGCGACTTCCAACACGCTAGTGACCGGATAGTCGGGGGGCAACCACGCAGATTCGGGGTTGGCTTTGAGAGAACGGGACAGTGGGTCAGGACAGCCCCTCTGTTCAGCGCCCCAGTTAGCGCTCACACATAAAAACAGATGCTTCATAAGGGAGGAGGTCCAAACCCCATGTGAAACGGTAGTACGCAGGCAGGAGACTGGCTCCTTTTTATAAAAACTAAAGAGCGCTGGTGTACCGATTCCTTGAGGTGCTAATTGCATCGATGCACACGCTCTTTTCATGATGTTTCCGCCACTATCGAGAAGGTTCCATCATTCTCACTAAGACGCGGACGTGCACAGATGGAGGGAAATGGCCAAGATGACAGTTCAGGTCCCAGCCGTCCCTGCTGCTTCTCAGATGAGAATTGACAATCCCACGAGAACTGCAAATTGGTGTTGTCGACGTTAGCCTGTCCCCGCCACAGCACCTCTGGGAGGGGCCAAGGTGCTTAGGGAGCAGAGTTCGGGGCTGCTACGCCACTTCTAAGGCTTCTCTCGCCCCACGCAGTCGGGGAACACCTGCCACTTGGCAGGTGACTCAGCACACGGTACTTCTGTGCTCTTATAGGCCGTGGGATTGAGAGAGGTTTGGGTTCAGATCTGAGCTGTGCCACGGTTTAACTGAGGTTTTGGACACGTCACGTAACGGACTCAAGATTCGCTTTAGTCTCTAAAGTGGGAATAAGAGTACCCTCACGGGGTTGCCGTGCGGGTGAACGAGGTGCTCAGTGGGGCGTCCTGTTCACAGTCAACACTCGCTGAGCTCTGGCTGTCAGCCCGGGGGTTACTGTTCCCACCGTAAGAGCTATTTAAGAAAAAGGAAACGGGGAAAAAAAAAGAACGATACTTTTCTAAAACTGCAATGCTAAGGAAATCGTGTGTGACAAATTTGTGACAGCATTCCTGGTGTTTCTTCAAAATTTGGCCTGACTTTTGTACAACAGTGGAAAATAGCTGTAGGTTTTGCTTTATAAACGTTTATAAACATGTTTACTTATAAGCAGAATCTGGCGTAGGAAATCTCATTGCACGAGGAATTGACTTCTAGTTCCTTCTAATTTCGCACCCTCGTGCTCCCTGGTCCAGCTGAGATTTCTGGCTACGAACACAAGTCCCTGCAGAAAACCCCAGACGAGGAGTACCTGGGTTGCATATAATGGCCGGGGAATATCTTAGGTGAGTGAGAGAGGAAATCGTTTAGTTTTGTAATTAAAACCATTCCTTCTCCACGGGGTCCCCAGCTGGAGGCTTCTCTGGCAGCAGCGTTTTCCCAGAGTTTGAGGAGCCCTGCCAGGAACCCTCTAGATCTCTGACATGAGATGTCTGAGCTCAAACAGAACGCACGTGTAATTTCTTTCAGGCTGATTTAACTAAAAAGAAGAAACAAGCCACACAGTTTCCTAAGAACCAGCCCGTCCGCCCCGACCTACCCGAGAGTCCGTTTACCTGGACAAGTTGTGCGTTCTTCTCTCCTGGGGATCCTCCGGGGACTGGAAGGGCCTGGGACAGCTGCACGGAGAAGAGCAGCAGGCCTGGGAGCGTCCTCAGACTGAACGGGGCCTTTTCTGCAAACGCTGCCATCCCGACCTTCCTTCAGGTAGGACCCCCGCCTCAACAGTGCCTCCAGGTCACCGGATGGCAGGTCGGCCTCTGCCCTCCTTCTGGTCCCTTATAAAAGCCATGGCTTCAACAATTGCCACATGGGGAATGTGAAGCAACACAGGTTAATTACGCTCTGACGCTGTTGCAACATTATAATGTGATTCAGTATATTCCAGAACGGGGTGGGGGGGTCCTTTCAACAGAAAAAAAAAAGTGCAATTTGCAAATCTTTGCTCTTGGGGTGTTTGGTTAGAGATTTACTTTTGCAAAGTTGTGTGGTCGAGGAGAAGCATGCGGATTACTCCTGAAGGTAACGGTGGGTTTGCATTTTCTAGGTGGGGGAGGTGCCAAGGCTGTGTTTACTCAGGTGTGTGGTCGCATGGGTGGTCGTTAGCCTGGGACCGAGGGGCTCCGTGCAAGCAGCTCTGTACGCAGCACCCTTGCTGTGGGGACAGTGTGCCTGGGGGTGTGGTCACCAAGCAGGTCTGTGTGGGGGTCCTGGAGCAGCTGCTGGGGGATGCGGTTCTGGCAACAGCGTATTAGAGAAGAGTCTGCAAGCTGGGTTTTCTGTGGGAAGGACAAGAGAGCAATGCTGACGGTGGTAACAGTAACACTCCGTCGGTACTTACTCTGTCCCAGACACCCATGCTGCACCTGTATTATGTCAGGCCATCCTCGCGCGGCCTGGGGATGCTAGCATTTCTGCATGTTGCAGGTGAAAGCAAATCCAGAGAAGTGAGAGCACAGTACGAGTCATGAGCTAAGTTGGGGTGCCTAGGACTCAATGCCAAGTGAGGTGTTCACATAGACAGATCTGGCAACGACCCCATCAGGCTCTGCCACCTGGGCGCCCAGCTGGCCCACGACGGAGCAGAAGATCAAGGTGGGGAACCACCGGGAGCAAGGTCTGGCTCACAGAGGAGGAATGAGAGGGGGTATATGTGCCCCCAGGAAAAAGGCCTCAAGAGAGGGTTTCCAGACTAGGTGGCTATGCCTGTCAGGGACCCAAGGGCATGTTTCAAAATCCTGTCACCTGGACTCCACGTGCATGAGATGATGTCACTGTGCGATCTTTGCATGTGCTCCCTTACACATCCTTACATATTCTGCATGGGTGGTATTTTGTGTATCGGTGCCTGCCTCGACATGTGGGTACGGGACATGGGTTAGTATGGAAATGATGCCTTTGTTTCAGACGCTGCGGTAAGCAGCTCAAATCCCTCCTGATATCTCTCACGCGCGTGCTCAAAATCCAGAGTGTGTCTCCGGTCAGAGCAAACCTGGGCAGCAGGTAAACGTCCACGATGTAGATTCCTGCATTCACCCCAACCCTGGCTGCCGCCCACCATGTGCCAGGTGCTGTGCTGGGCACTAGATTGTTGGAGACAGGTTAATAGCAGGTCAGATGAAATGCCAAGGAAGTCTGGAGGAAAACACAATGGTGGGGGAGCTGCAATCAAGGAAGGCCTCACGCAGGAGGTCGACTTTGAGCTGGACCTTGAAGGGGAACTAGAATGTGGACATGCAGAGATGGGGAGATCCGTGCCCTGTGTGCATGTGGAAGCTCTCCAGCCCCCCAGTGGTTCAAGCCGCCCTGAGGTCATGGCCACGGCAGCCATCCCCGGGAGCACAACTTAGTCATGCTGTGACGTCCTCCTCATTCCACCTTCAGTGAGGAAACTTACTTACAGAATAAGAATGCCTTAACGTTGCTCTGCCCTTTGCTGAGTTATTTTGATACACTGGCTTGTTCGCAAGGCTCATACAGGTACTTTCTTTTGAACATAATGTAAATGATTTAGACAAGAACCCAAAACTGGTGTTGTTTGTGTAAATGTTGTGTTAGAATCGTCCAAAAAAATAGAAACAGAAGTACCACTGTACCAGTTATCCACTTCTGCGTATTTACCCCAGGAGAACAAGAGCACTCGTTGGAAAAGATATACGCACTGATGTTTACTGCACATTATTTACAGCAAGAGACAGAAGCAACCTCAGCATCTATGGGTAGATGAAGGTGGGGTATACTTTACACACACACACACACACACACACACACACACACACACACACACACACACACTATTACTCAGCCATGAAAAAGAACGAGCTCTTGCCATTTGGGACAACACGGATGGACCTAGAAGGCAACCTGCTAATTGAAATAAGTCAGATAGAGAAAGAGAAACACCATGTGATTTCACTCATATGGAATCAAAGAAAAATCAAAAGAACAAACAACAACAAGAGGTACGGACTCAAATATGGAGGACGAGGGGCTGCCAGAGGGAGGGGGCAGCGAGAGAGAAGCAATGGGTGAGGGGGTGAGAGGTGTGGACTTGCAGTTACCAGACAGTCCAGTGTCGCAGAGAAGTGCCGCCTGGGGAAGGGACGGGTCATGCAGTAACTCGGCGCGGGGACAGATGGCGCCAGGACCTCCGCGTTGAGCGAGGGGTGCTGTGCAGACACTCTCGGGAGAGCTCACCTGCGCTGACGGGAGTCCTGACGGGAGGCGGAGAAAGCGACGGAGGTTTTCGGAACCTCCAGCTTCTGTTTCCTGAATCCTTTCTGCACACCTGGCCACCGTGTGCCCACATGCGCCTCACCTGTCTGCCTGGAGCCCATGTTCCCTCAGGCCCTCTCCTCTCTGAACACCTACTACGGGGAAAGGATCAACCATCAGTCATTTACACCTTAGTGCGAACTTAGGGGTTATTTGCCTTTTGAGTCAACTTACTGAAGAAAAAGAAAAGGAACTGATTTATTAAAACTGAAGGCTTTGTTCCACATGACAGGAGTTTCAGCCTGAGAAAGAAGATGGAAGAAATTAGGTTTTGGGCAGAGATGCTCCAAGGCAGGCTCTCCATTTCCGTCACGTTACCCCTCCGGCAGCGGCTTCGGTCGGTTCTCTGATGTGCTGTCCCGCAGCAGAGACAGCAACTTGTATTCTTACAGCTCAGCTTTGGTTTTCAGGCCAAAGGGATGAGCTGATGGCAAGAAGGAGTCTGTTTTCTCTTTAATTAAAATAAAGGTGGGGGGTGTGTGCAGCCAGCTGGCATGGGCGTGGGTAGCAGGGGAAGCTGTCTGGATGTGTGCACGTGTGCCTGAATCTTGTTCATGACAGGGGCTGTGACCCAGCAGGGCAAACAGGGTGCACTAAGCCCGGGAGCATCCCCAGAACAGCCCGCGACTGGTCTGACCCCCACAAGCAAGGGGGAAGTGTCCTGTGCATCGTGCATGTTTGAACTCTGATGGTCAGGACAGAGGCCCACACTTTGATCAAGTTAGCAGGGTAAGTGTTGGGGTCAGTTGTGCTGAAGGGTCAGGAATACCGCCCTTGAAATTATGCTAACTGGGCTCAAATTTTCGTTCTGCCACTTTCTACTTACTCAACTTTTAGCAACTCACCTCGGCTCCTCTGGGTCTCCCGTGCCGACCTCCGACCCCGCATGTTGGCACCTCCCTCACCGGCATCGGGAGGTTAGAGGCCCGGGCAGGGGCGAGCCTGTGTGAACCCTCTGGCGTGGCATCCTCATCGTGGGATGAATGTGGGGGCTGTGTGTCCTTTCTGTGAGTTGAGTTAGCACTGCTGAAAAGCTCTTCTATTCCAGAAAGAGAAGTGTTCGTGGTTAAGCCACTGAGTGATGAAACTGCTTCCATGCGGCTTCTTTCTGGGTCCAGAGCGCCGTGCAGCCAGGGACCATGTGGGCGACTTAGACGCCCTGGGGGCAGAGCACAAGTGAAGTCAAGCATCACAGCAGCCATCGTGCGTGAAACACTGCTGGCTGGCAGTCCGCTGTCAGGGGAGGGAAATGTGTCTGTGGAACGTCTGGACTTGGTCCTAGACGTGCGCTGTGTTAGCTCCCTGGGGCTTCAGAGCAGCCCAAGGAGGGACGGTTATAATCCCCATCTTAGGGTAATGAAAGCTTCGGAGAGCCGATCGAGTGTGCCTTCCTGTCTGCCCTTCCTGGTGTCCCCTTTGGTCGCCCGGTGAGGAAAAACTCAGAACGAGGCCTTAACTGGCTCTTCCTGAGAATCTGTATTAAACACAGATAAGTGGGCTCCGCTCCAGCTCCTGAGTCAGAGCCTCTGGGGTGGCGCCCAGGCATGTGGACGTTCCAGAACATCAGTGAGGCCCTCTGCTGCCAAGGGTCTAGAAGAGGAACAATCACATGCTTCTAGGCAAAGCAGCAAAGCCCTCGTGGGAGGACCGGCCCTCGAGGTGAATTCTGGACGACGGATTGAGTGTTGGCATTGAGACTGGGGTGAGCGAGGGTGGGGAGGGAGAAGCAAAGAGCAAAGGCAGAGAGGTGAGAAACTCTGGGCGGTACGTGGGGATGAATAAGGTTCTGGGTGGGCATCACAGGACGACACGCGGCCAGGCTGGAGGGCTGGCCGGAGGACACGGCGGAGGGACAGCAGTGAGCACAGCCGGCCACGGACGTGCAGTCCTTGTCGTTTCTGAGCCAAGTTCATACATCTGACCTTGGCCACAGCGTCGGGGACAGACCCGGTTGTCAGGAGAGCACGTAAGGGGTGGGACAGAGTTTGGGTGAAAGCTGGTGAAATCTGGCTTGAGGGCGGCCACAGATCCTCCCCCAGACGAGGAGACACATCCCTCCTTGCACGGGGACGGGTGGGGAAGCAAGGAGGCTGAGGAGGGGGGGAGGCAGCCCGGACCATCCCACTGCAGGCTGGAGACAGAGCAGCCGTCCCCTTGCACGCGTGTTCTGGGGAGTAACGCAGCGCCCATCAACCATGCGGGCACAGCGGGGGCTGCTGTCTCGCGGGCGGCAGGTGGGAGCAGGTTCAGCAGGCGGACGAGGCCAGGTGAGCAGGTGTGGCAGCCCCGCCCAGGTGGGGAGTGTTGCGGGCGAGACGGGATGGATGGTCCGTGACTGTCCACAGGCCATCCTGACAGTGACGCACGAGAGCGGACCAGGGATGATGGTCATCTGCATGCCAAGCCGCTCGGTGCTTCTGGAGACAGGAAGCCGCCCGGTGACTTTGCCGAAGTTCTCTTCCCCCCAGTCCGTCCCTCTGGCCTGTGGCTGCGACCCCTCATTGTGCATGTTTCTTGAGCTTCGGGTTTTCTGAATCTGCTTCCCTCTCCGCTGTCGAGCCTCATGCCACCAACACTGAGAGGATGTTACCTCTTCCCTTAGGCGGACAGTTGGTGGTGGCGTCCGTCTCTCAGAGTCCTGATAAGCGCCCTGTGGTGGGTCCAGGCACCCCTCTGTATTTGGACGCCAGAACCTGGCCTCGTTACATGCCACACGCCAGCTCCTCACCACGCCTGGCCCGCCTGCACTGAGCAGTCCTCCAAATGATTCCAGCGCACACCCGCACGGTCCCCACTGCACCCTGTTCTCTCTCGCCTTGGCCAGTGCTTCCCAACTTACTTTTCTTTTAACCTAAAATATCAGAAAAACAGCACATATGCCCTTATGACTGGCCAATCCAGGGCATGGCCCTCCTGTGGCTGCTGCCACAAGCTTAGCGGCTTTGTAACAAGACAGTGTTAGCTCACGGTTCTGCAGGCAGACGTCTGGTGTGGGTCTCACCGGGCTAAAACCGAGATGTCAGCAGGGTCTGTGCCCTTGTCCAGGCTCCAGGGGAGAAGCCACCTCCTCGGTGTTTCCAGCTTCCAAGGTGGCCGTTGTACCTGGGCTGCGGCCCCTTCCTTCCTCTAGCTAGAAATCCAGCGAGGTTGGTCTCCTCACGGCACTCCCCGCCGATTGCAGCCAGTAAGGGTTCTCCACGTTTAAGGGCTCGTGTGGTTGGTTGGGCGCACCTGGGTAATCTATTCTACTCTCCCGTTGTCAGGATCCTTCACCTTCATCACACCTGTGGAGTCTTCTTTGCCACGTAAGCAAACGTATTCACAGATGGCGGGGATTAGGGTGTAGGCATCTTGGGGGCCCCTATTCTGCCTACTACGGTCATTCCCGATGGGAAGGGAGGGGTGGTCCGAAAGGGTGCGGAGCGATTGCACCTGAGGACCTGGGTCCGTATGTCCTGGAATCCCAGCACGACCCGCACATACTCGTGCCCTCATTCTGACTTTTGATACTAAGAATGTATTGTTTGAGTGTTTAACTCAACACCCGTTGTAAGTCACGTTGTCCTAAGTGCCTTTGTGAAGTCACCTTCATGCAAGTCTCCTAAGTCTAAAGCAGAAACAGGATCAGAGAGGTTAAGTGAATGGTTCAAGGTCACACAGCTAACAGGTGTGTCATGTAAGTGGATTTGGGGACCCAGGTTTGGTTTTGTAACGCCAGTTCCAACGCTGTTTCTGTTAAAGCTCAAAAAAGTCATAGACTGGGGTTGACCTCTCACCTCCGGAGCTGCTGAGGTTACACTGAGGTCACCGTAGGCATCTTCTGACTCTTCTGCCAGATTCCCAGGTGTGACTGCCTAGTACACGGGACAGAGAGCCTGAGCTGGCCAGCCTGCAGGCCCTCCCAGGCGGCCACTTTCTCTTTTGCATGTGGGGCTGATGTCTGGAGACCTGGGCTTGACCTTTCACCCTCTGTGCCCTTTACTCGACCTTGGACAAGTTCCTCGGACTCTGTGCCTCAGGCTCATATCCCCGAGGAACCACTTACTGATGTGAGGTCCTGAACGGCCCTCTGCATGTCCTGAACCCTCAGTTTCCCCAAGTGTCACCTGGCGGAAGCAATGGCACCCATATCCCGGGAACGTCGGGAAGCAGGTGTGGAAAGTGCCCAGCCACAGCCCGCATGCGGTGCCAGACCAGCAGCCTCTCCCATGGCTGTGAGACTCTCTCGCGGGACAGCCTTGGGCTCTAAGGAGGCGACAGATGAAAGTTCATCAACTGATGGGCTCTTCCAAGGACTTACTTTGAAAATCATTTATTTTAAAAGAGTCTAGCAATCCAGGACTACACACTTTTCTGTGAAAAAGAGCAATTTCAAGCACTCAGAGGTATGAGAAGTGAATAAGACACCCCTGGGCCCCACCTCCCTACACGCCCTCCTGGAGAGGCGACTGCTGTCACGTTTTGATGCCTCTGTCCAGGTGTCCTCCCAGATGGAAGGTCGTTCCTGCTGCTGGAGAGGTGTCCCCAGTGTCAACTCAGACGCCCTAAGGCTGGACTGGCGGGCGGGGGCGCCAGGAGACTGGGGCCTGCCCCGTGCTGAGCTAGGGCTGAGCTTGGCCGTGCGAGGCCAGGAGGGGGCGCCCGGGGTCCACGCAGACAGCTGTGTGGCCGGCCAGCCTCCCGCACAGAAACCATGCTGGCCAGCTCGTTTAGCGAGACCAGGCCAGGGATGGAACAAGGCTGCTTCGGGGGACAGCCGGACACCACAGACCCAGCCAAAGCTCATGACAGTGCGGTTGGCTCTAGGCGAGAACACGGGGTGAGAGGTTTCCCCGAGGGGCCCCAGAGCCCCTCAGCACACAGGGTCGTCCTCCAGCCGCTGAAGAGCATCTCCTTAACGTCCCGTCTCGGGTCGAGGTCTTAGAAGGCCACCAACAGGCCGCATGTGGTAGAACGGGCTTCTTGCACGGCGTGTCCTACTGTGGCTGAGGCCGGTCTGGAGGCCACAGGCCTGCGCACTGGCACACGGAGCTTTCTCCCTGCAGAGCGGCTTCTCAGCGAGGCCAGCGGGTGAAGGACGGCAGGTGGATCCCATAGGCCGGAGAGGGTGCTCCCCAGGTCCGGACGCGCCATGGTGGCTGTGGAAACGGTAGTGGGACAAAGCTTTGCAGAGGACAGTTGCAGATTCGTTAACCACGTGTGTCCGCAGTCGGGGGCCCTGTAGCCCCTGCGAGAAGGCTGGTATTTGTGCCGAGAGTGGAAGGGAGGTGACGGAGCCGCCAGCGTCTGTGGCGAGGACAGCAGGACTTCCTGCCTGGCTTTGTGGTCCTCCACCGTGCTGGATGCAGTGCTGAGCATATCCGCTCACTGGCCGCCTGCCTAGGACTTTCTGCTCAGGCCCTTCTCCTCCCTCGGTTTCTCACTTGGCGCCCCCCACGCAGCGAAGCCAACTGCCCCCTGGCTTTTCCTGGCCCCCGGGGTGCATGCCCTACCTTGGGGCCTCCGCTCTGGGTCATCACCTCTTCCGCAGCTGTCCAGGCGCCTGCTCCCGCTTCCCCGGACGTCCCCGTCCCCTGGAGGGACACCTTGCCAGTCAGCACTAACCTGAGTGCTGGTGATGCTTCGAGATGGGTTGACCCCCGTCCGCGACGTGCTTCATCCCCTCCTCCTGTGCGCTTTCCCCCAGAACATTGTCATCGTCCCACATACTTTGGTTCTAGTATTTACTCTTTATCTGTCTTGCCCAACCAGAAATGTGAACCCCACGAACACAGCTCTCACTATTTTGCCGATGAATCCAAAATGCCTAACACAGAGCATCCCCATGCTTGGGGGTCAAGAAGGACGTTTTTACTTGATACAACAGAGAGACTGCTTAATATCACGACATTTGCCGTGTGGAAGATCCGGGCAATAAAAATGTGTGTACAGTATATTCTCGTTTATAGAGAAAACCATAAGCATTAAAATATCACAAGTGTGTGACCCAAAATATTGACTGTGCTTATTGCTGGGTGGTAAGATTACAAAAGATTTCTGCTGTATTTTTGGAATGTTTAGGGTTTTTAAAGCAGGTGAATGGTTTAGCCCAGAAGAACCACATGTCACCTCCACTCACAATTCACTCTCCATAACTAGTGATCCCACCCCAAACCCCTGCACTGGCCTAGAAAGTGTGATCCTTCCCCGTGTCCAGCAGGCGAAGACCTGGAAACACGTGAACACTATTAATCATGAACACCTGACGACAGCAAGAACCGTCTTTATTTTCCCACACGGCATGCGAGTTTTCTCCAAGCCGTTGTTTCATAATCCATGTTCTTCCTTCTAACTTGTGATGCCACCTCTGTCCTACCGAGGACATGTCTGGACTCGTCCTCAGTTCCGTTAGCGTCTGTCTCTGCTTCTGGATGAGCTCCGCACCTGCTGTCGCAGTGGCTTGGTGATGTGTCCCCGTGTCTGCTGGGACTCTCTCTGTCTTCACTCTTTGTCAAAACTCTTAGCTCCTTGTATCTGTTCCTTCGTAAAAACTTCAAAATCAGCGTTGCAAGTTTCCTAAATAATCCCATTGGGATTTAATTGAAGTTTCATTACATTTATACATTAATTTGGGGGAAATTGTCATCTTTGGAGCATTAGGTCATTCCATACATGGATACGGTGTTCAGCTTTTCTCCTTTATCTTTAATAGGGTCCGAAAATTTGATTTATTGAGGTCTTGTTCTGTTTTCACTAGATTTTTTCCTACATAGATCATAGATTTTGCTGTAGCTGTTAGTATTTTATTTTCTGTATTTTATCTACTTGTTTATTGTGAGTGTATAGGAATATAAGTGATTTTTATATGTCGATGTTATATTTGGAAACGCTGAAATGTCTGTGCTGTCAAAAGAGTTTTGATTCTTTTGGGCTTTTCTAGGTAAGTAACCCAATTATCTACAAATAATGGTGATTTAGACTCTTCCCTTTTGATCCTTATTCCTGAGGTTATTTTTATGTTCTTTCCGTTGTTACTTTTCTTGTCCTGATTTTTGGCCAGACTTCCAGAACTGTCGGGACCAAGTATCAGTGATGTAGGCAGCCTTCTCTCATTTGCAGTATTGATAAGACAGTCACTAAAGTTCCTCCGTATGCGCTGACGGGAGAATATACACTATTTTCTCTGAAAGAGTTTACACAGATTGAAATGATCTAGTCCTTGAAATGGAGCTTTTGACAAAACAAATGAACGAAACTATCTGGGCCAGTGTTTGTGGGAAGACTTGTAAACCCGTTTCTACTTGTTTCAGTAGTTCTATCATGACGAAGACTTCCTTTTTCTGTTAGTTTCTATGTCACTTATATATTTTTGAGATACTGAACACTGTGAAGTGTACAACTCTCAAGTGCATAATTCCGTGAGTTTTACAGGCGTACATGCTCATGGACTCACACCTTGTGAAGAACTAGAACATTTCCATCACCCTAGAAAGTTCTCTGTGCCCTTTCTCACCCAGTCCTGATCCTTCCTCAGAGCCAACCGCTGTTCTGATTTCTTTCCCTATAGATGACTTTGCCTAATCGGGAAGTTCATATAAATGGAATCGAGAGAACGTACTCTTCTGTGTGGAAGAATGGTTTTCAGATTAATCTACGCCGTTGTGCGTACTAACAGATCCTTCACTCTCATTTTCCCAAATACTGTATTGTATGAGTGCATTGCTTCCAGACTCGGGCTACCATTCGTCAAGCTATGAACCTTCTTAACCAAGCTAAACGAGCTTCTCGTATGTTGGTGTTCTCACCTATTCCAGGGGAATATGCAGAGGAGGTCACAGGGTAGGTAATATTTACCTTTGTGGGCAACTTCCGTATCGTATGAGAGGTAAAATATTACAGCTTCGTGTTTGGTGCTGTCAGTCATTGATATGCATATGTTTGGTGGTTTTATAATAATGCCTTACAAGAATTTTATTTTCTTGATAACCAATGATGTCAAGTACTTTTTTCATGTGTTTATTGGCCATTTTTATCTTTCTTTATGACTAGTTTGATTTGATTAAGACTTTGGTGCATTTTTAATTAGATTATTTGTCATGTTATTATTGATTTGCAGAAACTTTTTATATATACTGGGTTAAAGTCCTTTGTCAGATATGGGTATTTACAAATGTTTCCATGAAACTGTCAGGTTCCCTGGCCTCTGCAGACGGGTTAAGGTCTTGTTCTCTGTGAGCTGGACCAAAATAGAACTGAAGCTGCTTGGGGCAGGGTGTTTGGTGAGAAAATCTGCACAAACTGCTCTCATTTCTTATCCTCATCAGTGGGTCCTTCCCTCAGGAACCACTCAGAAATTCTGTGTCCACTCTGAGTGTTTCTGGGGGCTGCTGCTGTCTGATTTTCTGGTGTCCGGGCGGGGGGGCGGATGGAAGGCTGGAGTCCTCCAGTTGCTGGTCAAGCTGATGACACTCTGTTACTGACGTCCCAGCTTTCCCAGCACCCTGCATCAATTCTGTATTACTTTATTAATTTTTTGAGTCCCTACTTGGTTCTTGAATTATATCACTAAGTCAGACAAACAACAGAAAACAACCATAAAGTCGAACCCAAACTAACCAAGTCCCCTTGTTCTCAGGGGGCCTCCGTTGAAGAGACAGGCGGTGAACAGTAGATGTGATGGGGGATTACAGACTGTCAGAAGGTGTTAGGGGCTATGGGATAATTGTGGAGTTGTGTAGGACAATTGCGAATATGCTTATGTCTGTGTGGAGGGGAGACGTACATGGTAATATTGAAAGGGGAAGCCAGCGAAGGTCCCACTGAGGAGGACGTCTGAGCAAAGCTGGAGAGGAGGAGCAGGACTGAACCATGAGAACATCTGAGGGAACCCCAGTGAGGAGGCGCTGAGGTCCAAGCGCCCCTCACGTGCTGGGAAAACAGCAAAGAAGCTGGTGCAGCTGGAATGCAGCCACCAAGGGGGGAGAACACTAGAGAAGGAGACACAGAGGCCACAGAGCTTGTAGGACCCTGTAGGGACCTGAGCTTTTGTTGTGTGTGAGATAGGGGCACTGCCCTGGCCTTACCCCTTGTCTCTTGCGGTCCTGCTGCCTCCAGGCCTGCCATGCCAACGCCAGCGCCACAGCAACGTGTGGGAGAGAAGGGACACCAGCAGAAGGTGCTTCGCAGAGCCTGCCCCTCCTGGAGGCCACTGGGTCTCCCCCGTGCAGGATGCCTGCCCCCCAAGGTGGTTGGGTCTGTCTGCCCACTCAAGTTTTCTCCCTGTTCCTGATTCTAGGGTGCACCAACCTCCCCTTACTTCTGCGGTTCGGTGCAAAGAAAGGAGCCCACAGCCGGCTTGGCATCTTGCCCAGAGTTTCTGAGCAAGCGTTTATTATCACGGTAAACAGAAAAAAATAATAATACTCAACAGCACACATTACACAAATCATTCACTATAAAATCCAGGTACTCTTAACCACAGCGTTCCATCAGAAAACCTATGAGAAATAATTTGTATGAGCAAAAAAGACAATGTGCATCACACTGAGTCTCTCTCAGCAGTCACAGCGAGGCTCTGCAAACTTATACCTGCATCGTGTAACCGGGAACCCAGGTGTTCTGTAGGGAAGCTCCCTGGGGGGCAAGACCCATCATGCTAATATTCAGGGATCAGCTCCTAACTTTACCAAGTTAGCTAGAAGAAGACAGAAGTTTTAACCCACTGCTCCCGCCAAGACCCGTAGCCAAAGCTCAATAAATCCCTTCCGTTACCATTATTTTTTTTAAAAAGCTGCTCATTTTTATTTCTTCTCTTTATTTTTTTAGAAGTAAGCTCTGTGCCCCATGTGGGGCTTGAACTCACAGCCCTAAGATCAAGAGTTGTGTGTTCCACCAACTGAGCCAGCCAGGCACCCCAATACCTTCCGTTATTTGACCTCAAGGCTTAGTTTGAAATCAAAAGAGGAGAGGAGGGTCAATAACCAGCCCCTTCCCCTATGTGATGCATATGCCATGGGAAGCACATCCTGTCTTCCCGCATACTTGCATTGTGAATTTGCCCAACCTAGAGACAGAGTATCTGAGAACGCGGTTATTATGAGAAGTATAATCACTTCAAACAGCATGGAATAGTGACAAAACACTTTTCCCTATGTAAACCTAAGGATGAACTATGACCTCAGCCCTCACTTAGAGCTAAATCGTGGAAGTCTGTGAGACAGCGCACTGTCATTAACACAGACTGTCTCCAGATGGAGGTGAGACAGGACGGCACTCCTTTTTTTTTTTTTTAATATTTTTTTATTGCATTATGTTAGTCACTATACAGGACAGTACATCCCTGGTTTTTGATGTAAAGTTCGATGACGGCACTCCTACGGCTGTGTCTCAGTATTGCCACGAGATGAAAACAAAGTAAGTAGCTGGGTTCTCAGACCGCCCCCCCCCAGAGCTCTTTAGAAGAATTTTTTCTTTTTATTCTCTCTGGTAGTCAATCATCATTTATTTCTGCAATTGAACCAGCTGTTGGTTTTCAGGAGAGTCAAAATTTGCTTCGTTTTAGGATCAAATTTGTACTGCTTTTTTCCATGAAAGAAATAGAAAAATCCTAGAAATAAAGTGAAAGATAATGATCATATTAGACAAATAGACAGTGATTTTACACGTGAATTCTTGAAAAAATACACATTTTCACACATGCGATTTGCTTTCATGTCTAAGGAACAGCCCATGTGTTATTTCTACGGCAGAAAAATGAAGAAACTGGATGGGCTTTACCTCCCTCTTGGAAGACAGCGTCAACTTGTTTGCCAATTCCAGGAAACCCATGAGCTATCTCTTTGGGGAAACCTGTATCCATAGACAGTGTGTTTTCATCATACCTGGTAAAAAAAATAATTATTAGAAAAATCAGAATATGAGTAATATAATAACAATCAAGAGCACTCAATATTAAGCCTTAACTCACTGTTCTGAGTGGTTTGAGTGCGTGGATTCATTTAACCTTCAGTGTGAGTCTGAGAGGTGGGGTTACCTTTATTTGCACGTTATAGGAAACCAACAACTGTTTTAAACAGTTGAGCGGGCACATCACCAGCATGAAAATAATAGGAGTGTTTAACTGGAAAGGGTCCCAGTTCAACAGGGTTATGGGAGACTGGAACCCACAAGACCATTCCTAGAGTGGCATCAACTCTAAACATCTGATTCAAATTTTATCTCAGACTGCACTGTCTGCCCTATCAAGGAGAAATACTGTGGGAAAGAAAGTTCCTTTAATCTCTGTTTTAAATTCCATCCTACAAGTCCCTTGCCTTCCAAGGACAGACATGGTGTGACGATACCAGGTAGGGACTCACGGATGCCTGGTCTGGCTGCGTCTGTTCATCATGGGAGGAGGGAGGTTCAGCACAGTTTGAGAATAATTTTAAAGATTTTATTTATTTATTTGAGAGAGAGAGTACAAGCAGGGGCAGGGAGAAGCAGGCCCCCGCTGAGCAGGGAGCCCGACGCAGGGCTTAATCCCAGGACCCTGGGATCCTGACCTGAGCCGAAGGCAGACGCTTAACCGACTGAGCCCCACAGATGCCCCAAGAATAATTGTAAAAGGCAACTCCCCTTCCACTGAGTGACCTGACTCTGACTTCCAAGGGTCTGTCGTTACCTCCAATACTTATTGGCAACAAAGAAGTACGTCTTCCCAGTTTCATCCTCGTGAACAGCAGCATCGATGGTCTTCACACTCTGCGGGAAGCCCAAGGAGTGGTAGATGTCCTTGGGGTAGCCTCGCACCATCTGATCCCCATTGAAGGCCCAGTATTTACTATCTGTCAACCAAAAAATGGACCATGAAAACTTTGCCTGGGACTCTGGAGGGCAGTCGGCAGGCTTCCCTCCAGACTTGCGTTCACGAGAGGCGCGTGGAGAGTTTTATTCCCCAGTGAGGTGTCCCTGAGACGGGCATCTGTCCGGCGTGGGGTGGACCCCTTCCCCAGCAGCGCAGGGCGTGTGTGGGGCTACCCGTGGTCGGGCAGCCGGGCCACACTCTCTCCCGTGGCTTAGCGCGTCTCCCTGGATGGTGCCTCTCAGCTCTTGGCTGGGCTGGGTCCTGACAGAGGATGGTGTATGTGCTGACTGAGTTCTTGCAGAATGTGAATTCGTCCTTCCGTCTCGACGCGGGGTATCTGCAGAACCACGTGCCAGCACCCCGCAGAACGGCGGTGTGAGACTTCCCATGTGCACAAATCCTCCTGATTTCCACCGCGTGAGCGTCAGACCTGCTTCAAGCTTCTTCACTTAAACGGCCCCCTTAACTTTCAGCCAAAGAAACTGATGAGAGTGTAACTCATAGAAACATTGACCAAAAACCCCAGAAGCTTTACCTTTAAAAAAGAAGACTTCATCTCTGTCAACAACGCTGTAAGCCGCGTCCACCCCTCTGGACAGCGATTCCCAGAAGTCAGCAATGACATCGAGATCCACTGTTTTGTGGGAGGGACTTGTGCGCAGGAAGAACCTGATTTAAAAGAAAGGGCGCGATCCAGCATTTCTTCTCCCCGGACACGAGTCTCACGCGCACAGAGGGGCCGCGTCCGACCCGCCGGGCCCTTCCCTGCAGAAGGACTCATCTCCCAGAAACCGTCCTTGGAAGCAGACAAGAGATGGAGGCTAACGGAGCTGTTAGAGGCCGCTCCGACCGACGGGGTAACGACGGCTCACACTTCCACACGGGCTGACGGAGTGTCTCCGAGACCACAGAGACCAGATGCAAGCCCACGGCAAGCCACCAGCCTTGGGAAGAACTAGAGGCCATTCGCACGGGGCGGGGTCCTCCTTGTCAGCCCCTCAGCAGACACTGTCCATGCACGCATTCCACCGCCAAAGTCACCTGCAGCTTCGGTGCCTGGGCCCCGGAACTACCCCCCAGCCACTGAGCTCGCCGGCCCCAGGAGCAGGCTGGGCGCCCCCTTCCTTCCTGGGCTCCAGGCTACACCACCCTAGGTGCGGTGTAGACCTCTGATCTGAGCAGCCGTGTTCAGAAGAACCTATTGTAACTCACTGACGTGTTTCTCACCCTAGACATGAGACGTGGAAGGAATTGGAAGACCATTTCTTGCTGCATTTCTGACAAGCCTGTGGTCTTCAACAAGGGGAATTCTGTCTGTCTGCCTAACTCCCCATGTTTATGTGTATGTTACTAGCACAGTGGGGGCCTTACAATGCCTTCCACTCCATGAAGTTTCTGGTGACTGAATGACTTATCTGTGATAAAAAGTTTTTTATTCTTTTTTTTTTAAAGTAATTTCTACACCCAATGTGGGGCTTGAACTCGTGATCCTGAGATTGGGAGTCACGTGCTCTCCCGGCTGAGCCAGCCAGGCACCCCTTAGCTGTGATAAAAATTTTTGAAGAATAAACCATTTCATGTAAATGCATTATTATTAAAATTACATATTAAAAGTATATTACTAAAGAAACATATAGAACATTCAACAAAATATCAGAACACCTTAAAAACATAAGTCAGGATTCATGGTAATATCTTTTTTTTTTTTACCTTTTTTTAAAAAAAGATTTTATTTATTTATTTGATGCAGAGAGAGAGAGAACACAAGCAGGGGGAGCAGCAGAGGGAGAGGGAGGGGCACTCTCCCCGCTGAGCAGGGAGCCGGACATGGGGTTCGTCCCAGGACCCTGAGATCATGACCTGAACTGAAGGCAGACGCTTCACCAACTGAGCCAACCAGCGCCCCTGTTTTTACCTGTTTTTAAAAAAGAATAATTCTCCACGAATTTTGGTTACAGCGTCAAATGTTAACTTGCTGTCACAGGCTCTTGGTACTTGCAGTTCTCTTGGCTGGATGGGATTTTTGGAAGGTCCTAAAACATAAATAAATGTTCTGAACTGTTGGCGTATTATGTGAACACAAAAGCACTTAGAATGAAGGCTCTTTCTTAAAGGATGTCACTAATAGCTGTTTATTTGAACCCCACATATGGACCTCCAATCGCTGGTCCAAGGTGCTTTCCTTTGTGCTCACCGTAGAGGGCCTGGATGGCACTGATGTCCCTCGGAGACAGCAGGACGTCCCTGTAGTTGTTGTAACTGGGGAACATCAAGGAACCAATGTCGTTATCGTGCCCGAGTCCAAGGGAATGGCCCACCTCATGGGCTGCGATGCAGTACAAGTTGAAATCTGAAAAACAGCAACAAAACGTGTTTGCAGTTCCTGGAAGGCATTTCTAAGTATCCCGAGAAGGAAACGGAAGTCTCCAAACCACAATAGCATTACTGTTGGCTTTGTGCAAATTTGGTGTGTTTTTGGTGGTGTATTTCTACGTGGGTTATCTATGTGTGTGTATGTATAATCAAAGAAAGGAGAGGGCTTTAATAATTTGAGGTAGGCTAGTTAAAGTCCGAATTTCTGAGACTGGGCTAGTATAATTCTTGGATGAAGTCAGCCAATACAGAAAAATCCCATTGATCAATAAATATCAAAAAATAAGGTAGAAATTGTTATACTCTAGAGGAATAATAGTATTCTACTAACATTTATTATGTTTTCCCGCTCATAAATGCTATATTGTGCCCGGTTTGAAAATTTAGATAATGTAGGAAAGTACTAAGAAAAATTTCCCAAAATCACTTTATCAAAATAACCATTTAAATATAGGATTGTATATGCGACAATGTGATTTAAACATCCCATTTTCCGAGTAACATATTTTGTTGGTAAAAATTACTTGCAGAAATAATATTCCCTTACATTTTTAAATAAAAGGACACAATAGAGTTACCATTACCTTTCCAGGCAATTATAGTTTTAACCAAAGCTTATGTTTATTAAAGTACTTAAGGCTGATCACAAACTTGGCTCACTTTACTGAAGGCATTCTTTTAGATATAAACGTTGACCCATGAAAGGGAAAAACAGGAAAAATTGGTGGACTCACTTCTGAAATCACTGGTCCATCTTTTTTCTTCATCGAAATGAACATCTCCTCCAATGCCTCCTCCTGGTAGGAACGCATGAGCGAGAGTGTTTGCAGGTCCGCCGAAGGGGGAGTTGTCCCCGTGATCTGTGAGAAACAGCGAGGCAAAGGCAAATAAATTCCCGTTTCTATCCAGCTTCCCCTCTCCCAGAGGGGAGGACAGTAACAAGGAGCCCAAAGCCATTCTTCATCTATGATGCTTCTCTTCTTTGGCTTGTAACACCAACAGCCCGTTAGGAACAGTCCTTCCTCAGCACAGTGGAGCAGGTCTGGGATCGGGGGGAGGTGACGTTCAGTAGGGTTTCAGGTGACAAGAAGAGCTTACCTCCCCAGACAAAGGATATCATGATGTCTGCTTGACCCTCAAAGATCTTGGTGAAGGTCAGGGGTGAGACGTTACTCCAGAGTCGAAAGGCTTGCTCAATGGCACTGTCCACGTCTGCTCTTGGCAAATCTGGGGTGTAGTTTTCAATCCTTGAAATGGAATAAAACAGACGTAAGGACTCATTGCTTACGGCTCTGATGGGAAATAGCGCCCTCGCTCCGGTGCTCGGTCTGCTTACCTGTAGGTCAGGTGTGTTCAGGTGACAAGAAGAGCTTACCTCCCCAGACAAAGGATATCATGATGTCTGCTTGACCCTCAAAGATCTTTCATCACACTCAGGGTGTCAGCATCTATCTTCCCGGTCACCTTCAGCCCGAAGAATTCCTGCATTTGCTTCAGCTTCTCAGTCACCAAAGCGCTGTCCGTCCGCCTTCCTGATCTGCTGGTTCCCATCTTCAGGTTGTAGAACTTCTGCAGGTAGTTCTGATAAAGAGAAAAATATGAAACACGGGATGTGAAATCTTTCTTATTTCCCCCTGAGAATCTTCAGGATTTCACTGCCGTGACAGCGAATTCTTTTGTCTTGAAGATTTAGTGCAAAGAGGAGAAAAACCTGTCTGCAAATGCAGTGGTTCCACAGGCTTGCTGTTGGTGTGGTGGCGAAGTCTAGCTTTCCTGGGAGGTCAGTGTGAAGGTCGTCAGGGCTCGCTCTCTATGGGTCCCTCTATCTCTGTCTTCTAAAGGAAAGTCTATGGGGGGTAAGTAGGTTTTTTGTTTTGCTTATGTTCTAGTTACCCTAGAATGAATCCCACACTTCCTTGAGCTTATACCCTTGACTTTGGGAAAATGAGAATGTAACGCTCTTGCATTGGCGTCGTGTGAAAGCCGGCATCTACCCGCACCGTCCGCACGTCCTGGTCCTGGGCTCCCGGGGTGGCTGCCGGGAAGCCGAGGGACCCCACGCCACAGAGCAGCAGCAGCGGCACAAGAAGGCTGGGCATGCTGGCCTTCGTTGTCCTTCTCTGCCCATGGCGCCCAGTGCCTCCCTACCCCTGCGGCAGGTTTCGGGTGTGGGCTCTGCTCTATGTAGGGTCTCGGCAACCCCAGAAAAACAAAGGCTATCTGATTCACCTCCGACAAGAGGAGTCACACCCCCTTTTGTGCAATGTGTGGTCTCAACTTTCAAAAATTGTGACATAAAGTAGATAATCTTTAATCTTTTCTTGTCTTTCCAATCTTACGATTGTGATGAACCAGGACATCCAAGGAGAGACACGCCTCATCCCGCACAGTTGTACTCTCGTATTACTCCCCTGCTACCTTGGGAAAGACCCTTGCTGTCTACACTATCGTGTACACCTTACAGGGCAGTCTGTGGGTTTCGCTGCTTGATTCCGCCGGGCCTGCCCTGCTCCCGGGTGAGGGAAGACTGGCTGTCAGAGTGTCTTCTTCCCTTCTACCTGCCACGACTGGCTCTATGGAACACTGGCTTCTCCATTTGCAAAGGATTTCCTCCTGCTTTCTTTCTTTCTTTTTTTTTTTTTTTTAAGATTTTATTTATTTATTTGAAAGAGAGTGAGAGGGGTGGGGAACAGGGGGAGGGGAACAAGCAGACTGCACTCTGGGTGTGGAGCCCAGCACAGGGCTCGATCCCAGGATCCCAGGACCCTGAGATCATGACCTGAGCTGAAACCAAAAGTTGGCTGCTTAACTGTCTGAGCCCCCTACGTGCCCCTCCTCCTGCTTTTTTAAGCTTCTTGATAGAATTTGTTTTTATAGCAATCACATACCCTCTAAGTAACAGATCAGCTTGAAGTGACGTTGTTGACGAGAAAGTGGCCTGGTCCGCAGGACAGTGGTTATAATTCATCACTCAGTTTCAATCCTGCTTTTTCGGGTTCCCAGGACACGGAGGGATCGCTGTGCGGAGGTCCCAGGTAGGGTCGTGTCCGAAATTCCCGCGGCTGAGGCTGTTCCGGGCTGACTGAACACATTTAATGCATGGGACTGAACCATTATTTATTCTTCCATATCCCGTTTCTCAGTTCCACGGAGCTTGCATAGTGTCTCTATGCCTCAGCCACTAGGCGAGCAAAGGAGAAATGGGTCAATGTTTGTGCCGTAAGACATTGGTACAAGGCGCCAGAGTTGCAGGGAAGACGGAGACATTCGTCTCCCTGGAGGCCCCAGACGCCCTGTGCTTCCTGACCTTCGTAAACCTTCATTCCTCCTCCTGGATGGTTGCCAGATCTCCGCACCCCACTTAGATCTTGTTTTTCTTCTTTTATGTTGCAATCCCTTTGAATGCGTAACCTCCTTCTAAACACAGATATCCACGGACACATGATTAGTATCTCTCTACTCATACAAACATCTTCAGGGCCTTCCCGGGTCTAGCCTGATGGCTTCTCCCTTCTCACAGACTGCCTTCCCCAACACCACGACCTCGATGGCCAACATAGATGGGACATTCATGGTGGGTTCTTCTGTTCCTTCGTCTTTGGCAGGTGTCTTTCTTCTTTCCTTCTAAGGCAATTTGATTTCACAGTGTTCCCTGGGCTTTATAAATCTCTGCTCTCCAAGCAGTAACCCTGACATTCCCTTGAGCCCTGTCAATTTCAAGCTCCGCACCGGCCAGTCCTGGGGGGAACCTGGTTAACTCAATGTAGAGGAAAACTAAAGTAACTAAATCCTTGTTATCTCTTGGTGTCTCATCACCCTGGTCTGCGCTCGGCAAGAATCCCACCAAGTTGGTACAAACTGGGACCAGAATCTCCCCTGAACCTTGCTTCCTGTAGCATTTTCCATGCACCGACCCCCACCCTGCTCTTCGGCTCCACACGGCCACTGTCCGTGCTACGTTCAGAAGCGAGCCTCGTGCTAGACTCAGTCCCTTTCCTCTGTTGCCATAGCTCTAGTAAAACAGATTTTAGCACTTGAGCTAGCATCCAGCTCAGGTTTTCCTGAACGAGGGAGTGGTGCCAGGCAGTGGCGCCTGGGTCCCCAGCGTGGGCTCCCATGCACGCCCCATGGTTCCACGGGGAAACACTGATGACGAGGGCTGCGCGCCCCTGTAACTCCGCTCTGTTGCCGGGAAAGGGTCCCTCCCAGCTCAGCTGCACCGTGGCTCCAAGGGCAGAGACCCACTGGACTGTGACTCCCACCGAGTCTCCCTCACTCTCTCATCTTAGCGTGAACCCCGAGCCTCCTTCCTCCCTCTGTGGTCTCCCGCCGCCCAGGACTGATCCTGCACACTCCCCTGAGACCAGAAGGCTCTGCACCCCTTGGGGCTGCCACTCGAGGACGCAGAGGCCAGACCTGGAATCACACTTCCCCTTCTCACTACTGCTCCCTCTTCCCTTCATCCCCCCTTTTTTTTTTTTTTTTTTGCCAGGAGAGTTTATAGTCACCGCTGCCACGGCCGGGCTGCCGCTTAGGACAGGATCCGCGAGGGCTGAGCGAAGGCAGGAACACACGAAAGCGGTGGTTGTTTCAGGTTCAGTCTGCAGAAAGACTTGACTGTCTGATTAGATCAGGTTTATTTTACTCTCTTTGGGGTGAATAATTACTGAAAATATCCTAGAGAGAGCAGGAGTGGGTGTTGAGGGCATGTTCCCCGGGCAACGCCCGCATGCACTGGCCCGGCCAAGGTTGTTTCCTTCCAGCTCTGACCCCGCACTTGGTTTGTTTGCATGCCGGGAACGTCTCCTCTCTGGTGGGATTCATGAAATAACCAGTAAGGTGTTCCGCGTTCCGGCACATCGGTCGCAGAGAGGGCGGCCCTGCTTGAGCCAACCTGCTCTCAAGCGCGGCTCTTCCCACAGGAGCCTGAACCTCCATGCTGCCGTGTGGCGCAGTGGGGACCAGCGAGAACCTGGCTCCCTCCCCCCCGACCCCCTGCATGGCTCCGAGGCTGCTCAGGACAGATCTTAGTCATGCTGCAATCCAGACGATGACTTGCTTGCCTGTGTGTCTCCGAAGTGTGTTTATTTCCTGACTTTAGACCCTTTTTCTGTGACTCAGGTTCAGATTATGAAATCGATTATGTTCTGTTTTGCTGAATTTGCCTCTGCTTTGATCGAAGAGGAATTTTCACATGATGCCAAACCTACCNTCCCCCCTTTTTTTTTTTTTTTTTTTGCCAGGAGAGTTTATAGTCACCGCTGCCACGGCCGGGCTGCCGCTTAGGACAGGATCCGCGAGGGCTGAGCGAAGGCAGGAACACACGAAAGCGGTGGTTGTTTCAGGTTCAGTCTGCAGAAAGACTTGACTGTCTGATTAGATCAGGTTTATTTTACTCTCTTTGGGGTGAATAATTACTGAAAATATCCTAGAGAGAGCAGGAGTGGGTGTTGAGGGCATGTTCCCCGGGCAACGCCCGCATGCACTGGCCCGGCCAAGGTTGTTTCCTTCCAGCTCTGACCCCGCACTTGGTTTGTTTGCATGCCGGGAACGTCTCCTCTCTGGTGGGATTCATGAAATAACCAGTAAGGTGTTCCGCGTTCCGGCACATCGGTCGCAGAGAGGGCGGCCCTGCTTGAGCCAACCTGCTCTCAAGCGCGGCTCTTCCCACAGGAGCCTGAACCTCCATGCTGCCGTGTGGCGCAGTGGGGACCAGCGAGAACCTGGCTCCCTCCCCCCGACCCCCTGCATGGCTCCGAGGCTGCTCAGGACAGATCTTAGTCATGCTGCAATCCAGACGATGACTTGCTTGCCTGTGTGTCTCCGAAGTGTGTTTATTTCCTGACTTTAGACCCTTTTTCTGTGNATGGGTGAGGCTGCTCAGGACAGATCTTAGTCATGCTGCAATCCAGACGATGACTTGCTTGCCTGTGTGTCTCCGAAGTGTGTTTATTTCCTGACTTTAGACCCTTTTTCTGTGACTCAGGTTCAGATTATGAAATCGATTATGTTCTGTTTTGCTGAATTTGCCTCTGCTTTGATCGAAGAGGAATTTTCACATGATGCCAAACCTACCTGAGTCTTATGGATTGTGTTTTTATTTTTCTAGGTTACTCATGCCTCAGTCCTCATTTATTATAAAGCCAACTAGTTTGACCTGTTGCTTTTCTTCAATTAATCCACAGTTGGTCAGCTCTTTTCTTCAATTAGTCAACCTGTGGAACCGTGGGGCGTGCATGGGGCCCACTCTGGGGACCCAAGCGCCACTGCCTGGCACCACTCCTTCTCCAATTAGTCAACTTTAAACTCTTCTTGAGAAAAAAAAAAAGGTGTGATGAAGGGAACAGAGACAGAGCAGTAGCGTGAAGGGGAAGTCTGATCCCAGAAAGTTTCTGTTAGGATGAAAGGGGACAGGAATGAGGCAGGGAAGAAAGAGAAGAAAGTCCATTAAAAAGAGATTGATTGATTTTTCTTCAATTAGTCAACTTTAGGAGGAAAAGAACAATATTTAGCACCTGTAAGGCTTCACCCCTTTTACACAATGAGTTTAGATTTTGCAACAATTCTATGGAGCATTGGATAGATGAGGAAACTAGCTTCTCCCAGGAATTAGGCGGCATGCCTGAGATTTTGCCCAGACACCATGTAGTGGTGGAGGGTCTGGGACTCAGGTCTCTGGGCCCCAAAACAGGCAACCAAGCTCTAAGTACGAATCAGGGAACAATGCAGACATCTTGGCTTTTGAGTGAGTTGTGGAGGAAAGATGGATGGATGGATAGATAGAAGATAGATTATTAAATATGGTTTTATCAGCTTACATACCTACCAGTGGGGCTTGGCTGGTCAATCTCCCTGTGGAGACTGGTTCCTTTGCTGGAGAATAGGCATAATAAGAATAATAGTATCTCCCAGAAGTGTTTTTTGGGAGAATGAAGTGGAACCAGGTGTGCTTGTCACATTGAAATCCATGGCTCAGTGAGAGCTGATTCCTTCTAGAATTGAAAGAGCTCTGCTAGAAAATAACTTAATGAAACGCTCTCACATGACGGAAGGGAGAACAGATCTGGAAATGCTAAGTTGTTTTCTTGAAAGAAAACAGCTGGGAAGTGATTGAGGGGCGGGTGAGACCATTCAAAGTAGATTTCAACTTCTTAAAGGAAATGGGACTCTTAAATTGTTTCTGCAACGAGACAAAACAAAAAATATTTTTAGCCGAATCCACGTTCTAAACTATACTTTGAATCATGTCCTCTATAATTCAGGAGGCTTGCCCAAGAAAGAGCCGCGTGGTCAGGTGTTCCTGCTGGTTCTCATGACCACCGTGAGCCGAATACAGCTGTGAGCGTAATGGCTGCCCTGCCACGTTTGTGAGAGAGATAAACTGCCCCAAGTCATTTATCTTGCATAATCAAACTTGGGGTTTCCCTAATGACAGTGCTATACCACCTCTTTAATCTCGGTAGGAAAGCTTACCAATACATTTACAAATAAGCTTCAGATATAACCGATCTATCACTTATCAAGTCCATGTTCCAGGGAGGACTCTTCCCCAAATAGCCGTGTTTCCTGCTGACTTCGCAGGGACCAAGTTTGTACGAATCCTTAAGTATCAATGTGGCAGATAAGCAAATGCATTCCTGCCCCCCTCACCACCCCCCAGCCTTGGAGAGATCAGGGCCATGTCCCCAGCACCAGTCATTGTCTGGGTACAATCAGAGCCTGAGCGAGACAGGGGAGCTGTAAGTAGTCAACCCACCGAAACATGACGGATTGTCTTTTTTTTTTTTTTTAAGATTTTATTTATTTATTTGACAGAGATAGAGACAGCCAGCGAGAGAGGGAACACAAGCAGGGGGAGAGGGAGAGGAAGAAGCAGGCTCATAGTGGAGGAGCCTGATGTGGGGCTCGATCCCAGAACGCTGGGATCACGCCCTGAGCCGAAGGCAGACGCTTAACCACTGTGCCACCCAGGCGCCCCGACGGATTGTCCTTTTAAGCCCTTAGGTTTTAGAGAGTTTTTTTGTTATATAGGAATAAATAACAGAAAATCTCCCTTGATTACATCTTTCAGAGGCCCGGTCATTCCTTCCCCTGCACATGTGCTAAAATAACGTGTCTCCAGGGTTCCTGAAGAGACTCAACCGGTACATGGAAGAGGGGACTTCCTAGCTGAGGACCTTCCCTTCCAACTTACATTTTGCTTATCAAAAAATGCATTTGATGCTGTGATTGAATGATTATTGAATGAATGAATGTGACAAATGAAACGTGAAAAACATAAGGTCAGGGGCGACATGACCTTCACGGAGACTTTTAACCCAATTGTTTCACATATTGAACAAAATGTCATGCTCTTCGTTGTAAGTTGACAAGTGGAATGCTTCAAAAGGTTATCTCCAAAACGTACAGCAAAGGGGCCTGTTCTTTTCTTGAGTCTAAGTAGACATCTTCGGAGTCCCCAAGCATGGCCTCTAACGCCCCTGTGCCACAGCTCGTGCTATTCCCTGCCCCGAGGACGCCCTCCGTCTCCTGACCGTGGCCGACAACTCCCACTCTCTCCTCCAAGGCCCAGCGTCCTTTCCTCCCCAGGATTACCGACCCCTTTCTGCTTCACTCAGCAATCATTTATTGACCACCCGCTTCATGCCCATCATTGTGCCTGTCTCCACTCGTACACCACACGTCATGCTGCTCCAGGTGTCGCTCCTGCCGGCCCACGTGCCGGTCACTGTCCTTTTGTGAAGTCAGCACAGGATACGAGAACGAGTCGACACATCAGCAGCATGACAAGCAACTTGGGTCTAGAGGATCAAGGAATGTAAAGATCGGGCCTTTTAAAGCCTTGTCATTTCATTTCCCTAGTAATTCCTTTTATTCTGTTTGACAAAAATAGTGGTCTCTAATCTATTGAAAATTTAAGAAACGGGTTCCTGACTGCAGGTGCTGTGAGAAGCCCTGCTTCAGGACACGAGGTCTAAACACTTCCCTAAGCTCTCCTTTCTCTCCTCCTGGGCCTCCTCAGCTCTTGCTCTTGGATTTTCCACGTAGATGTTTGTTCCTCTCGGTGGCCTTTTCAGTATTGGATATTGGGACAGAGCGCCTTGAGGCGACCCCACATCATCGTAGCTTTGCCATTATGCACAGCACTTGGTACCAAATCAGCCAGACCGCTCACCTCCCCGTCCCCGTCTGGAGCACACGAAGTCTGGGAGAGCAGAGCCGTGGCCGTAATGCTTCGCGCCCTGCGTCCCGAGCCCAGTGCCTCGGCTACCGCAGACCTCACTGCGGGATGAGCGCGTAACTCGGGGAGCGCGGGAGCGGAGAAGGCGGAACTGCCCCCAGCCTCCAGGAGCGCGCTCGCGCAGGGCCCCCTGAGCCCACGAGGAGAGCAGCCGGCTTGCCGCTCTTGTCGCTGGGGTTTGAGGCATAAAAGCCTCCTGCCAGGTTTCGTGTCTCACGCCAGCGTTGGGATGAAACTGCTCTCAGGCTGCTCTCCCTCTCCGATCCCCAGGTTACTTCGTAGGTCACTTCCGAATGTTCTCCTGCACGATGTCACCTCTGTCCTCCACCAGTTCAGGCTTCTCCTCTTTGGTCGGCCCAGGACTGGATCATCTCTGTGCATTTCAAACATGGCTCACATGTTCTTGGCCACACCTGTTCTTACCACCTCCATGCCTCCTCTTCTCTTTTTTTCTGTCCCTCCCTCTGTCTCTCTCTCCCTGTCCCCTCTTCTCTATCACACTGTCTCTCATCTCTCTCCTCCCTCTCTCCCTGTTTTGCTCTGAGTTTCCTATTTCTCCCCACAGGTGTATTTAACACATGCACTCTAATAATTGTCAATAGCAAGAGAGGGACATTTAGAAGTCAAACACACCAAACTTGTTATCATCCATAATTTCTTTAATGACTCCGAGGGCTGTGCGATAGTGCCACTTGGTGCCCAATAACAAGACCAGTAAAATGCAGGGAGAGAAAGAGAAGGATACCCTAAACCACATAAGGGCTTCATTGACCAGTTTTCCCTACTTCAAAAATTTGCCTTAAAGCTCACGCTGGGCACAGTCATAAGTCTATCCATGTCAAGGGTGTCGTTGACAAACGGTGAGGTCCCAAAGGGGTAAAACGGTTCTGCCTCCAGACCTTCAGCAGAACTGAATTTTGACCCGAATTATCTGGATACTTGTTACCTGCCTGTGACTCCACCTGACGTCACTCACTATGTTGGATACGCGTTACTGATTTTAAAATTACCACAAACTTAGGGGTTAATACATTACTTATTTTAGTTTATTATTTTAGTTTCCGTGGTATGAGAGTCTGGCTATGGCTTAGCTGGGTTCTTACAGACAGTCCCAAGGCACCGGCTGGGCTGCATTCTCATCTGGAGACGGGGTCAGGTGGGGAATCTACTTGCTCAGGCTGTATTCAGTTCCATTCTTTCCCGGCTCATTCCCCCCATCCTACGGTGATTTACGGACCAGTTCCAGCTTGTTTGCGACCTCAGCAGTCCTCTGTCCCCAAAGCCAGAATCACTCAATGCTCCCCTCTAGGTGAAGGCGTCCTTCTTCCGGTTCCCTGAACCAGAGCTGAGCAGAGGCCGCAGTCCTGACGCAGCCACTGCACCCCCACTGGGAGTCCTCATCCACTGACCCCAGTGCTGGGCTGGTCCTGCTGCGGGGTCCAAACCTATCTCCCTGTCTGCATTTCCCAGTACTGCAGGGTTCCTGCCACCCGCGGGGCTCTCCCCTGACCCATCCTCACACCTGCTCTGCTTAACTACATCATGGCTGACCTCGGCTTTGTGCCTCTTTGAATGTGTGTTTTGCCCTGTGGGCTGAACGTCCTCATCAGCACTCACATCTGGAACAGTTTCTTACTCTAAGAAAGTGGTTGTGCTTAAATGGATTCCAAGATGTACCAAATCCTTGTCAGGAGTTACTTTTGTGTGGGAGGCCATCATGGACCAGGTGGACGATGACCCCGGCTTTGAGGGATGCCTGGTCTTCTGCAGGTCAAGAAGGTGAGAGGGCTGCGAGGTGGGGAACGTGAGGACTGTCCCCTGTGCCACACTGCAGCTCAAGCCCTTACTTTGCTCTACACACACGGCACAGGCAGAGCTCAGAGGACACGGCAAATGAGAGAATGTGCCTGTGAGCCAAATAACAAGTCAAAGCTGGTGGAGATTTCACGATGAAGATGTAAGAAGAAGGTGGTGCTGTTATCTGAACCGGGGACGGTGGAAGAAGGAACAGAAGGTCCAGGAAGGCCACATATGTTAAGGGGATGGTAGAATTGCAAGAGTCAGATTTCTCCTATCTTCAAGAACCTAGAGGAGTCCACTCAATATTGCTGAGCCTGACATCTCTAAACACCCACAAACTGCCACGAGCCCAGCACTTTTCTGCCAGCTCTGAGGGCAAGCAGAATCTATTTTTGTCTTGGTGCCAACAGCCCTGAGCTATTTGGATATGCCGAGGTCTGCAGAGTCAGGAACCCCTGTGAGGTCGTGCAGCTCTCTCCGAGAATCACAATCTCAGAGAACTTTTGTGCCTTTAACAGCAACGATATTAACTAGCACATAATGGGGACAAAGTTAAACTAGACTGGGTTGACCTTCGTACAGTCTATTGATCCAGCCTCAGGAAGAGGTGTTTGAAACCACAGAGTTCCGGAGTAGAATCTTGGTGACTGCTCTCCAGTTGCTGGTCCGGGGAAAGTCCATCCTTCTGAGCCTAGGTTTCTGCAGTAGATAGACATCACTATTCACTACAGTTCCAACGAACACTCCCTGGATTGCACGTATAAGGCACCTTGTATAGGGCCTCTAGCTTGAAATTCCACGTTTTCCTTACCCCTCAACCAAATGAAGGCATTCATTAGCTTGGAGACATAAGAGAAAACATTTTTGGGAGCAAATTTCTTTGCCAACATCTCCCCGAGACTGTGCACACTTTGCACTTTCTCGCCTCCCGTTACTCGAGGTGGAAGACGCTGACGTTGCTGTCTCCGCGTCCGTCTGTCCTCCCCGACTCGCTGGCGGCAGGATGAGGAGGTTGGGACTAGGCACCTCCCACCTTCGCGGGTCTAAGCCAGTCGGGGGTGTCCTCTCTCCTTCCCACGGCGGCTGACTCAGCGTGGCCCGCGAACAGAGGCAGCTCGACCAGAGAAGAGCGGAGCCATATGTGGTGGACAGAGATGACGTATTGAAGAAAGGCAATGGCTACAGCTTCCAGGCCCCCAGGAGAACATCCAGCCTGAACGCTAAAACCATCATTCTGAGTGCAGAGCCGAAACAGCAGACAGGAAACTCTTGGAAACTGCCCTAAGACGTTTCCTGTTAGTCGGTGAGCCACCTAACCAATCAATCTAGACCCAAGTCATCCTGGCACGCTGTGGTCAGATTTCTGCCACCGTGTCGGGGCCTGTGCTGCCCTGTTGGGATGGCCCTGGACAGAGCTCGCGTGCCCTGATCAATGAGTTTCTTTTCCAGCCCTGCTTCCTCTAACCTCACCTTTCAGCTCTAGAGCTTTTCAGCAGGGCCACTTGCACCTGTGAAATGACATATGTAAAACGATGTCCATTACATTATTGTTTTGAAAATCAAAATATTGGTTACCCTTTGGGGGTAAACCAAGGCTTCACGGACGTGCTCACATATGCACAGAATAGATGGACAGATTCACAGGAATTAGTGGCACTGCTTAGCTCTGGGAAAGACAGCTGGGGAGGTAGGAGGAGAAACCCTTTTCAGTAAATAAATAATGTTTTCTTCTTTTGGACTTTGGGCTGTTTGTACGTACTTCCAACTCAAAAAATCTCATGTAAAATACTTGAAGGGAAATTTTAAATGTTACATATTTTTGCACAAAAAAATCCTTTGTGGTTATGATTTGTGGTTGTGATGACTAAATATTTCTGACCCCGCTCAAGCTCGTGACAAGACTGCATTTGTGTGTCTTTGGCATTAGACAAGGCAAAGCACATTTCCTTCGGCCAATGACCTGTAGACAGAGGGATCTTTGTTCCATCCCCACGGAGTTTTAGGAGGCAGTGAGAAAGGTAGCACTAACCCTTTCCCTCTATACAGCGAAGGGCGCAGCTCCAAGGGGTGGCTATTCCGTCCGCCAGGTCTTGAAGTGGGACAACCTGGAGTAAAAATCCCACCAGGATGGCATCATGGGCTTTTAGTTTTATCCAGAGAGACTTGGGATCTGCTTGTTCCTGCAGTGCAGGCTGGCCCAGCCTGAGGGACTCTCGTGACAGAGGATTCAGTCCCTCTCCATTCTCTTCTCGCCGCAGGCTCTCCGCGCACCCCCACCTAGTCCCACGACTGCACAGACGTTCCCCCCATCTCCCGCAGCTTCACTTCCTGTAGGCTGGGCTCCATGATCCTTCATCTGGGATAGCCCATTGATGTCTTCACTTGGTTACTTCACAGGAATTGCTAAATTTGGAAAATGAGATGGTTCTTTCTCACTGTAAACCATCTCCCACAAAACTGCTTCTCTCCCAGGCCTCCCTCAATGACCTTAGAGCCACGGCTACTGCAGCTGCTCACGCCAGAAACCCAGTTGTTCTGAACACCTTCCTTGCCCTCCGAACGAGCCCGCTGCTGAATCTGAATGATGTTGAGATACATCTCAAGTCCATCGTGTGCCCCAATCTCCCGTCATCTATAAGCATCCTTTAACCTGTCCTCCAACTTCCAAGACCACTTCCTTCCAATTCTCTCCAGCTAGAATGCTCATTCAACCTACACACTGGCTTGTGTCGCTTTTCTGCTCAGAAACTCCTTCCACAAACGCATAATGCACTTAAAATAAGATACAGCTCTTCAACACGTTGGACAAGATTGGATTCTTGTTACCTAACAACTTCGCACTCCACACCCACCCTCCAACACACAGTTCAGGCACCACCTTCCTTCAGTCCCTGGAACATGCCAAGATTTTTCCACCTTTGAGCCTTGACATTATTTTGTATTTTCTCTTCCTAGAATGGTGTCTCTCCTCCCACCTACCTGGCCTGGCTAACTGAATTTAGATACTTTTCCCCCCTTCATTATTGTCCCAGAGAGATATTTTCAAACAACTAGACTTTAGCTGGTAGCTTCCTCCCACCCCCAACATCATTCTCCCTTATCATTGTGTCATTTCTCTAATAACATCTTTATAACTTATAATTATCTACTAATTTGTGTTTGTTGTGTTGGATTTTTTACTCCCACCAGACAGAGCTCAGAGAGGTTGGGGCCAATGCATTTTCTTCGCTGTCCTACTCCTTGTACTCAAGATAGTGTCGGCCTTTTAGGTGAATTGGTAGAAGAATGAGCAAGACTCTGTCGGGTACCTGGTATGTTGGGAAGCATACAACTTAGTGATGATAAGCCTCATGCAGTTGGCATGTCCCCAGGAGCTGCCACCTACAAAATGGGACCAGAGAATATTTTATTGGAAGAGTGAGGAGGACATGAGAAATTTGGTCTCCAGGACAGTCAGAGGGTACCAGTGCAATAACATTTGGGTTAGAAAAAAAAAAAAAGGTGGCTGGCTTTCTTTTTTCTTTTTTTTTTTTATAATAGTATTTTTTATTATGTTAGTCACCATATAGTACAGCCCTGGTTTTTGATGTAAAGTTCGATGATTCATTAGTTGCGTATAACACCCAGTGCACCATGCAATACGTGCCCTCCTTACTACCCATCACCAGCCTATCCCATTCCCCCACCCCCTCCCCTCTGAAGCCCTCAGTTTGTTTCTCATAGTCCATCGTCTCTCATGCTTCATTCTCCCTTCTGATTACCCCCCCTTTCTTTATCCCTTTCTTCTCCTAGTGATCTTCCTAGTTCTTATGTTCCATAGATGAGAGAAATCATATGATAATTGTCTTTCTCTGCTTGACTTAGTCCACTTAGCATTATCTCCTCCAGTGGGTGGCTGGCTTTCAAACTAGTTTTGTTTCCCCTGTAAATGATAACACGCACTAGGTGATTTGCTAGCTCCTTAAGCTCCAATATTCTAGACTTCTATTTCCCAACTTTGTCCAGACCCAGTCCTACAGGACTACTATTGATTAAGCTCTTTCGTCCTTAGGTATGTAAGGAATGCTTAGATAGCTGGAAGTGAAAACAAACATCCTGTGGGTAGAGAGAATAGAGAAGGGGAGAGGGTCCGTGACAGCCACATGCGCCATCCATGGAGCGTGTGTTCCTGCTACACCTTCTAGCAGAACATCTGTTAAGTGCCAAGTCCACACCGTGGTCATTATATTAAAAATGAATTATTTGAGAAAGAAGGAACAGGTCAAAAATAAAAATCTTTATTAAATAGCAAATAAAACCCCCATGGAGGAGTGTTCTCTGACTAGTGCATGTGGACGTCTCCCACTTCTATTCAGCGCGACCCAACAGCAAGCGAAGCGATCCAGATAAACGCTCCAGGACACATGAAAGTGTCTACAAGGCTCATCTTCTTTGCCCACTGCACAGGCGGGAAAAACTTATTGTTTTGACTTATAATAAATTAAGTGAATTATTATATTCATTTGAATCTATCTCCTTCATTTCTCATCTAACAATAAAACCAGTTGTTACTCTTCAGTATACGTGTCACCATCCTGGCATCAGGATCAAACTCAAACTGTAACGATCCTCTGAAGAAATAGAAAAATCCTGTAAATAGAGACGAGGACAAGAATGAGACATTCTTCAAGTAAATCAATTTTGCAACATGCATAACTCCGAGTAAGAGGGAGCTAATAGTGGATGGCATTTATGAAGGGTGCTTCATGAACGTGCCACCGCGTTACGTCCTCACGTGCTTCGTCTCATCTCTCCCACCGAAGAAGCGTGAGACGTCACTCATGAGGACAAAGGTGAGAATTCGGCCTTCAACAGACGGGTGGGTAAAGAAGATGGGGTCCATATATGCAATGGACTATTACTCAGCCATCAGAAAGAACGATTACCCAACATTTGCATCGACATGGATGGAACTGGAGGGGATTATGCTGAATAAAGTAAGGCAAGCAGAGAAAGACAATTACCATATGGTCTCACTCATTTGTGGAACATAAGAAATAGGAATATCAGTAGGAGAAGGAAGGGAAGAACGAAGGGGGGGGTAAACAGAGAGGAAGAAGAGCCATGAGAGACTATGCACTCCGGGAAACAAACTGAGGGTTTCAGAGGGGAGGGGGGTGGGGGATGTGCTGGCCTGGTGATGGGTATTAAGGAGGGCACGTATTGCATGGTGCACTGGGTGTTATATGCAAACAATGAAACATGGAACACAACATTAAAAACTAAGGATGTACTGTGTGATGACTAACATATCATAATAATAATAATAAAACAAAACAAAACAAAAAAACCTTTAACAACAAAGGGAAATCATTCCAGGAAAAAAAAAGGTGAGAATTAGGGAGAGTTTGCAGTTTCCCCAACGTAACATCTCTAATGAAAGCTGGAAGGAGAACTCCATCTCCTCTGACTTCAAAGCCAGTGCTCTTAAAACCTTAGATTACACTACCTCCAAGGTAATAAAATTCTTTAAATATGCCCACTTCCCCCAGTGGGTCCTAAAGCACAGCTTGGGAGGCCGTTGGACCCAAGAGAATCAGGCCGACAGTGCAAAGCCCTGGAGGTCCGTTTCCTGCTCTGTACGCACTAAAGTCAAGTTGCCTTAGCAACAAGATCATAAGCCTCATGAGTATTATGATGGTCAAACCCTGGCATCTCCCTGCAAAATTCCTTCAGAATGAGCACAAGTATCACCTTCCCATCCACCAGTTACCGGGAATCAAATTTTGTCTGTTTCGAGCATATGGGAAGACGACTATTTATTTACAAATCAGTTATGTAATGGAGGCAACTGCAGACTGCAGCAGAGGTCCAGGTGCGTCCCCTTGGGATGGAATGGGAGCGAACAGGCAAGAGGGTGAGAAAGGAGCATAACAACCCGCCATTAGTAACCCTGGCTCATACCTGGTTGTGTTTTTATACCGACGTAGTGACCGGAGTGATATGGTGTGAGGAAGTACTTTGATTTTATGTGCAGGTATGAAACAGAGACTTGGCAATTATTCAGGAAAAATAAAATTTTAACTCAAATTGCAGAAATTAGAAAGTTAAAATGTTCACAAGTTTGGAGTATAAAGGGTATAAGACTGAATGATTTGAAAATTGTTTGGATTCTCCACATGATTTTGATTCCTTAAAATGTCCCCCAAGTGTCCCCATGGGCAATGAAAGCAGTGCCTCCTTACCAAATTCCTGAAATACAGCATCGACTTCCGGCTCAACCCCTGGAAGATCATCCACGATTAGTCTGGGGAAGCCTTGCTCCACGGACTGGCTATTTTCATCAAACCTGTACCAAGTGAAAGAAATACAGCTCAACGTCGAGCACAGTGTGATGTTACCCCTCCAGATCGTTCTCAAGCAGGGGAAACAAGTGTGAAACATGTTTATGACTACAAGACTATCACTTTCCTGCACTATAAGCTTAGCACAGAAACCAACATTTTCTCCAGGGACCAGAGTATCCTGCTATTCCACAGAGGTCTCCCTCCGTATGTCTGAGGTCAAGTCTCTAAGCCTCACACAGAACCTAAATGCCTTTCTGCCACAAATGCATGAGGCCTGCATACATAAGAGATGGGAAGTGAGTAATCACTTGGCTAAAAAACTTCTGGTTCTCTATCACATCTGCCCTGTAGACCTGGTCTCTACAGCCTGACACACCTGGGCTTCCTATGATGGGCTGGTGTCTGGACCTCAGGTGGCCTCTCCTGATATCTTATGCTGTCTGGATCTATGACCCGGTGCTGAGCCATTCTGAGAGGCTTTTATTTTATCTAAGAAGTCGAGTAAGTTGTCTTCTTCATAATCAGAAAGTTGGAAGTTAGAGCAACTTAGACGGTGGGGGTGGGAGATTTCTTTAAAGAAATCTAATAATTTCCTTAATGAGGCTCCATACAAAGCCATCCCAACCCCGTCTTACTGCCAGTATTTGTCCCCTACAAAGAAGTACGTTTTCTTCTTTTCCTTATCAAAAACGGCTGCATCAATTTTCCTAAAGGTTGAGGGAAAACCGAGTGTGTGGATGCTTTTTGGATAACCAGCTTGTGCCTCAGTTCCTCTGATGGCCCAGAACTGATTTCCTGTTAAGAAAAATAATTCAGAGTCACACTGACTTTATGACAGTTAAGACTTTGGGTTTTAGAAATACTTAGCCCCTTTGATTTTCATAATAATGGTTTAATCCCCAGCTCAAAGCGGGTTTTTAACAAAAATTTGCAGATTCTAATGAATGAACACAAATCCAAAGAAGGAATTGACAACTCTGAGCAATTTATATCCCTACGTGCATTTTTATTATCTGTCAAATATAAATAAAAGCAAACCAGATCCAGCTATTTCTTCACTACCTTGGAGTAACGAAGGAGACACAATTTGTCAGAGTAGAGAAAATTAAAGTCCTATTCAATTTTCCTGTGAAAGAGGTAATTTCAGCAAGTTAAAGAAATTATTATTTCATAATAACCTTTAAAAACGAAAACAATGTCCTTGCTAGTTTCTTCATATGCAGCATCCAGGCCTGAAGGAAGGGAGGGCCAAAACGAGGAGATCAGGTAAAATCCAGGTTCAAGCGTCCTGAGGGATTTGCGCCAAAAATGCCTGAAACATACAGAAAAGGAAATGAAAATGGAGACACAGACGTTCACCGTTCGCATCCTTTTCTCATCGTGGTGCCTCATGCATCTTCCCCATCGCCCCGTCTGTGAGGCTCGAGGGCAGGCAGAAATCAGGGAAATCGCCAGTGGGGGAAGGTCTTTGCTTTTTCTTGGGAGGCCCGTGCCCGACCTCCTACCAGGGGGTTCCGGGGCAGGACCTTCTAGAGAGAAGGTGACCACATTCTTGCAAACCAGTATCGGGGTGATAACACCGCTTACGTTTTCAAACAGAGAGACCGGTGTGTGCGTGTGTGTGTGTCTGCGTGTGTGTGTGTGTGTGCGTCTGCGTGTGTGTGTGTGTCTGCATGTGTGTGTGTGTGTGTGTGTCTGCGTGTGTGTCAGTATTTCCACAACGCTTCTGGAAGCCTCTACACGTGTCCTTGATGGTGGATGGATCCCGGGAGCCAGTGTGGCAGGGAGACGTGCTTTTCACTTTCTCCCCATGTGTGCAGCTTGAATGTGTTACCGTGTGCATATTTATCTGGTGTGAGTCAGCTGACTAAGTGTCATGCTCTCCCGATGGCATTTTTAAAGGAAACAAAGATAAATCTCTAATTCTGAAGTTCCACGTGAGCCTTTGAAAAGCAAGCGTGGCTTATAGCGACCAGGAACA